>NW_026646148.1:0-300000 GCF_949987535.1 Balaenoptera acutorostrata
GGGTCCTTTCTCTCTCTTCTCCTTCTGGGATCCCTATCATGCGAATGTTGTTGTGTTTAATGTTGTCCCAGAGGACTCTTGGGGTGTCTTCATTTATTTTCATTCTTTTTCTTTATTCTGTTCCATGGCAGTGATTTCCACCTTTCTGTCTTCCAGGTCACTTATCCGTTCTTCTGCCACAGTTATTCTGCTACTGATTCCTTCTAGTATATTTTTCATTTCAGTTATTACATTGTTCACCTCTGTTTGTTTGTTCTTTAATTCTTCTAGGTGTTTGTTCCTTAATTCTTCTAGGTCTTTGTTAAGCATTTCTTGTGTCTTCTCGATCTTTGCCTCCTTTCTTTTTCCAAGGTCTTGGCTCAACTTCACTATCATTATTCTGAATTCTTTTTCTGGAAGGTTCCCTATCTCCACGTCATTTCGTTTTTTTTTTTTCCTGGGGTTTTATCTTGTTCCTTGATCTGGTATAAAGTCCTCTGCCTTTTCATTTTGTCTATCTTTCTGTGAATGTGGTTTTCCTTCCACAGGCTGCAGAATTGTAGTTCTTCTTGCTTCTGCTGTCTGCTCTCTGGTGGATGAGTCTATCTTAGAGGCTTGTGCAAGCTTCCTGATGGGAGGGACTGGTGGTGGGTAGAGCTGGGTGTTGCTTTGGTGGGCAGAGCTTTAATCCGCTTGTCTGTGGATTAAATAAAACTTTAATAAAAAGTTTAATCCTCTTGTCTGCTGATGCATGGGGCTGGGTTCCCTCCCTGTTGGTTGTTTGGCCTGAGGCGACCCAGCACTGGAGCCTACCTTGCTCTTGGTGGGGCTAATGGCGGACTCTGGGAGGGCTCACACCAAGGAGTATTTCCCAGAACTTCTGCTGCCAGTGTCGTTGTCCTCACGGTGAGCCACAGCCACAGCCACCACCTGCCTCTGCAGGAGACCCTCTAAAAGTAGCAGGTAGTTCTGGTCATTCTCCTACAGGGTCACTGCTTCTTCCCCTGGGTCCTGATGTGCACACTACTTTGTGTGTGCCCTCCAAGAGTGGAGTATCTGAGTGGAGTTGAGACTCTGAGACTCTGCGTGGAGTCACACAGACTCTGGGTCCTGTGAAGCTTCGATGTTTTGTGGTTCTAGAAATCCTATAGGAGACGGTCCACAGCAGGTGAAGCTAATGTTGTCAGTAGAGGTGTTGAAGCCAAAGATCTGCAGTTCCGACTAGAGGTGCCGATGTACATACAGGACAAAATCATCTCGTGTGAATGTAGTTCAGGCATGTTTAAGATGAATGCAGTCATGTTAATGCCTACCATATTCTATCTTGAGCCTCTCCTCAGGGACCCCCTCCTCAGTTCCTGAGGCTCCTGTAAGTCATGTACAAGGGACTGGAAAGTGGGCTCTGTCCAGTCTGAGCCCTGAGTTACCCTGTGTGTATCTTAGGATGCTTTGTATTTCTGTGGTGTCTGTCTGTTGTAACATCATCTCTTTCATTTCAGATTTATTTGGGCCCTCTCTTTTTAAAAAAACATACTACTGTTGTCTTTTATTCTTTACAGAAGTTTAATAAGTGTTTGATCTACTATCCTTACCCTATGTATACTTTTTGCAGTGAGATTTTTACTTTTCTTTGTTTCCTTGTTACTATCAATAATTAGTGAGACTTCTTTTAAGCTACCTTCAACATTGCTTATAAAGCTGCTTTATTAGTGATGACAGAGCCTTAATGGAAGTCATGTTCTGGTTGTAAATTAGAATGCAATGTGCCAGCAAAAAGCCCCTTAAGTTTATGTCTCATTACTTCTTGTTCTTTTTTTAATTTAATTTTTATTTTTTGTCAGAGCAAATTTGATTAAAATGTTTTGTTTCTTCTAGGTGTGCAAGATGTGGTTCTTTTAAACATATACATATATCTATTCTTCTTTGCATCATTTTCCCATGTAGGTTATGACACAATGTTGAGCAGTCTTGTCTTGGTATTACATAGGTCTTTGGTGATTACATATTTCACATGTGTTTCTATATCTATCTTAACCCCAATATCCTAATGTATCCAATCCTCACACCTATCCATTTGCTGAACCATAAGTTTGTTTAATGAATCTGTGATTGCATTTCTCTGTGGAAATATCTTCATTGGTATGAATTTTTAGCGAAGACCTATAAGTGATATTATAGGATATGTGTCTTTGGCTTTCTGACTTAGTACAATTTGCCTGATTACCTCAAGAATCATACATGGTGCTGCAAATGGCATTGTTTCATTTTTTTTCCCTGGCTAATATTCCATCTGTACGTGTACCAGTTCTTCTTTGGCCACGCACCTCTTGATGGACTTTCTGGTTGCCTCCATGTCTTGGCTATTGTAATACTGCTGCAATGCATATTTTCTTGCCTGTGTCTTTCCAGTTCTATCTTCTTATGTTATAGGCCAAGGAGTGGGCTTGCTGTATCATATGGTAGCTCAGTGTGTACGTTTTAAAGGCACCACCATTCAGTTCTCATTAGTGGCTCTTTCCAGGTTACGTCCCACTTAAAATTGAGGGTATGCATTTCTCCAAAACACCTTCAATGTTTATTGTTTGTAGTTTTCTTGCTGATGGTTATTCTAACAGGTGCGAGCTGATACCTCTCTGTGGTTGAATTTGCATGTGTCCCAAAATCTGTTGAAATTGAGCTTTAAAGCATGCCCTTTCTATTTATCAAACTGTGATTACAGCTTAGTTCTTCAAAGTGTTTTCTTAAAGTAAGTGTCACATTTTGAAAATTTTTGGCCATTACCTCCCTCAAGACATTTTGAAGGCAGGTTTCATTTACAGCCCTGAAGTACTTGTTCATATGAAGTGACCATTAGCACAGGTTTGAAAGCTGCTTTGGTAGGTAACGGCCGGAGGGCGGGAGCCTTTCCACGTTCCCCAATCTGGTAACTAGGGAAGGAGCCTTCAGCCCCAAAAGTGTCCACCCTTATGTCTCATCCAGCTGTGGAACTAGATATGGTCAATCTAGGTTGCATCACAGCCCCTGAATGAATTGTGTGAGAATTTCTCTCTCTTTGAAAGTCTTTGTTTCATGGGTAATTAAAAGTAGTTTATTTTTATAATGGGGTTTAGCTGCTTTTCACTGCTGTGTTTATGCCGCTTTACACCCCCTTGACTCACTTACAGAGAGATATCAATACATAGGTTTTAAGATTCTTACTAGTCAGATATAGTCTTGTGCGGTGAATAGGGGGTGTTGAGTCCAGTTCACTGAGCAAGGAGTAGGTCTTGTCTATTACATATTGGGTTTATGGAACGGTATCTGAGCTAATTTGAAACCCTTGTTTTATGCATCACCCCACCACACCTTTCCCCTTCAGCAGCCATAGTGTGTTTTCTAAATGTGTGACTCTGTTCTGTTTTGTAATTCAGTTCAAGTGTAGCGGTTTTTACATTCCCTCTGTAAGTGATAACTTATGATAAGTGTCTTTTCCTGTGTGACTTATTTCACTTAGAATCTTCGTACCTAAATCCACTCATCATGCTGCTACGACTCTTATGATATTGATTTCATGGCTGAGTGATATTCCATTGTATATGAGGACCCAACTTCTTTATCCATTTTTCCCTTTCCTAGGATATTTAAGGTGTAATGAAGTGGGGGTTCTTGTCAACAGAGCAGCCCTAAACTTTGGGGTGCCTGTGTCTTGCTGATTTTTAGTTTTCCCAATTTATACGCCCATGAGTGGAAGTGCCCTATGCTCTCCAAGCTGTGTTTTTTAGATGTTTCAGGACACACCGTACACTTCTCCAGAGTGGCTGTTGGCAATTTATATCCCGCCCATCAGCGTAGCAAGGCTCCCATTTCTCCATGGCCGGTCCTGAATTTTTGGATTTGACACTTTTTTCCGCATGGCCCTTTTGCCCGCTGGGAAGCGAGACAACTTTGTAGCACTGTTTTCCCTTTCCAGGTTGCTTGGATGGCCAAAAAGGGCGTATGCGTTTTTTCCTGAATATATTCAGGAAAAAACGCATACGCCCTTTTTGGCCAAGGGCATCATTGTCCACGTTTTGCCGCTCTTCATGTGCTTTCAAAGCGATTCGAATCTACCTCCTGAAAACTGTTTCCTGCAATTCTGCCTTGCTTTCAAATCCTCTTCGTTGCCTTCCCTCAATATATTTGTGGACGAGAGTTATCATTTAAAACTCTGCAGGTTTGTGAATTGCAGTGCCCCTGAGTTCCATTTTTCAATCGCTTTTTGGGAGCTGGCCGCAAAAGCGCATGATTGCTTCAGGCCCTCTTCTGGTTCTGGGGGGCAGGCTGAGGCTGTGGTTAATTCTTCTTCCTGATGGGAAAATAGAGTGACCTGTGCCAGTCCCAACCACTAGAGCTAGTCTCTCATTGGTTCCCCCTCTTCCCGTTCATCCTCAGGACAAATTGCAACCTATACGGAACAGGAGGTTAAAGGTGCTGATTCTCCAAGGAGGGAGATGGCTAGTAAAGGGGCTGGAATAGCGAACCCGAGCACAAGGAGATGAGAAATGAGGTGCGATTTAGAAACCTTTCCCGATCACACGGTGTACCATCTTCTGGGTTTCTCATGCACGTTTTCGACGTAGGAAGATGCCCTTGATCCTGGGGATTTGGGACCCATGGGATGGGTACCATGCAGTATTACTTTAAAGGGTCTGCGTTGGCTCACCCAACCTCACCAAACCTCTCAGCCCCAAGAGTGTCCACCCTTATGTCTCAATCAGCTGTGGGTCTAGATATGGTCATTCCAGGTTGCATCACAGCCCCTGAACGAATTTTGGAAGAATTTCTCTCTCTTTCACTGTCTTTGTTTCACGGGTTTTGAAAAGACATTTATTTTTATAATGGGGTTTAGCTGCTTTTCACGGCTGTGTTTATGCCGTGTTACAGCCCCTTGACTCACTTACAGAGAGATATCAATACATAGGTTTGAAGATTCTTAGTAGTCAGATATATTCTTGTGCGGTGAATAGGGGGTGTTGAGTCCAGTTCACTGAGCAAGGAGTAGGTCTTTTCTATTACATATTGGTTTTATGGAACGGTATCGGAGCTAATTTGAAACCCTTGTTTTATGCATCACCCCACCTCACCTTTCCCGTTAAGCAGCCATAGTGTGTTTTCTAAACGTGTGACTCTGTTCTGTTTTGTAATTCACTTCAACTGTAGCGGTTTCTACATTCCCTCTATAAGTGCTATCTTATGATAAGTGTCTTTTTCTGTGTGACTTATTTCACTTAGAATCGTCGTACCTAAGTCCACTCATCGTGCTGCTACTAGCCTTATGACGTTGATGTCATGGCTGAGTGATAATCCATTGTACATGAGGACCTCAACTTCTTTATCCATTTTTCTCTTTCCTAGGATATTGAAGGTGTAATGAAGTGGGGGTTCTTGTCAACAGAGCAGCCCTAAACTTTGGGGTGCCTGTGTCTTGCTGATTTTTAGTTTTCCCAATTTATAGGCCCATAAGTGTAAGTGCCCTATGCTCTCCAAGCTGTGTTTTTTAGATGTTTCAGGACACACTGTACACTTCTCCAGAGTGGCTGTTGTCAATTTACATCCCGCCCATCAGCGTAGCAAGGCTCCCATTTCTCCATGGCCGGTCCTGCATTTCTGGTTTGGACACTTTATTCCGCATGGCCCTTTTTCCCGCTGGGAAGCGAGACTTCTTTGTAGCGTTGATTTTCCTTTCCAGGTGGCTTGGTTGGCCAAAAAGGGCGTATGCGTTTTTTCCTGAATATATTCAGGAAAAAAAGGCATACGCCCTTTTTGGCCAAGGGCATCATTGTCCACGTTTTGCCGCTTTTCATGTGCTTTCAAGGCGATTCGAATCTACCTCCTGAAATCTGTTTCCTGCAATTCTGCCTTGCTTTCAAAGCCTCTTCGTTGCCTTCCCTTAATATATTTGTGGACGAGAGTTATCATTTAAAACTCTGCAGGTTTGTGAATTGCAGTGCCCCTGAGCTCCATTTTTCAACTCGCTTTTTTGGGAGCTGGCCGCAAAAGCGCAGGATTGCTTCAGGCCCTCTTCTGGTTCTGGGGGGCAGGCTGAGCTTGTGCTTAATTCTTCTTCCTGATGGGAAAATAGAGTGACCTGTGCCTGTCCCAACAACTAGAGCTAGTCTCTCTTTGGTTCCCCCTCTTCCCGTTCATCCTCAGGATAAATTGCAACCTGTACGGAACAGGAGGTTAAAGGTGCTGATTCTCCAAGGAGGGAGATGGCTAGTAAAGGGGCTGGAATGGCGAACCCGAGCACAAGGAGATGAGAAATGAGGTGCGTTTTAGAAACCTTTCCCGATCACACCGTGTACCATCTTCTGGGTTTCTCATGCCTGTTTTCGACGTAGGAAGATGCCCTTGAACCTGGAGATTTGGGACCCATGGGATGGGTACCATGCAGTATTACTTGAAAGGGTCTGCGTTGGCTCACCCAACCTCACCGAACCTCTCAGCCCCAAGAGTGTCCACCCTTATGTCTCAATCAGCTGTGGGTCTAGATATGGTCAATCCAGGTTGCATCACAGCCCCTGAACGAATTTTGTAAGAATTTCTCTCTCTTTCACTGTCTTTGTTTCACGGGTTTTGAAAAGTAATTTATTTTTATAATGGGGTTTAGCTGCTTTTCACGGCTGTGTTTATGCCGCTTTACACCCCCTTGACTCACTTACAGAGAGATATCAATACATAGTTTTGAAGATTCTTACTAGTCAGATATATTCTTGTGCGGTGAATAGGGGGTGTTGAGTCCAGTTCACTGAGCAAGGAGTAGGTCTTGTCTATTACATATTGGGTTTATGGAACGGTATCAGAGCTAATTTAAAACCCTTGTTTTATGCATCACCCCACCTCACCTTTCCCGTTCAGCAGCCATAGTGTGTTTTCTAAACGTGTGACTCTGTTCTGTTTTGTAATTTAGTTCAAGTGTAGCAGTTTTTACATTCCCTCTATAAGTGCTATCTTATGATAAGTGTCTTTTTCTGTGTGACTTATTTCACTTAGAATCGTCATACCTTAATCCAATCATCGTGCTGCTACTAGCCTTATGACGTTGATTTCATGGCTGAGTGATATTCCATTGTACATGAGGACCCCAACTTCATTATCCATTTTTCTCTTTCCTGGGATATTTAAGGTGTAAAGAAGTGGGGGTTCTTGTCAACAGAGCAGCCCTAAACTTTGGGGTGCCTGTGTCTTGCTGATTTTTAGTTTTCCCAATTTATACGCCCATGAGTGTAAGTGCCCTATGTGCTCCAAGCTGTGTTTTTTAGATGTTTCAGGACACACCGTACACTTCTCCAGAGTGGCTGTTGGCAATTTACATCCCGCCCATCAGCGTAGCAAGTCTCCCATTTCTCCATGGCCGCTCCTGCATTTCTGGTTTTGACACTTTTTTCTGCATGGCCCTTTTGCCCGCTGGGAAGCCAGACTTCTTTGGAGCGCTGATTTGCCTTTACAGGTTGCTTGGTTGGCCAGAAAGGACGTATGCGTTTTTTCCTGAATATATTCAGGAAAAAACGCATACGCCCTTTTTGGCCAAGGGCATCATTGTCCACGTTTTGCCGCTTTTCATGTGCTTTCAAGGCGATTCGAATCTACCTCCTGAAATCTGTTTCCTGCAATTCTGCCTTGCTTTCACATCCTCTTCGTTGCCTTCCCTCAATATATTTGTGGACGAGAGTTGTCATTTATAACTCTGCAGGTTTGTGAATTGTAGTGCCCCTGAGCTCCATTTTTCAAGTCGCTTTTTGGGAGCTGGCCGGAAAAGCGCAGGATTGCTTCAGGGCCTCTTCTGATTCTGGGGGGCAGGCTGAGCTTGTGCTTAATTCTTCTTCCTGATGGGAAAATAGAGTGACCTGTGCCTGTCCCAACCACTAGAGCTAGTCTCTCATTGGTTCCCCATCTTCCCGTTCATCCTCAGGACAAATTGCAACCTGTACGGAACAGAAGGTTAAAGGTGCTGATTCTCCAAGGAGGGAGATGGCTAGTAAACGGGCTGGAATGGAGAACCCGAGCAAAAGGAGATGAGAAATGAGGTGCGTTTTAGAAACCTTTCCCGATCACACGGTGTACCATCTTCTGGGTTTCCCATGCACGTTTTTGACGTAGGAAGATGCCCTTGAACCTGGAGATTAGGGACCCATCAAGAAATCACATTAAGGTTCTCTTTTTAACGTGTTCCTTAAAACACTAGTGCTTAGGAAATCTATTGGAGGCAGAAGCAGTCAAGGGTAGCTTAGGTTTGGGGTTAGGGTGAGGGTTAGGGTACGGCTTAGGGTACGGGTTCGGGGAGGGGTTCGGGTAGGGCGTAGGGTATGGGTTAGGGTTAGGGTTAGTCTTAGAGTTAGGGCTCGGTTTAGGGTATGGGCTAGGATTAGGGTACGCGTTAGGGTTAGGGTAGGGGTTAGGGTTAGTGTACGCGTTAGGGTTAGGGTCGTTATCAAACCTATCCCACTCTCTAGATACCCCTTAGCACGTAAAGGAATATTATTTGGGGGTCCCGCCATGGAGAAGAGTTTAGACACTAGGAGAAGATAAGGAACACACCCATTCTAAAGAAATCACATTAGGATTCCCTTTTTAACCTGTTCCTTAAAACACTAGTGCTTAGGAAATCTATTGGAGGCAGAAGCAGTCAAGGGTAGCTTAGGGTAAGGGTTAGGGTTAGGGTGAGGGTGAGGGTACGGCTTAGGTTACGGGTTCGGGTACGGAATCGCTTATGGCATAGGGTATGGATTAGGGTTATGGTTACTTTTAGGGTAAGGGCTCGGTTTAGAGTATCGGTTAGGATTAAGGTAGGTGTTAGGGTTAGGGTACGGGTTAGGGTTAGGGTATGGGAGAGGGTTAGGGTAAGCATTAGGGTTAGGGTAGTTATTAAACCTATCCCACTCTCTAGATACAGCTTAGAACGTAACGGAATATTATTTGGGGGTCCAGCCTTGGAGAAGAGTTTAGACACTAGGAGAAGATAAGGAACACACCCATCATCAAAAAATCACATTAGGATTCTCTTTTTAACCTGTTCCTTAAAACACTAGTGCTTAGGACATCTATTGGAGGCAGAAGCAGTGAAGGGTAGCTTAGGATTAGGGTTAGGGTTAGGGTACGGCTTAGGGTACGAGTTCGTGGAGGGGTTCGGGTACGGCGTATGGTATGGGTTAGGGTTAGGGTTAGGGCTCGGTTCAACGTACGGGTTAGGATTAGGGTACGCGTTAGGGTTAGGGTAGGGGTTAGGGTGAGGGTAGTTATTAAACCTATCCCACTCTCTAGATATCCCTTAGCACGTAAAGGAATATTATTTGCGGGTCCAGCCATAGAGAAGAGTTTAGACACTAGGAGAAGATAAGGAACACACCCATTATCAAGAAATCACATTAGGATTCTCTTTTTAACCTGTTCCTTAAAATATTAGTGCTTAGGAAATCTATTGGAGGCAGAAGGCGTCAAGGGTAGCTTAGGTTTAGGGTTAGGGTTAGGGTGAGGGTTAGGGTACGGCTTAGGGTACGGGTTGAGGGAGGGGTTCGGGTAGGGCGTAGGGTATGGGTTAGGGTTAGGGTTAGTGTTAGGGTAAGGGCTCGGTTTAGGGTACGGGTTAGGTTTAGGGTACGCATTAGGCTTAGGGTAGGGGTTAGGGTTAGGGTACGCGTTAGGGTGAGGGTAGTTATTAAACCTATCCCACTCTCTAGATATCCCTTAGCACGTAAAGGAATATTATTTGCGGGTCCAGCCATAGAGAAGAGTTTAGACACGAGGAGAAGATAAGGAACACACCCATTATCAAGAAATCACATTAGGATTCTCTTTTTAACCTGTTCCTTAAAACACTAGTGCTTAGGAAATCTATTGGAGGCAGAAGCAGTCAAGGGTAGCTTAGGGTTAGGGTTAGGGTTAGGGTGAGGGTTAGGGTACGGCTTAGGGTATGGGTACGGGGAGGGGTTCGGGTAGGGCGTAGGGTATGGGTTAGGGTTAGGGTTAGGGTTAGTGTTAGGGTTAGGGCTCGGTTTAGGGTACGGGTTAGGATTAGGGTACGCGTTAGTGTTAGGGTAGGGGTTAGGGTTAGGGTACGCGATAGGGTGAGGTTAGTTATTAAACCTATCCCACTCTCTAGATACCCCTTAGCACGTAAAGGAATATTATTTGGGGATCCAGCCATGGAGAAGAGTTTAGACACTAGGAGAAGTTAAGGAACACACCCATTATCAAGAAATCACATTAGGATTCTCTTTTTAAACTGTTCCTTAAAACACTAGTGCTTAGGAAATCTATTGGAGGCAGAAGCAGTCAAGGGTAGCTTAGGGTTAGGGTTAGGGTTAGATTGAGGGTTAGGGTACGGCTTAGGGTACGGGTTCAGGGAGGGGTTCGTGTAGGGCGTAGGGTATGGGTTAGGGTTAGGGTTAGGGTTAGTGTTAGGGTTAGGGCTCGGTTTAGGGTACGGGTTAGGATTAGGGTACGCGTTAGGGTTAGGGTAGGGGTTAGGGTTAGGGAACGCGTTAGGGTGAGGGTAGTTATTAAACCTCTCCCTCTCTCTAGATACCCCTTAGCACGTAAAGGCATATTATTTGGGGGTCCAGCCATGAAGAAGAATTTAGACACGAGGAGAAGATAAGGAACACACCCATTATCAAGAAATCACATTAGGATTCTCTTTTTAACCTGTTCCTTAAAACACTAGTGCTTAGGAAATCTATTGGAGGCAGAAGGCGTCAAGGGTAGCTTAGGGTTAGGGTTAGGGTTAGGGTGAGGGTTAGTGTACGGCTTAGGGTACGGGTTGAGGGAGGGGTTCGGGTAGGGCGTAGGGTATGGGTTAGGGTTAGGGTTCGTGTTAGGGTTAGGGCTCGGTTTAGGGTACGGGTTAGGATTAGGGTACGCGTTAGTGTTAGGGTAGGGGTTAGGGTTAGGGTACGCAATAGGGTGAGGTTAGTTATTAAACCTATCCCACTCTCTAGATACCCCTTAGCACGTAAAGGAATATTATTTGGGGGTCCAGCCATGGAGAAGAGATTAGACACGAGGAGAAGATAAGGAACACACCCATTATCAAGAAATCACATTAGGATTCTCTTTTTAACCTGTTCCTTAAAACACTAGTGCTTAGGAAATCTATTGGAGGCAGAAGCAGTCAAGGGTAGCTTAGGGTTAGGGTTAGGGTTAGGGTACGGCTTAGCGTACGGGTTCGGGGAGGGGTTCGGATATGGCGTAGGGTATGGGTTAGGGTTAGGGTTAGCATGAGGGTTAGGGTACGGCTTAGGGTACGGGTTCGGGGAGGGGTTCGGGTAGGGCGTAGGGTATGGGTTAGGTTTAGGGTTAGCGCTAGTGTTAGGGTTAGGGCTCGGTTTAGGGTACGGGTTAGGATTAGGGTACGCGTTAGGGTTAGGGTAGGGGTTAGGGTTAGGGTACGCGTTAGGGTGAGGGTAGTTATTAAGCCTATCACACTCTCTAGATACCCCTTAGCACGTAAAGAAATATTATTTGGGGGTCCAGCCATGGAGAAGAGTTTAGACACGAGGAGAAAATAAGGAACACACCCATTATCAAGAAATCACATTAGGATTCTCTTTTTAACCTGTTCCTTAAAACACTAATGCTTAGGAAATCTATTGGAGGCAGAAACCATCAAGGGTAGCTTAGGTTTAGGGTTAGGGTTAGGGTGAGGGTTAGGGTACGGCTTAGGGTACGGGTTCGGGGAGGGGTTCGGGTAGGGCGTAGGGTATGGGTTAGGGTTAGGGTTAGGGTTAGTGTTAGGGTTAGGGCTCAGTTTAGGGTACGGGTTAGGATTAGGGTACGCGTTCGGGTTAGGGTAGGGGTTAGGGTTAGGGTACGCGATAGGGTGAGGTTCGTTATTAAACCTATCCCACTCTCTAGATACCCCTTAGCACGTAAAGGAATATTATTTGGGGGTCCAGCCATGGAGAAGAGTTTAGACACGAGGAGAAGATAAGGAACACACCCATTATCAAGAAATCACATTAGGATTCTCTTTTTAACCTGTTCCTTAAAACACTATTGCTTAGGGAATCTATTGGAGGCAGAAGCAGTCAAGGGTAGCTTAGGGTTAGGGTTAGGTTTAGGGTGAGGGTTAGGGTATGGCCTAGGGTACGGGTTCGGGGAGGGGTTCTGGTAGGGCGTAGTGTATGGGTTAGGGTTAGGGTTAGGGTTAGTGTTAGGGTTAGGGCTCGGTTTAGGGTACGGGTTAGGATTAGGGTACGCATTAGGGTTAGGGTAGGGGTTAGGGTTAGGGTACGCGTTAGGGTGAGGGTAGTTATTAAACCTATCCCACTCTCTAGATACCCCTTAGCACGTAAAGGAATATTATTTGGGGGTCCAGCCATGGAGAAGAGTTTAGACACGAGGAGAAGATAAGGAACACACCCATTATCAAGAAATCACATTAGGATTCTCTTTTTAACCTGTTCCTTAAAACACTAGTGCTTAGGGAATCTATTGGAGGCAGAAGCAGTCAAGGGTAGCTTAGGGTTAGGGTTAGGGTTAGGGTGAGGTTTAGGGTATGGCTTAGGGTACGGGTTCGGGGAGGGGTTCGGGTAGGGCGTAGGGTATGGGTTAGGGTTAGGGTTAGGGTTAGTGTTAGGGTTAGGGCTCGGTTTAGGGTACGGGTTAGGATTAGGGTACGCGTTAGTCTTAGGGGAGGGGTTAGGGTTAGGGTACGCGACAGGGTGAGGTTAGTTAT
The DNA here is from genome assembly GCF_949987535.1 of Balaenoptera acutorostrata. NCBI lineage: Eukaryota > Metazoa > Chordata > Mammalia > Artiodactyla > Balaenopteridae > Balaenoptera > Balaenoptera acutorostrata. The sequence goes on from NW_026646148.1 coordinate 12,674, forward strand.
TAAACCTATCCCACTCTCTAGATACCCCTTAGCACGTAAAGGAATATTATTTGGGGGTCCCGCCATGGAGAAGAGTTTAGACACTAGGAGAAGATAAGGAACACACCCATTCTAAAGAAATCACATTAGGATTCCCTTTTTAACCTGTTCCTTAAAACACTAGTGCTTAGGAAATCTATTGGAGGCAGAAGCAGTCAAGGGTAGCTTAGGGTAAGGGTTAGGGTTAGGGTGAGGGTGAGGGTACGGCTTAGGTTACGGGTTCGGGTACGGAATCGGTTATGGCATAGGGTATGGATTAGGGTTATGGTTACTTTTAGGGTAAGGGCTCGGTTTAGAGTATCGGTTAGGATTAAGGTAGGTGTTAGGGTTAGGGTACGGGTTAGGGTTAGGGTATGGGAGAGGGTTAGGGTAAGCATTAGGGTTAGGGTAGTTATTAAACCTATCCCACTCTCTAGATACAGCTTAGAACGTAACGGAATATTATTTGGGGGTCCAGCCTTGGAGAAGAGTTTAGACACTAGGAGAAGATAAGGAACACACCCATCATCAAAAAATCACATTAGGATTCTCTTTTTAACCTGTTCCTTAAAACACTAGTGCTTAGGACATCTATTGGAGGCAGAAGCAGTGAAGGGTAGCTTAGGATTAGGGTTAGGGTTAGGGTACGGCTTAGGGTACGAGTTCGTGGAGGGGTTCGGGTACGGCGTATGGTATGGGTTAGGGTTAGGGTTAGGGCTCGGTTCAACGTACGGGTTAGGATTAGGGTACGCGTTAGGGTTAGGGTAGGGGTTAGGGTGAGGGTAGTTATTAAACCTATCCCACTCTCTAGATACCCCTTAGCACGTAAAGGAATATTATTTGGGGGTCCAGCCATGGAGAAGAGTTTAGACACGAGGAGAAGATAAGGAACACACCCATTATCAAGAAATCACATTAGGATTCTCTTTTTAACCTGTTCCTTAAAATATTAGTGCTTAGGAAATCTATTGGAGGCAGAAGGCGTCAAGGGTAGCTTAGGTTTAGGGTTAGGGTTAGGGTGAGGGTTAGGGTACGGCTTAGGGTACGGGTTGAGGGAGGGGTTCGGGTAGGGCGTAGGGTATGGGTTAGGGTTAGGATTAGTGTTAGGGTTAGGGCTCGGTTTAGGGTACGGTTTAGGTTTAGGGTACGCATTAGGCTTAGGGTAGGGGTTAGGGTTAGGGTACGCGTTAGGGTGAGGGTAGTTATTAAACCTATCCCACTCTCTAGATACCCCTTAGCACGTAAAGGAATATTATTTGGGGGTCCAGCCATGGAGAAGACTTTAGACACTAGGAGAAGATAAGGAACACACCCATGACCACGAAATCACATTAGGATTCTCTTTTTAACCTGTTCCTTAAAACACTAGTGCTTAGGAAATCTATTGGAGGCAGAAGCAGTCAAGGGTAGCTTAGGGTTAGGGTTAGGGTTAGGGTGAGGGTTAGGGTACGGCTTAGGGTATGAGTACGGGGAGGGGTTCGGGTAGGGCGTAGGGTATGGGTTAGGGTTAGGGTTAGGGTTAGTGTTAGGGTTAGGGCTCGGTTTAGGGTACGGGTTAGGATTAGGGTACGCGTTAGTGTTAGGGTAGGGGTTAGGGTTAGGGTACGCGATAGGGTGAGGTTAGTTATTAAACCTATCCCACTCTCTAGATACCCCTTAGCACGTAAAGGAATATTATTTGGGGATCCAGCCATGGAGAAGAGTTTAGACACTAGGAGAAGTTAAGGAACACACCCATTATCAAGAAATTCCATTAGGATTCTCTTTTTAAACTGTTCCTTAAAACACTAGTGCTTCGGAAATCTATTGGAGGCAGAAGCAGTCAAGGGTAGCTTAGGGTTAGGGTTAGGGTTAGATTGAGGGTTAGGGTACGGCTTAGGGTACAGGTTCAGGGAGGGGTTCGTGTAGGGCGTAGGGTATGGGTTAGGGTTAGGGTTAGGGTTAGTGTTAGGGTTAGGGCTCGGTTTAGGGTACGGGTTAGGATTAGGGTACGCGTTAGGGTTAGGGTAGGGGTTAGGGTTAGGGAACGCGTTAGGGTGAGGGTAGTTATTAAACCTCTCCCTCTCTCTAGATACCCCTTAGCACGTAAAGGCATATTATTTGGGGGTCCAGCCATGAAGAAGAATTTAGACACGAGGAGAAGATAAGGAACACACCCATTATCAAGAAATCACATTAGGATTCTCTTTTTAACCTGTTCCTTAAAACACTAGTGCTTAGGAAATCTATTGGAGGCAGAAGGCGTCAAGGGTAGCTTAGGGTTAGGGTTAGGGTTAGGGTGAGAGTTAGGGTACGGCTTAGGGTACGGGTTGAGGGAGGGGTTCGGGTAGGGCGTAGGGTATGGGTTAGGGATAGGGTTAGTTTTAGGGTTAGGGCTCGGTTTAGGGTACGGGTTAGGATTAGGGTACGCGTTAGGCTTAGGGTAGGGGTTAGGGTTAGGGTACGCGTTAGGGTGAGGGTAGTTATTAAACCTATCCCACTTTCTAGATACCCCTTAGCACGTAAAGGAATATTATTTGGGGGTCCAGCCATGGAGAAGAGTTTAGACACTAGGAGAAGATAAGGAACACACCCATTATCACGAAATCCCATTAGGGTTCTCTTTTTAACCTGTTGCTTAAAACACTAGTGCTTAGGAAATCTATTGGAGGCAGAAGCAGTCAAGGGTAGCTTAGGGTTAGGGTTAGGGTTAGGGTGAGGGTTAGGGTACGGCTTAGGGTACGGGTTCGGGGAGGGGTTCGGGTAGGGCGTAGGGTATGGTTTAGGGTTAGGGTTAGGGTTAGTGTTAGGGTTAGGGCTCGGTTTAGGGTACGGGTTAGGATTAGGGTACGCCTTAGTGTTAGGGTAGGGGTTAGGTTTAGGGTACGCGATAGGGTGAGGTTAGTTATTAAAACTACCCCACTCTCTAGATACCCCTTAGCACGTAAAGGAATATTATTTAGGGGTCCAGCCATGGAGAAGAGTTTAGACACGAGGAGAAGATAAGGAACACACCCATTATCAAGAAATCACATTAGGATTCTCTTTTTAACCTGTTCCTTAAAACACTAGTGCTTAGGAAATCTATTGGAGGCAGAAGCAGTCAAGGGTAGCTTAGGGTTACGGTTAGGGTTAGGGTGAGGGTTAGGGTACGGCTTAGGGTACGGGTTCGGCGAGGGGTTCGGGTAGGGCGTAGGGTATGGGTTAGGGTTAGGGTTAGGGTTCGTGTTAGGGTTAGGGCTCGGTTTAGGGTACGGGTTAGGATTAGGGTACGCGTTAGGGTTAGGGTAGGGGTTAGGGTTAGGGTACGCGTTAGGGTGAGGGTAGTTATTAAACCTATCACACTCTCTAGATACCTCTTAGCACGTAAAGGAATATTATTTGGGGGTCCAGCCATGGAGAAGAGTTTAGACCCTAGGAGAAGATAAGGAACACACCCATTATCAAGAAATAAAAATATGATTCTCTTTTTAAACTGTTCCTTAAAACACTAGTGCTTAGGAAATCTATTGGAGGCAGAGGCAGTCAAGGGTAGCTTAGGGTTAGGGTTAGGGTTAGGGTGAGGGATAGGGTACGGCTTAGGGTACGGGTTCGGGGAGGGGTTCGGGTAGGGCGTAGGGTATGGGTTAGGGTTAGGGTTAGGGCTAGTGTTAGCGTTAGGGCTCGGTTTAGGGTACGTTTTAGGATTAGGGTACGCGTTAGGGTTAGGGTAGGTGTTAGGGTTAGGGTACGCATTAGGATGAGGGTAGTTATTAAACCTATCCCACTCTCTAGATACCCCTTAGCACGTAAAGGAATATTATTTGGGGGTGTAGCCATGGAGAAGAGTTTAGACACTAGGAGAAGATAAGGAACACACCCATTATAAAGAAATCACATTAGGATTCTCTTTTTAACCTGTTCCTTAAAATATTAGTGCTTAGGAAATCTATTGGAGGCAGAAGGCGTCAAGGGTAGCTTAGGTTTAGGGTTAGGGTTAGGGTGAGGGTTAGGGTACGGCTTAGGGTACGGGTTGAGGGAGGGGTTCGGGTAGGGCGTAGGGTATGGGTTAGGGTTAGGATTAGTGTTAGGGTTAGGGCTCGGTTTAGGGTACGGTTTAGGTTTAGGGTACGCATTAGGCTTAGGGTAGGGGTTAGGGTTAGGGTACGCGTTAGGGTGAGGGTAGTTATTAAACCTATCCCACTCTCTAGATACCCCTTAGCACGTAAAGGAATATTATTTGGGGGTCCAGCCATGGAGAAGACTTTAGACACTAGGAGAAGATAAGGAACACACCCATGACCACGAAATCACATTAGGATTCTCTTTTTAACCTGTTCCTTAAAACACTAGTGCTTAGGAAATCTATTGGAGGCAGAAGCAGTCAAGGGTAGCTTAGGGTTAGGGTTAGGGTTAGGGTGAGGGTTAGGGTACGGCTTAGGGTATGAGTACGGGGAGGGGTTCGGGTAGGGCGTAGGGTATGGGTTAGGGTTAGGGTTAGGGTTAGTGTTAGGGTTAGGGCTCGGTTTAGGGTACGGGTTAGGATTAGGGTACGCGTTAGTGTTAGGGTAGGGGTTAGGGTTAGGGTACGCGATAGGGTGAGGTTAGTTATTAAACCTATCCCACTCTCTAGATACCCCTTAGCACGTAAAGGAATATTATTTCGGGATCCAGCCATGGAGAAGAGTTTAGACACTAGGAGAAGTTAAGGAACACACCCATTATCAAGAAATTCCATTAGGATTCTCTTTTTAAACTGTTCCTTAAAACACTAGTGCTTCGGAAATCTATTGGAGGCAGAAGCAGTCAAGGGTAGCTTAGGGTTAGGGTTAGGGTTAGATTGAGGGTTAGGGTACGGCTTAGGGTACAGGTTCAGGGAGGGGTTCGTGTAGGGCGTAGGGTATGGGTTAGGGTTAGGGTTAGGGTTAGTGTTAGGGTTAGGGCTCGGTTTAGGGTACGGGTTAGGATTAGGGTACGCGTTAGGGTTAGGGTAGGGGTTAGGGTTAGGGAACGCGTTAGGGTGAGGGTAGTTATTAAACCTCTCCCTCTCTCTAGATACCCCTTAGCACGTAAAGGCATATTATTTGGGGGTCCAGCCATGAAGAAGAATTTAGACACGAGGAGAAGATAAGGAACACACCCATTATCAAGAAATCACATTAGGATTCTCTTTTTAACCTGTTCCTTAAAACACTAGTGCTTAGGAAATCTATTGGAGGCAGAAGGCGTCAAGGGTAGCTTAGGGTTAGGGTTAGGGTTAGGGTGAGAGTTAGGGTACGGCTTAGGGTACGGGTTGAGGGAGGGGTTCGGGTAGGGCGTAGGGTATGGGTTAGGGATAGGGTTAGTTTTAGGGTTAGGGCTCGGTTTAGGGTACGGGTTAGGATTAGGGTACGCGTTAGGCTTAGGGTAGGGGTTAGGGTTAGGGTACGCGTTAGGGTGAGGGTAGTTATTAAACCTATCCCACTTTCTAGATACCCCTTAGCACGTAAAGGAATATTATTTGGGGGTCCAGCCATGGAGAAGAGTTTAGACACTAGGAGAAGATAAGGAACACACCCATTATCACGAAATCCCATTAGGGTTCTCTTTTTAACCTGTTGCTTAAAACACTAGTGCTTAGGAAATCTATTGGAGGCAGAAGCAGTCAAGGGTAGCTTAGGGTTAGGGTTAGGGTTAGGGTGAGGGTTAGGGTACGGCTTAGGGTACGGGTTCGGGGAGGGGTTCGGGTAGGGCGTAGGGTATGGTTTAGGGTTAGGGTTAGGGTTAGTGTTAGGGTTAGGGCTCGGTTTAGGGTACGGGTTAGGATTAGGGTACGCCTTAGTGTTAGGGTAGGGGTTAGGTTTAGGGTACGCGATAGGGTGAGGTTAGTTATTAAAACTACCCCACTCTCTAGATACCCCTTAGCACGTAAAGGAATATTATTTAGGGGTCCAGCCATGGAGAAGAGTTTAGACACGAGGAGAAGATAAGGAACACACCCATTATCAAGAAATCACATTAGGATTCTCTTTTTAACCTGTTCCTTAAAACACTAGTGCTTAGGAAATCTATTGGAGGCAGAAGCAGTCAAGGGTAGCTTAGGGTTACGGTTAGGGTTAGGGTGAGGGTTAGGGTACGGCTTAGGGTATGGGTTCGGCGAGGGGTTCGGGTAGGGCGTAGGGTATGGGTTAGGGTTAGGGTTAGGGTTCGTGTTAGGGTTAGGGCTCGGTTTAGGGTACGGGTTAGGATTAGGGTACGCGTTAGGGTTAGGGTAGGGGTTAGGGTTAGGGTACGCGTTAGGGTGAGGGTAGTTATTAAACCTATCACACTCTCTAGATACCTCTTAGCACGTAAAGGAATATTATTTGGGGGTCCAGCCATGGAGAAGAGTTTAGACCCTAGGAGAAGATAAGGAACACACCCATTATCAAGAAATAAAAATATGATTCTCTTTTTAAACTGTTCCTTAAAACAGTAGTGCTTAGGAAATCTATTGGAGGCAGAGGCAGTCAAGGGTAGCTTAGGGTTAGGGTTAGGGTTAGGGTGAGGGATAGGGTACGGCTTAGGGTACGGGTTCGGGGAGGGGTTCGGGTAGGGCGTAGGGTATGGGTTAGGGTTAGGGTTAGGGCTAGTGTTAGCGTTAGGGCTCGGTTTAGGGTACGTTTTAGGATTAGGGTACGCGTTAGGGTTAGGGTAGGTGTTAGGGTTAGGGTACGCATTAGGATGAGGGTAGTTATTAAACCTATCCCACTCTCTAGATACCCCTTAGCACGTAAAGGAATATTATTTGGGGGTGTAGCCATGGAGAAGAGTTTAGACACTAGGAGAAGATAAGGAACACACCCATTATAAAGAAATCACATTAGGATTCTCTTTTTAACCTGGTCCTTAAAACACTAGTGCTTAGGAAATGTATTGGAGGCAGAAGCAGTCAAGGGTAGCTTAGGGTTAGGGTTAGGGTTAGGGTGAGGGTTAGGGTACGGCTTAGGGTACGGATTCGGGTAGGGGTTCGGGTAGGGCGTAGGGTATGTGTTAGGGTTAGGGTTAGGGTTCGTGTTAGGGTTAGGGCTCGGTTTAGGGTACGGGTTAGGATTAGGGTACGCGTTAGTGTTAGGGTAGGGGTTAGGGTTAGGGTACGCAATAGGGTGAGGTTAGTTATTAAACCTATCCCACTCTCTAGATACCCCTTAGCACGTAAAGGAATATTATTTGGGGGTCCAGCCATGGAGAAGAGATTAGACACGAGGAGAAGATAAGGAACACACCCATTATCAAGAAATCACATTAGGATTCTCTTTTTAACCTGTTCCTTAAAACACTAGTGCTTAGGAAATCTATTGGAGGCAGAAGCAGTCAAGGGTAGCTTAGGGTTAGGGTTAGGGTTAGGGTGAGGGTTAAGGTACGGCTTAGGGTACGGGTTCGGGGAGGGGTTCGGATATGGCGTAGGGTATGGGTTAGGGTTAGGGTTAGGGTTAGTGTTAGGGTTAGGGCTCGTTTTAGGGTACGGGTTAGGATTAGGGTACGCGTTAGGGTTATGGTAGGGGTTAGGGTTAGGGTACGCGTTAGGGTGAGGGTAGTTATTAAACCTATCACACTCTCTAGATACCCCTTAGCACGTAAAGGAATATTATTTGGGGGTCCAGCCATGGAGAAGAGTTTAGACACGAGGAGAAAATAAGGAACACACCCATTATCAAGAAATCACATTAGGATTCTCTTTTTAACTTGTTCCTTAAAACACTAGTGCTTAGGAAATCTATTGGAGGCAGAAGCCATCAAGGGTAGCTTAGGTTTAGGGTTAGGGTTAGGGTGAGGGTTAGGGTACGGCTTAGGGTACAGGTTCGGGGAGGGGTTCGTGTAGGGCGTAGGGTATGGGTTAGGGTTAGGGTTAGGGTTAGTGTTAGGGTTAGGGCCCGGTTTAGGGTACGGGTTAGGATTAGGGTACGCGTTCGGGTTAGGGTAGGGGTTAGGGTTAGGGTACGCGATAGGGTGAGGTTAGTTATTAAACCTATCCCACTCTCTAGATACCCCTTAGCACGTAAAGGAATATTATTTGGGGGTCCAGCCATGGAGAAGAGTTTAGACACGAGGAGAAGATAAGGAACACACCCATTATCAAGAAATCACATTAGGATTCTCTTTTTAACTTGTTCCTTAAAACACTAGTGCTTAGGGAATCTATTGGAGGCAGAAGCAGTCAAGGGTAGCTTAGGGTTAGGGTTAGGGTTAGGGTGAGTGTTAGGGTATGGCTTAGGGTACGGGTTCGTGGAGGGGTTCCCGTAGGGCGTAGTGTATGGGTTAGGGTTAGGGTTAGGGTTAGTGTTAGAGTTAGGGCTCGGTTTAGGGTACGGGTTAGGATTAGGGTACGCGTTAGTGTTAGGGTAGGGGTTAGGGTTAGGGTACGCGTTAGGGTGAGGGTAGTTATTAAACCTATCCCACTCTCTAGATACCCCTTAGTACGTAAAGGAATATTATTTGGGGGTCCAGCCATGGAGAAGAGTTTAGACACGAGGAGAAGATAAGGAACACACCCATTATCACGAAATCACATTAGGATTCTCTTTTTAACCTGTTCCTTAAAACACTAGTGCTTAGAAAATCTATTGGAGGCAGAAGCAGTCAAGGGTAGCTTAGGGTTAGGGTTAGGGTTAGGGTGAGGGTTAGGGTATGGCTTAGGGTACGGGTTCGGGGAGGGGTTCGGGTAGGGCGTAGGGTATGGGTTAGGGTTAGGGTTAGGGTTAGTGTTAGGGTTAGGGCTCGGTTTAGGGTACGGGTTAGGATTAGGGTACGCGTTAGTCTTAGGGGAGGGGTTAGGGTTAGGGTACGCGATAGGGTGAGGTTAGTTATTAAACCTATCCCACTCTCTAGATACCCCTTAGCACGTAAAGGAATATTATTTGGGGGTCCAGCCATGGAGAAGAGATTAGACACGAGGAGAAGATAAGGAACACACCCATTATCAAGAAATCACATTAGGATTCTCTTTTTAACCTGTTCCTTAAAACACTAGTGCTTACGAAATCTATTGGAGGCAGAAGCAGTCAAGGGTAGCTTAGGGTTAGGGTTAGGGTTAGGGTACGGCTTAGGGTACGGGTTCGGCGAGGGGTTCTGATAGGGCGTAGGGTATGGGTTAGGGTTAGGGTTAGTGTTAGGGTTAGGGCTCGGTTTAGGGTACGGGTTAGGATTAGGGTACGCGTTAGGGTTAGGGTAGGGGTTAGGGTTAGGGTACGCGTTAGGGTGAGGGTAGTTATTAAACCTATCACACTCTCTAGATACCCCTTAGCACGTAAAGGAATATTATTGGGGGTCCAGCCATGGAGAAGAGTTTAGACACGAGGAGAAAATAAGGAACACACCCATTATCAAGAAATCACATTAGGATTCTCTTTTTAACCTGTTCCTTAAAACACTAGTGCTTAGGAAATCTATTGGAGGCAGAAGCCTTCAAGGGTAGCTTAGGTTTAGGGTTAGGGTTAGGGTGAGGGTTAGGGTACGGCTTAGGGTACGGGTTCGGTTAGGGCGTAGGGTATGGGTTAGGGTTAGGGTTAGGGTTACTGTTAGGGTTAGGGCTCGGTTTAGGGTACGGATTAGGATTAGGGTACGCGTTAGTGTTAGGGTAGGGGTTAGGGTTAGGGTACGCGATAGGGTGAGGTTAGTTATTAAACCTATCCCCTCTCAAGATACCCCTTAGCACGTAAAGTAATATTATTTGGGGGTCCAGCCATGGAGAAGAGTTTAGACACTAGGAGAAGATAAGGAACACACCCATTATCAAGAAATCCCATTAGGATTCTCTTTTTAACCTGTTCCTTAAAACACTAGTGCTTAGGAAATCTATTGGAGGCAGAAGCAGTCAAGGGTAGCTTAGTGTTAGGGTTAGGGTTAGGTGAGGGTTAGGGTACGGCTTAGGGTATGGGTTCGGGGAGGGGTTCGGGTAGGGCGTAGGTTATGGGTTAGGGTTAGGGTTAGTGTTAGGGTTAGGGCCCGGTTTAGGGTACGGGTTAGGATTAGGGTACGCGTTCGGGTTAGGGTAGGGGTTAGGGTTAGGGTACGCGATAGGGTGAGGTTAGTTATTAAACCTATCATACTCTCTAGGTACCCCTTAGCACGTAAAGGAATATTATTTGGGGGTCCAGCCATGGAGAAGAGTTTAGACACGAGGAGAAGATAAGGAACACACCCATTATCAAGAAATCACATTAGGATTCTCTTTTTAACCTGTTCCTTAAAACACTAGTACTTAGGAAATCTATTGGAGGCAGAAGCAGTCAAGGGTAGCTTAGGGTTAGGGTTAGGGTTAGGGTAAGGCTTAGGGTACGGGTTCGGGGAGGGGTTCGGGTAGGGCGTAGGGTATGGGTTAGGGTTAGGGTTAGTGTTAGGGTTACGGCTCGGTTTAGGGTACAGGTTAGGATTAGGGTACGCGTTAGGGTTAGGCTAGGAGTTAGGGTTAGGGTATGCGATAGGGTGAGGTTACTTATTAAACCTATCCCACTCTCTAGATACCCCTTAGCACGTAAAGGAATATTATTTGGGGGTCCAGCCATGGAGAAGAGTTTAGACACGAGGAGAAAATAAGGAACACACCCATTATCAAGAAATCACATTAGGATTCTCTTTTTAACCTGTTCCTTAAAACACTAGTGCTTAGGAAATCTATTGGAGGCAGAAGCCATCAAGGGTAGCTTAGGTTTAGGGTTAGGGTTAGGGTGAGGGTTAGGGTACGGCTTAGGGTACGGGTTCGGGGAGGGGTTCGGGTAGGGCGTAGGGTATGGGTTAGGGTTAGGGTTAGGGTTAGTGTTAGGGTTAGGGCTCAGTTTAGGGTACGGGTTAGGATTAGGGTACGCGTTCGGGTTAGGGTAGGGGTTAGGGTTAGGGTACACGATAGGGTGAGGTTAGTTATTAAACCTATCCCACTCTCTAGATACCCCTTAGCACGTAAAGGAATATTATTTGGGGGTCCAGCCATGGAGAAGAGTTTAGACAGGAGGAGAAGATAAGGAACACACCCATTATCAAGAAATCACATTAGGATTCTCTTTTTAACCTGTTCCTTAAAACACTAGTGCTTAGCGAATCTATTGGAGGCAGAAGCAGTCAAGGGTAGCTTAGGGTTAGGGTTAGGGTTAGGGTGAGGGTTAGGGTATGGCTTAGGGTACGGGTTCGGGGAGGGGTTCGGGTAGGGCGTAGTGTATGGGTTAGGGTTAGGGTTAGGGTTAGTGTTAGGGTTAGGGCTCGGTTTAGGGTACGGGTTAGGATTAGGGTACGCGTTAGGGTTAGGGTAGGGGTTAGGGTTAGGGTACGCATTAGGGTGAGGGTAGTTATTAAACCTATCACACTCTCTAGATACCCCTTAGCACGTAAAGGTATATTATTTGGGGGTCCAGCCATGGAGAAGAGTTTAGACACGAGGAGAAAATAAGGAACACACCCATTATCAAGAAATCACATTAGGATTCTCTTTTTAACCTGTTCCTTAAAACACTAGTGCTTAGGAAATCTATTGGAGGCAGAAGCCTTCAAGGGTAGCTTAGGTTTAGGGTTAGGGTTAGGGTGAGGGTTAGGGTACGGCTTAGGGTACGGGTTCGGGGAGGAGTTCGGGGAGGGCGTAGGGTATGGGTTAGGGTTAGTGTTAGGGTTAGGGCTCGGTTTAGGGTACGGATTAGGATTAGGGTACGCGTTAGTGTTAGGGTAGGGTTTAGGGTTAGGGTACACGATAGGGTGAGGTTAGTTATTAAACCTATCCCACTCTCAAGATACCCCTTAACACGTAAAGGTATATTATTTGTGGGTCCAGCCATGGAGAAGAGTTTAGACACTAGGAGAAGATAAGGAACACACCCATTATCAAGAAATCCCATTAGGATTCCCTTTTTAACCTGTTCCTTAAAACACTAGTGCTTAGGAAATCTATTGGAGGCAGAAGCAGTCAAGGGTAGCTTAGTGTTAGGGTTTGGGTTAGGGTGAGGGTTAGGGTACGGCTTAGGGTACGGGTTCGGGGAGGGGTTCGGTTAGGGCGTAGGGTATGGGTTAGCGTTAGGGTTAGGGTTAGTGTTAGGGTTAGGGCTCGGTTTAGGGTACGGGTTAGGATTAGGGTACGCGTTAGTGTTAGGGTAGGGAGGGGTTAGGGTTAGGGTACGCGTTAAGGTGAGGGTAGTTATTAAACCTATCACACTCTCTAGATACCCCTTAGCACGTAAAGGAATATTATTTGGGGGTCCAGCCATGGAGAAGAGTTTAGACACGAGGAGAAGATAAGGAACACACCCATTATCAAGAAATCACATTAGGATTCTCTTTTTAACCTGTTCCTTAAAACACTAGTGCTTAGGAAATCTTTTGGAGGCAGAAGCCGTCAAGGGTAGCTTAGGTTTAGGGTTAGGGTTAGGGTGAGGGTTAGGGTACGGCTTAGGGTACGGTTTCAGGGAGGGGTTCGGTTAGGGCGTAGGGTATGGGTTAGGGTTAGGGTTAGGGTTAGTGTTAGTGTTAGGGCTCGGTTTAGGGTACGGGTTAGGAGTAGGGTACGCGTTAGGGTTAGGGTAGGGGTTAGGGTTAGGGTACACGTTAGGGTGAGGGTAGTTATTAAACCTATCCCACTCTATAGATATCCCTTAGCACGTAAAGGAATATTATTTGGGGGTCCAGCAATGGAGAAGAGTTTAGACACTAGGAGAAGATAAGGAACACACCCAATATCACGAAATCACATTAGGATTCTCTTTTTAACCTGTTCCTTAAAACACTAGTGCTTAGGAAATCTATTGGAGGCAGAAGCAGTCAAGGGTAGCTTAGGGTTAGGGTTAGGGTGAGGTTTAGGGTACGGCTTAGGGTACGGGTTCGGGGATGCTTTCGGGTAGGGCGTAGGGTATGGGTTAGGGTTAGGGTTAGTGTTAGGGTTAGGGCTCGGTTTAGGGTACGGGTTAGGATTAGGGTACGCATTAGGGTTAGGGTAGGGGTTAGTGTTAGGGTACGCGTTAGGGTGAGGGTAGTTATTAAAACTATCCCACTCTCTAGATACCCCTTAGCACGTAAAGGAATATTATTTGGGGGTCCAGCCATGGAGAAGAGTTTAGACACGAGGAGAAGATAAGGAACACACCCATTATCACGAAATCACATTTGGATTCTCTTTTTATCCTGTTCCTTAAAACACTAGTGCTTAGGAAATCTATTGGAGGCAGAAGCCGTCAAGGGTAGCTTAGGGTTAGGGTTAAGGTTAGGGTGAGGGTTAGGGTATGGCTTAGGGTACGGGTTCGGGGAGGGGTTCGGGTAGGGCGTAGGGTATGGGTTAGGGTTAGGGTTAGGGTTAGTGTTAGGGTTAGGGCTCGGTTTAGGGTACGGGTTAGGATTAGGGTACGCGTTAGTCTTAGGGGAGGGGTTAGGGTTAGGGTACGCGATAGGGTGAGGTTAGTTATTAAACCTATCACACTCTCTAGATACCCCTTAGCACGTAAAGGAATATTATTTGGGTGTCCAGCCATGGAGAAGAGTTTAGACACTAGGAGAAGATAAGGAACACACCCATTATCAAGATATCACATTAGGATTCTCTTTTTAACCTGTTCCTTAAAACACTAGTGCTTAAGAAATCTATTGGAGGCAGAAGCAGTCAAGGGTAGCTTAGTGTTAGGGTTAGGGTTACGGTGAGGGTTAGTGTACGTGTTAGGATTAGGGTACGCGTTAGTGTTAGGGTAGGGGTTAGTGTTAGGGTACGCGATAGGGTGAGGTTAGTTATTAAACCTATCCCACTCTCTAGTTGCCCCCTAGCACGTAAAGGAATATTATTTGGGGGTCCAGCCATGGAGAAGAGATTAGACACGAGGAGAAGATAAGGAACACACCCATTATCAAGAAATCACATTAGGATTCTCTTTTTAACCTGTTCCTTAAAACACTAGTGCTTAGTAAATCTATTGGAGGCAGAAGCAGTCAAGGGTAGCTTAGGGTTAGGGTTAGAGTTAGGATACGGCTTAGGGTACGGGTTCGGGGAGGTGTTCGGGTAGGGCGTAGGGTATGGGTTAGGGTTAGGGTTAGGGCTAGTGTTAGGGTTAGGGCTCGGTTTAGGGTACGGGTTAGGAATAGGGTACGCGTTAGTATTAGGGTAGGGGTTAGGGTTATGGTACGCACTAGGGTGAGGGTAGTTATTAAAGCTATCCCACTCTCTAGATACCCCTTAGCACGTAAAGGAATATTATTTGGGGGTCCAGCCATGGAGAAGAGTTTAGACACTGGGAGAAGATAAGGAACACACCCATTATCAAGAAATCACATTAGGATTCTCTTTTTAACCTGTTCCTTAAAACACTAGTGCTTAGGAAATCTATTGGAGGCAGAAGCAATCAAGGGTAGCTTAGGGTTAGGGTTAGAGTTAGGGTGAGAGTTAGGGTACGGCTTAGGGTACGGGTTCGGGGAGGGGTTTGGGTAGGGCGTAGGGTATTGGTTAGGGTTAGGGTTAGGGTTAGTGTTAGTGTTAGGGCTCGGTTTAGGGTACGGGTTAGGATTAGGGTACGCGTTAGGGTTAGGGTAGGGGTTAGGGTTAGGGTACGCGTTAGGGTGAGGGTAGTTATTAAACCTATCCCGCTCTCCAGATACCCCTTAGCACGTAAAGGAATATTATTTGGGGGTCCAGCCATGGAGAAGAGTTTAGACACTAGGAGAAGATAAGGAGCACAACCATTATCAAGAAATCACATTAGGATTCTCTTTTTAACCTGTTCCTTGAAACACTAGTGCTTAGGAAATCTATTGGAGGCAGAAGCAGTCAAGGGGAGCTTAGTGTTAGGGTTAGGGTTAGGGTGAGGGTTAGGGTACGGCTTAGGGTACGGGTTCGGGGAGGGGTTCGGGTAGGGCGTAGGGTATGGGTTAGGGTTAGGGTTAGGGTTAGTGTTAGGGTTAGGGCTCGGTTTAGGTTACGGGTTAGGATTAGGGTACGCATTAGGGTTAGGGTAGGGGTTAGGGTTAGGGTACGCGTTAGGGTGAGGTTAGTTATTAAACCTATCACACTCTCTAGATACCCCTTAGCACGTAAAGGAATATTATTTGGGGGTCCAGCCATGGAGAAGAGTTTAGACACTAGGAGAAGATAAGGAACACACCCATTATCAAGAAATCACATTAGGATTCTCTTTTTAACCTGTTCCTTAAAACACTAGTGCTTAGGAAATCTATTGGAGGCAGAAGCAGTCAAGGGTAGCTTAGGGTTAGGGTTAGGGTTAGGGTGAGGGTTAGGGTACGGCTTAGGGTACGGGTTCGGGGAGGAGTTCGGGTAGGGCGTAGAGTATGGGTTAGGGTTAGGTTTAGGGTTAGTGTTAGGGTTAGGGCTCGGTTTAGGGTACGGGTTAGGATTAGGGTACGCGTTAGTGTTAGGGTAGGGGTTAGGGTTAGGGTACGCGATAGGGTGAGGTTAGTTATTAAACCTATCCCACTCTCTAGATACCCCTTAGCACGTAAAGGAATTTTATTTGGGGGTCCAGCCATGAAGAAGAATTTAGACACGAGGAGAAGATAAGGAAGACACCCATTATCAAGAAATCACATTAGGATCCTCTTTTTAACCTGTTCCTTAAAACACTAGTGCTAAGGAAATCTATTGGAGGCAGAAGCCGTCAAGGGTAGCTTAGATTTAGGGTTAGGGTTAGGGTGAGGGTTAGGGTATGGCTTAGGGTACGGGTTCAGGGAGCGGTTCGGGTAGGGCGTAGGGTATGGGTTAGGGTTAGGGTTAGGGTTAGTGTGAGGGTTAGGGCTCGGTTTAGGGTACGGGTTAGGATTAGGATATGCGTTAGGGTTAGGGTAGGTGTTAGGGTTAGGGTACGCGTTACGGTGAAGGTAGTTTTTAAACCTATCCCACTCTCTAGATACCCCCTAGCACGTAAAGGAATATTATTTGGGGGTCCAGCCATGGAGAAGTGTTTAGACACTAGGAGAAGATAAGGAACACACCCATTATCACGAAATCACATTAGGATCCTCTTTTTAACCTGTTCCTTAAAACACTAGTGCTTAGGAAATCTATTGGAGGCAGAAGCAGTCAAGGGTAGCTTAGGGTTAGGGTGAGGGTTAGGGTATGGCTTAGGGTACGGGTTTCGGGGAGGGGTTCGCGTAGGGCGTAGGGTATGGGTTAGGGTTAGGGTTAGTGTTAGGGTTCGGGCTCGGTTTAGGGTACAGGTTAGGATTAGGGTACGCGTTAGTGTTAGGGTAGGGGTTAGGGTTAGGTTACGCTTTAGGGTGAGGTTAGTTATTAAACCTATCCCACTCTGTAGATACCCCTTAGCACGTAAAGGAATATTGTTTGGGGGTCCAGCCATGGAGAAGAGCTTAGACACTAGGAGAAGATAAGGAACACACCCATTATCAAGAAATCACATTAGGATTCTCTTTTTAACCTGTTCCTTAAAACACTAGTGCTTAGGAAATCTATTGGAGTCAGAAGCCGTCAAGGGTAGCTTAGGGTTAGGGTTAGGTTTAGGGTGAGGGTTAGGGTACGGCTTAGGGTACGGGTTCGGGGAGGGGTTCGGGTAGGGCGTAGGGTATGGATTAGGGTTAGGGTTAGCGCTAGTGTTAGGGTTAGGACTCGGTTTAGGGTACAGGTTAGGATTAGGGTACGCGTTAGGGTTAGGATAGGGGTTAGGGTTAGGGTACGCGTTAGGGTGAGGGTAGTTATTAAACCTATCCCACTATCTAGATACCCCTTAGCACGTAAAGGAATATCATTTGGGGGTCCAGCCATGGAGAAGAGTTTAGACACTAGGAGAAGATAAGGAACACACCCATTATCACGAAATCACATTAGGATTCTCTTTTTAACCTGTTCCTTAAAACACTAGTGCTTAGGAAATCTATTGGAGGCAGAAGCAGTCAAGGGTAGCTTAGGGTTAGGGTTAGAGTTAGGATACGGCTTAGGGTACGGGTTCGGGGAGGGGTTCGGGTAGGGCGTAGGGTATGGGTTAGGGTTAGGGTTAGGGCTAGTGTTAGGGTTAGGGCTCGGTTTAGGGTACGGGTTAGGATTAGGGTACGCGTTAGTATTAGGGTAGGGGTTAGGGTTATGGTACGCACTAGGGTGAGGGTAGTTATTAAACCTATCCCACTCTCTAGATACCCCTTAGCACGTAAAGGAATATTATTTGGGGGTCCAGCCATGGAGAAGAGTTTAGACACTGGGAGAAGATAAAGAACACACCCATTATCAAGAAATCACATTAGGATTCTCTTTTTAACCTGTTCCTTAAAACACTAGTGCTTAGGAAATCTATTGGAGGCAGAAGCAGTAAAGGGTAGCTTAGGGTTAGGGTTAGGGTTAGGGTGAGGGTTAGGGTACGGCTTAGGGTACGCATTCGGGGAGGGGTTCGGGTAGGGCGTAGGGTATGGGTTAGGGTTAGGGTTAGGGTTAGTGTTAGGGTTAGGGCTCGGTTTAGGTTACGGGTTAGGATTAGGGTACGCGTTAGGGTTAGGGTAGGGGTTAGGGTTAGGGTACGCGTTAGGGTGAGGGTAGTTATTAAACCTATCCCACTCTCTAGATACCCCTTAGCACGTAAAGGAATATTATTTGGTGGTCCCGCCATGGAGAAGAGTTTAGACACTAGGAGAAGATAAGGAACACACCCATTATCACGAAATCACATTAGGATCCTCTTTTTAACCTGTTCCTTAAAACACTAGTGCTTAGGAAATCTATTGGAGGCTGAAGCAGTCAAGGGTAGCTTAGGGTTAGGGTGAGGGTTAGGGTATGGCTTAGGGTACGGGTTTCGGGGAGGGGTTCGGGTAGGGCGTAGGGTATGGGTTAGGGTAAGGGTTAGTGTTAGGGTTCGGGCTCGGTTTAGGGTACGGGTTAGGATTAGGGTACGCGTTAGTGTTAGGGTAGGGGTTAGGGTTAGGTTACGCTTTAGGGTGAGGTTAGTTATTAAACCTATCCCACTCTCTAGATACCCCTTAGCACGTAAAGGAATATTATTTGGGGGTCCAGCCATGGAGAAGAGTTTAGACACTAGGAGAAGATAAGGAGCACACCCATTATCAAGAAATCACATTAGGATTCTCTTTTTAACCTGTTCCTTAAAACACTAGTGCTTAGGAAATCTATTGGAGGCAGAAGCAATCAAGTGTAGCTTAGGGTTAGGGTTAGAGTTAGGGTGAGGGCTAGGGTACGGCTTAGGGTATGGGTTCGGGGAGGGGTTTAGGTAGGGCGTAGGGTATTGGTTAGGGTTAGGGTTAGGGTTAGTGTTAGTGTTAGGGCTCGGTTTAGGGTACGGGTTACGATTAGGGTACGCGTTAGGGTTAGCGTAGCGGTTAGGGTTAGGGTACGCTTTAGGGTGAGAGTAGTTATTAAACCTATCCCACTCTCTAGATACCCCTTAGCACGTAAAGGAATATTGTTTGGGGGTCCAGCCATGGAGAAGAGCTTAGACACTAGGAGAAGATAAGGAACACACCCATTATCAAGAAATCACATTAGGATTCTCTTTTTAACCTGTTCCTTAAAACACTAGTGCTTAGGAAATCTATTGGAGTCAGAAGCAGTCAAGGGTAGCTTAGGGTTAGGGTTAGGTTTAGGGTGAGGGTTAGGGTACGGCTTAGGGTACGGGTTCGGGGAGGGGTTCGGGTAGGGCGTAGGGTATGGGTTAGGGTTAGGGTTAGCGCTAGTGTTAGGGTTAGGGCTCGGTTTAGGGTACAGGTTAGGATTAGGGTACGCGTTAGGGTTAGGATAGGGGTTAGGGTTAGGGTACGCGTTAGGGTGAGGGTAGTTATTAAACCTATCCCACTCTCTAGATACCCCTTAGCACGTAAAGGAATATTATTTGGGGGTCCAGCCATGGAGAAGAGTTTAGACACTAGGAGAAGATAAGGAACACACCCATTATCACGAAATCACATTAGGATTCTCTTTTTAACCTGTTCCTTAAAACACTAGTGCTTAGGAAATCTATTGGAGGCAGAAGAAGTCAAGGGTAGCTTAGGGTTAGGGTTAGGGTTAGGGTGAGGGTTAGGGTACGGCTTAGGGTACGGGTTCGGGGAGGGGTTCGGGTAGGGCGTAGGGTATGGGTTAGGGTAAGGGTTAGGGTTAGTGTTAGGGTTAGGGCTCGGTTTAGGGTACGCGTTAGGATTAGGGTTAGGGTTAGGGTTAGGGTTAGTGTTAGGGTTCGGGCTCGGTTTAGGGTACGGGTTAGGATTAGGGTACGCGTTAGTGTTAGGGTAGGGGTTAGGGTAAGGTTACGCTTTAGGGTGAGGTTAGTTATTAAACCTATCCCACTCTCTAGATACCCCTTAGCACGTAAAGGAATATTATTTGGGGGTCCAGCCATGGAGAAGAGTTTAGACACTAGGAGAAGATAAGGAACACACCCATTATCAAGAAATCACATTAGGATTCTCTTTTTAACCTGTACCTGAAAACACTAGTGCTTAGGAAATCTATTGGTGGCAGAAGCAGTCAAGGGTAGCTTAGGGTTAGGGTTAGGGTTAGGGTGAGGGTTAGGGTACGGCTTAGGGTACGGGTTCGGGGAGGGGTTTGGTTAGGGCGTAGGGTATGGGTTAGGGTTAGGGTTAGGGTTAGTGTTAGGGTTAGGCCTCGGTTTACGGGTACGGGTTAGGATTAGCGTACGCGTTAGTCTTAGGGGAGGGGTTAGGTTTAGGGTACGCGATAGGGTGAGGTTAGTTATTAAACCTATCACACTCTCTAGATACCCCTTAGCACGTAAAGGAATATTATTTGGGGGTCCAGCCATGGAGAAGAGTTTAGACACTAGGAGAAGATAAGGAATACACCCATTATCAAGAAATCACATTAGGATTCTCTTTTTAACCTGTTCCTTAAAACAGTAGTGCTTAGGAAATCTATTGGAGGCAGAAGGAAACAAGGGTAGATTAGGGTTAGGGTTAGAGTTAGGGTGAGGGTTAGGGTACGGCTTAGGGTACGGGTTCGGGGAGGGGTTTAGGTAGGGCGTAGGGTATGGGTTAGGGTTAGGGTTAGTGTTAGTGTTAGGGCTCGGTTTAGGGTACGGGTTAGGATTAGGGTACGCGTTAGGGTTAGGGTAGCGGTTAGGGTTAGGGTAAGCTTTAGGGTGAGAGTAGTTATTAAACCTATCCCACTCTCTAGATACCCCTTAGCACGTAAAGTAATATTATTTGGGGGTCAAGCCATGGAGAAGAGGTTAGACACTAGGAGAAGATAAGGAACACACCCATTATCAAGAAATCACATTAGGAATCTCTTTTTAACCTGTTCCTTAAAACACTAGTGCTTAGGAAATCTATTGGAGGCAGAAGCAGTCAAGGGTAGCTTAGGGTTAGTGTTAGGTTTAGGGTGAGGGTTAGGGTACGGCTTAGGGTACGGGTTCGGGCAGGGGTTCGGGTAGGGCGTAGGGTATGGGTTAGGGTTACGGTTAGCGCTAGTGTTAGTGTTAGGGCTCGGTTTAGGGTACGGGTTAGGATTAGGGTACGCGTTAGGGTTAGGGTAGGGGTTAGGGTTAGGATACACGTTAGGGTGAGGGTAGTTATTAAACCTATCCCACTCTATAGATACCCCTTAGCACGTAAAGGAATATTATTTGGGGGTCCAGCAATGGAGAAGAGTTTAGACACTAGGAGAAGATAAGGAACACACCCATTATCAAGAAATCACATTAGGATTCTCTTTTTAACCTGTTCCTTAAAACACTAGTGCTTAGGAAATCTATTGGAGGCAGAAGCAGTCAAGGGTAGCTTAGGGTTAGGGTTAGTGTTAGGGTACGGCTTAGGGTACGGGTTCGGGGAGGGGTTCGGGTATGGCGTAGGGTATGGGTTAGGGTTAGGGTTAGGGTTAGTGTTAGGGTTAGGGCTCGGTTTAGGGTACGGGTTAGGATTAGGGTACGCGTTAGGGTTAGGGTAGGTGTTAGGGTTAGGGTACGCGTTAGGGTGAGGGTAGTTATTAAACCTATCCCACTCTCTAGATACCCCCTAGCACGTAAAGGAATATTATTTGGGGGTCCAGCCATGGAGAAGAGTTTAGACACTAGGAGAAGATAAGGAGCACACCCATTATCAAGAAATCACATTAGGATTCTCTTTTTAACCTGTACCTTAAAACACTAGTGCTTAGGAAATCTATTGGAGGCAGAAGCAGTCAAGGGTAGCTTAGGGTTAGGGTTAGGGTTAGGGTGAGGGTTACGGTACGGCTTAGGGTACGGGTTCCGGGAGGGGTTCGGGTAGGGCGTAGGGTATGGGTTAGGGTTAGGGTTAGGGCTAGTGTTAGGGTTAGGGCTCGGTTTAGGGTACGGGTTAGGATTAGGGTACGCATTAGTGTTAGGGTAGGGGTTAGGGTTATGGTACACACTAGGGTGAGGGTAGTTATTAAACCTATCCCACTCTCTAGATACCCCTTAGCACGTAAAGGAATATTATTTGGGGGTCCAGCCATGGAGAAGAGTTTAGACACTAGGAGAAGATAAGGAACACACCCATTATCAAGAAATCACATTAGGATTCTCTTTTTAACCTGTTCCTTAAAACACTAGTGCTTAGGAAATCTATTGGAGGCAGAAGCAGTCAAGGGTAGCTTAGGGTTAGGGTTAGGGTTAGGGTGAGGGTTAGGTTATGGCTTAGGGTACGGGTTTCGGGGAGGGGTTCGGGTAGGGCGTAGGGTATGGGTTAGGGTTAGGGTTAGTGTTAGGGTTCGGGCTCGGTTTAGGGTACGGGTTAGGATTAGGGTACGCGTTAGTGTTAGGGTAGGGGTTAGGGTAAGGTTACGCTTTAGGGTGAGGTTAGTTATTAAACCTATCCCACTCTCTAGATACCCCTTAGCACGTAAAGGAATATTATTTGGGGGTCCAGCCATGGAGAAGAGTTTAGACACTAGGAGAAGATAAGGAACACACCCATTATCAAGAAATCACATTAGGATTCTCTTTTTAACCTGTGCCTGAAAACACTAGTGCTTAGGAAATCTATTGGTGGCAGAAGCAGTCAAGGGTAGCTTAGGGTTAGGGTTAGGGTTAGGGTGAGGGTTAGGGTACGGCTTAGGGTACGGGTTCGGGGAGGGGTTCGGTTAGGGCGTAGGGTATGGGTTAGGGTTAGGGTTAGGGTTAGTGTTAGGGTTAGGCCTCGGTTTACGGGTACGGGTTAGGATTAGCGTACGCGTTAGTCTTAGGGGAGGGGTTAGGTTTAGGGTACGCGATAGGGTGAGGTGAGTTATTAAACCTATCACACTCTCTAGATACCCCTTAGCACGTAAAGGAATATTATTTGGGGGTCCAGCCATGGAGAAGAGTTTAGACACTAGGAGAAGATAAGGAATACACCCATTATCAAGAAATCACATTAGGATTCTCTTTTTAACCTGTTCCTTAAAACACTAGTGCTTAGGAAATCTATTGGAGGCAGAAGCAATCAAGGGTAGATTAGGGTTAGGGTTAGAGTTAGGGTGAGGGTTAGGGTACGGCTTAGGGTACGGGTTCGGGGAGGGGTTTAGGTAGGGCGTAGGGTATGGGTTAGGGTTAGGGTTAGTGTTAGTGTTAGGGCTCGGTTTAGGGTACGGGTTAGGATTAGGGTACGCGTTAGGGTTAGGGTAGCGGTTAGGGTTAGGGTACGCTTTAGGGTGAGAGTAGTTATTAAACCTATCCCACTCTCTAGATACCCCTTAGCACGTAAAGTAATATTATTTGGGGGTCAAGCCATGGAGAAGAGGTTAGACACTAGGAGAAGATAAGGAACACACCCATTATCAAGAAATCACATTAGGAATCTCTTTTTAACCTGTTCCTTAAAACACTAGTGCTTAGGAAATCTATTGGAGGCAGAAGCAGTCATGGGTAGCTTAGGGTTAGTGTTAGGTTTAGGGTGAGGGTTAGGGTACGGCTTAGGGTACGGGTTCGGGCAGGGGTTCGGGTAGGGCGTAGGGTATGGGTTAGGGTTACGGTTAGCGCTAGTGTTAGTGTTAGGGCTCGGTTTAGGGTACGGGTTAGGATTAGGGTACGCGTTAGGGTTAGGGTAGGGGTTAGGGTTAGGTTACACGTTAGGGTGAGGGTAGTTATTAAACCTATCCCACTCTATAGATACCCCTTAGCACGTAAAGGAATATTATTTGGGGGTCCAGCAATGGAGAAGAGTTTAGACACTAGGAGAAGATAAGGAACACACCCATTATCAAGAAATCACATTAGGATTCTCTTTTTAACCTGTTCCTTAAAACACTAGTGCTTAGGAAATCTATTGGAGGCAGAAGCAGTCAAGGGTAGCTTAAGGTTAGGGTTAGGGGGAGGGTGAGGGTTAGGGTACGGCTTAGGGTACGGGTTCGGGGAGGGGTTCGGGTAGGGAGTAGGGTATGGGTTAGGGTTAGGGTTAGGGTTAGTGTTAGGGTTAGGGCACGGTTTAGGCTACGGGTTAGGATTAGGTACGCGTTAGGGTTAGGGTAGGGGTTAGGGTTAGGGTACGCGTTAGGGTGAGGGTAGTTATTAAACCTATCACACTCTCTAGATACCCCTTAGCACGTAAAGGAATATTATTTGGGGGTCCAGCCATGGAGAAGAGTTTAGACACGAGGAGAAGATAAGGAACACACCCATTATCAAGAAATCACATTAGGATTCTCTTTTTAACCTGTTCCTTAAAACACTAGTGCTTAGGAAATCTATTGGAGGCAGAAGCAGTCAAGGGTAGCTTAGGGTTAGGGTTAGGTTTAGGGTGAGGGTTAGGGTACGGCTTAGGGTACGGGTTCGGGGAGGGGTTCGCGTAGGGCGTAGGGTATGTATTAGGGTTAGGGTTAGCGCTAGTGTTAGGGTTAGGGCTCGGTTTAGGGTACAGGTTAGGATTAGGGTACGCGTTAGGGTTAGGATAGGGGTTAGGGTTAGGGTACGCGTTAGGGTGAGGGTAGTTATTAAACCTATCCCACTCTCTAGATACCCCTTAGCACGTAAAGGAATAATATTGGGGGTCCAGCCATGGAGAAGAGTTTAGACACTAGGAGAAGATAAGGAACACACCCATTATCACGAAATCACATTAGGATTCTCTTTTTAACCTGTTCCTTAAAACACTAGTACTTAGGAAATCTATTGGAGGCAGAAGCAGTCAAGGGTAGCTTAGGGTTAGGGTTAGGGTTAGGGTGAGGGTTAGGGTACGGCTTAGGGTACGGGTTCGGGGAGGGGTTCGGGTAGGGCGTAGGGTATGGGTTAGGGTAAGGGTTAGGGTTAGTGTTAGGGTTAGGGCTCGGTTTAGGGTACGGGTTAGGATTAGGGTACGCATTAGTGTTAGGGTAGGGGTTAGGGTTAGGGTACGCGATAGGGTGAGGTTAGTTATTAAACCTATCCCACTCTCTAGATACCCCTTAGCACGTAAAGGAATATTATTTGTGGGTCCAGCCATGGAGAAGAGTTTAGACACTAGGAGAAGATAAGGAACACACCCATTATCACGAAATCACATTAGGATTCTCTTTTTAACCTGTTCCTTAAAACACTAGTGCTTAGGAAATCTATTGGAGGCAGAAGCAGTCAAGGGTAGCTTAGGGTTAGGGTTAGGGTTAGGGTGAGGGTTAGGGTACGGCTTAGGGTACGGGTTCGGGGAGGGGTTCGGGTAGGGCGTAGGGTATGGGTTAGGGTTAGGGTTAGGGCTAGTGTTAGGGTTAGGGCTCGGTTTAGGGTACGGGTTAGGATTAGGGTACGCATTAGTGTTAGGGTAGGGGTTAGGGTTATGGTACACACTAGGGTGAGGGTAGTTATTAAACCTATCCCACTCTCTAGATACCCCTTAGCACGTACAGGAATATTATTTGGGGGTCCAGCCATGGAGAAGAGTTTAGACACTAGGAGAAGATAAGGAACACACCCATTATCAAGAAATCACATTAGGATTCTCTTTTTAACCTGTTCCTTAAAACACTAGTGCTTAGGAAATCTATTGGAGGCAGAAGCAGTCAAGGGTAGCTTAGTGTTAGGGTTAGGGTTAGGGTGAGGGTTAGGGTACAGCTTAGGGTACGGGTTCGGGGAGGGGTTCGGGTAGGGCATAGGGTATGGGTTAGGGTTAGGGTTAGGGTTAGTGTTAGGGTTAGGGCTCGGTTTAGGGTACGGGTTAGGTTTAGGGTACGCGTTAGGGTTAGGGTAGGGGTTAGGGTTAGGGTACGCGTTAGGGTGAGGGTAGTTATTAAACCTATCACACTCTCTAGATACCCCTTAGCACGTAAAGGAATATTATTTGGGGGTCCAGGCATGGAGAAGAGTTTAGACACGAGGAGAAGATAAGGAACACACCCATTATCAAGAAATCACATTAGGATTCTCTTTTTAACCTGTTCCTTAAAACACTAGTGCTTAGGAAATCTATTGGAGGCAGAAGCAGTCAAGGGTAGCTTAGGGTTAGGGTTAGTGTTAGGGTACGGCTTAGGGTACGGGTTCGGGGAGGGGTTCGGGTATGGCGTAGGGTATGGGTTAGGGTTAGGGTTAGGGTTAGTGTTAGGGTTAGGGCTCGGTTTAGGGTACGGGTTAGGATTAGGGTACGCGTTAGGGTTAGGGTAGGTGTTAGGGTTAGGGTACGCGTTAGGGTGAGGGTAGTTATTAAACCTATCCCACTCTCTAGATACCCCCTAGCACGTAAAGGAATATTATTTGGGGTCCAGCCATGGAGAAGAGTTTAGACACTAGGAGAAGATAAGGAACACACCCATTATCAAGAAATCACATTAGGATCCTCTTCTTAACCTGTTCCTTAAAACACTAGTGCTTAGGAAATCTATTGGAGGCAGAAGCCGTCAAGGGTAGCTTAGGTTTAGGGTTAGGGTTAGGGTGAGGGTTAGGGTACGGCTTAGGGTACGGGTTCAGGGAGGGGTTCGGGTAGGGCGTAGGGTATGTGTTAGGGTTAGGGTTAGGGTTAGTGTTAGGGTTAGGGCTCGGTTTAGGGTACGGGTTAGGATTAGGGTACGCGTTAGTGTTAGGGTAGGGGTTAGGGTTAGGTTACGCTTTAGGGTGAGGTTAGTTATTAAACCTATCCCACTCTCTAGATACCCGTTAGCACGTAAAGGAATATTATTTGGGGGTCCAGCCATGGATAAGAGTTTAGACACTAGGAGAAGATAAGGAGCACACCCATTATCAAGAAATCACATTAGGATTCTCTTTTTAACCTGTACCTTAAAACACTAGTGCTTAGGAAATCTATTGGTGGCAGAAGCAGTCAAGGGTAGCTTAGGGTTAGATTTAGGGTTAGGGTGAGGGTTACGGTACGGCTTAGGGTACGGGTTCCGGGAGGGGTTCGGGTAGGGCGTAGGGTATGGGTTAGGGTTAGGGTTAGGGCTAGTGTTAGGGTTAGGGCTCGGTTTAGGGTACGGGTTAGGATTAGGGTACGCATTAGTGTTAGGGTAGGGGTTAGGGTTATGGTACACACTAGGGTGAGGGTAGTTATTAAACCTATCCCACTCTCTAGATACCCCTTAGCACGTAAAGGAATATTATTTGGGGGTCCAGCAATGGAGAAGAGTTTAGACACTAGGAGAAGATAAGGAACACACCCATTATCAAGAAATCACATTAGGATTCTCTTTTTAACCTGTTCCTTAAAACACTAGTGCTTAGGAAATCTATTGGAGGCAGAAGCAGTCAAGGGTAGCTTAGGGTTAGGGTTAGTGTTAGGGTACGGCTTAGGGTACGGGTTCGGGGAGGGGTTCGGGTATGGCGTAGGGTATGGGTTAGGGTTAGGGTTAGGGTTAGTGTTAGGGTTAGGGCTCGGTTTAGGGTACGGGTTAGGATTAGGGTACGCGTTAGGGTTAGGGTAGGTGTTAGGGTTAGGGTACGCGTTAGGGTGAGGGTAGTTATTAAACCTATCCCACTCTCTAGATACCCCCTAGCACGTAAAGGAATATTATTTGGGGGTCCAGCCATGGAGAAGAGTTTAGACACTAGGAGAAGATAAGGAACACACCCATTATCAAGAAATCACATTAGGATCCTCTTCTTAACCTGTTCCTTAAAACACTAGTGCTTAGGAAATCTATTGGAGGCAGAAGCCGTCAAGGGTAGCTTAGGTTTAGGGTTAGGGTTAGGGTGAGGTTTAGGGTACGGCTTAGGGTACGGGTTCAGGGAGGGGTTCGGGTAGGGCGTAGGGTATGTGTTAGGGTTAGGGTTAGGGTTAGTGTTAGGGTTAGGGCTCGGTTTAGGGTACGGGTTAGGATTAGGGTACGCGTTAGTGTTAGGGTAGGGGTTAGGGTTAGGTTACGCTTTAGGGTGAGGTTAGTTATTAAACCTATCCCACTCTCTAGATACCCGTTAGCACGTAAAGGAATATTATTTGGGGGTCCAGCCATGGAGAAGAGTTTAGACACTAGGAGAAGATAAGGAGCACACCCATTATCAAGAAATCACATTAGGATTCTCTTTTTAACCTGTACCTTAAAACACTAGTGCTTAGGAAATCTATTGGAGGCAGAAGCAGTCAAGGGTAGCTTAGGGTTAGGGTTAGGGTTAGGGTGAGGGTTACGGTACGGCTTAGGGTACGGGTTCCGGGAGGGGTTCGGGTAGGGCGTAGGGTATGGGTTAGGGTTAGGGTTAGGGCTAGTGTTAGGGTTAGGGCTCGGTTTAGGGTACGGGTTAGGATTAGGGTACGCATTAGTGTTAGGGTAGGGGTTAGGGTTATGGTACACACTAGGGTGAGGGTAGTTATTAAACCTATCCCACTCTCTAGATACCCCTTAGCACGTAAAGGAATATTATTTGGGGGTCCAGCCATGGAGAAGAGTTTAGACACTAGGAGAAGATAAGGAACACACCCATTATCAAGAAATCACATTAGGATTCTCTTTTTAACCTGTTCCTTAAAACACTAGTGCTTAGGAAATCTATTGGAGGCAGAAGCAGTCAAGGGTAGCTTAGGGTTAGGGTTAGGGTTAGGGTGAGGGTTAGGTTATGGCTTAGGGTACGGGTTTCGGGGAGGGGTTCGGGTAGGGCGTAGGGTATGGGTTAGGGTTAGGGTTAGTGTTAGGGTTCGGGCTCGGTTTAGGGTACGGGTTAGGATTAGGGTACGCGTTAGTGTTAGGGTAGGGGTTAGGGTAAGGTTACGCTTTAGGGTGAGGTTAGTTATTAAACCTATCCCACTCTCTAGATACCCCTTAGCACGTAAAGGAATATTATTTGGGGGTCCAGCCATGGAGAAGAGTTTAGACACTAGGAGAAGATAAGGAACACACCCATTATCAAGAAATCACATTAGGATTCTCTTTTTAACCTGTACCTGAAAACACTAGTGCTTAGGAAATCTATTGGTGGCAGAAGCAGTCAAGGGTAGCTTAGGGTTAGGGTTAGGGTTAGGGTGAGGGTTAGGGTACGGCTTAGGGTACGGGTTCGGGGAGGGGTTCGGTTAGGGCGTAGGGTATGGGTTAGGGTTAGGGTTAGGGTTAGTGTTAGGGTTAGGCCTCGGTTTACGGGTACGGGTTAGGATTAGCGTACGCGTTAGTCTTAGGGGAGGGGTTAGGTTTAGGGTACGCGATAGGGTGAGGTGAGTTATTAAACCTATCACACTCTCTAGATACCCCTTAGCACGTAAAGGAATATTATTTGGGGGTCCAGCCATGGAGAAGAGTTTAGACACTAGGAGAAGATAAGGAATACACCCATTATCAAGAAATCACATTAGGATTCTCTTTTTAACCTGTTCCTTAAAACACTAGTGCTTAGGAAATCTATTGGAGGCAGAAGCAATCAAGGGTAGATTAGGGTTAGGGTTAGAGTTAGGGTGAGGGTTAGGGTACGGCTTAGGGTACGGGTTCGGGGAGGGGTTTAGGTAGGGCGTAGGGTATGGGTTAGGGTTAGGGTTAGTGTTAGTGTTAGGGCTCGGTTTAGGGTACGGGTTAGGATTAGGGTACGCGTTAGGGTTAGGGTAGCGGTTAGGGTTAGGGTACGCTTTAGGGTGAGAGTAGTTATTAAACCTATCCCACTCTCTAGATACCCCTTAGCACGTAAAGTAATATTATTTGGGGGTCAAGCCATGGAGAAGAGGTTAGACACTAGGAGAAGATAAGGAACACACCCATTATCAAGAAATCACATTAGGATTCTCTTTTTAACCTGTTCCTTAAAACACTAGTGCTTAGGAAATCTATTGGAGGCAGAAGCAGTCAAGGGTAGCTTAGGGTTAGGGTTAGGGGGAGGGTGAGGGTTAGGGTACGGCTTAGGGTACGGGTTCGGGGAGGGGTTCGGGTAGGGAGTAGGGTATGGGTTAGGGTTAGGGTTAGGGTTAGTGTTAGGGTTAGGGCACGGTTTAGGCTACGGGTTAGGATTAGGTACGCGTTAGGGTTAGGGTAGGGGTTAGGGTTAGGGTACGCGTTAGGGTGAGGGTAGTTATTAAACCTATCACACTCTCTAGATACCCCTTAGCACGTACAGGAATATTATTTGGGGGTCCAGCCATGGAGAAGAGTTTAGACACGAGGAGAAGATAAGGAACACACCCATTATCAAGAAATCACATTAGGATTCTCTTTTTAACCTGTTCCTTAAAACACTAGTGCTTAGGAAATCTATTGGAGGCAGAAGCAGTCAAGGGTAGCTTAGGGTTAGGGTTAGGTTTAGGGTGAGGGTTAGGGTACGGCTTAGGGTACGGGTTCGGGGAGGGGTTCGCGTAGGGCGTAGGGTATGTATTAGGGTTAGGGTTAGCGCTAGTGTTAGGGTTAGGGCTAGGTTTAGGGTACAGGTTAGGATTAGGGTACGCGTTAGGGTTAGGATAGGGGTTAGGGTTAGGGTACGCGTTAGGGTGAGGGTAGTTATTAAACCTATCCCACTCTCTAGATACCCCTTAGCACGTAAAGGAATAATATTGGGGGTCCAGCCATGGAGAAGAGTTTAGACACTAGGAGAAGATAAGGAACACACCCATTATCACGAAATCACATTAGGATTCTCTTTTTAACCTGTTCCTTAAAACACTAGTACTTAGGAAATCTATTGGAGGCAGAAGCAGTCAAGGGTAGCTTAGGGTTAGGGTTAGGGTTAGGGTGAGGGTTAGGGTACGGCTTAGGATACGGGTTCGGGGAGGGGTTCGGGTAGGGCGTAGGGTATGGGTTAGGGTAAGGGTTAGGGTTAGTGTTAGGGTTAGGGCTCGGTTTAGGGTACGGGTTAGGATTAGGGTACGCATTAGTGTTAGGGTAGGGGTTAGGGTTATGGTACACACTAGGGTGAGGTTAGTTATTAAACCTATCCCACTCTCTAGATACCCCTTAGCACGTACAGGAATATTATTTGGGGGTCCAGCCATGGAGAAGAGTTTAGACACTAGGAGAAGATAAGGAACACACCCATTATCAAGAAATCACATTAGGATTCTCTTTTTAACCTGTTCCTTAAAACACTAGTGCTTAGGAAATCTATTGGAGGCAGAAGCAGTCAAGGGTAGCTTAGTGTTAGGGTTAGGGTTAGGGTGAGGGTTAGGGTACAGCTTAGGGTACGGGTTCGGGGAGGGGTTCGGGTAGGGCATAGGGTATGGGTTAGGGTTAGGGTTAGGGTTAGTGTTAGGGTTAGGGCTCGGTTTAGGGTACGGGTTAGGTTTAGGGTACGCGTTAGGGTTAGGGTAGGGGTTAGGGTTAGGGTACGCGTTAGGGTGAGGGTAGTTATTAAACCTATCACACTCTCTAGATACCCCTTAGCACGTAAAGGAATATTATTTGGGGGTCCAGGCATGGAGAAGAGTTTAGACACGAGGAGAAGATAAGGAACACACCCATTATCAAGAAATCACATTAGGATTCTCTTTTTAACCTGTTCCTTAAAACACTAGTGCTTAGGAAATCTATTGGAGGCAGAAGCAGTCAAGGGTAGCTTAGGGTTAGGGTTAGTGTTAGGGTATGGCTTAGGGTACGGGTTCGGGGAGGGGTTCGGGTATGGCGTAGGGTATGGGTTAGGGTTAGGGTTAGGGTTAGTGTTAGGGTTAGGGCTCGGTTTAGGGTACGGGTTAGGATTAGGGTACGCGTTAGGGTTAGGGTAGGTGTTAGGGTTAGGGTACGCGTTAGGGTGAGGGTAGTTATTAAACCTATCCCACTCTCTAGATACCCCCTAGCACGTAAAGGAATATTATTTGGGGTCCAGCCATGGAGAAGAGTTTAGACACTAGGAGAAGATAAGGAACACACCCATTATCAAGAAATCACATTAGGATCCTCTTCTTAACCTGTTCCTTAAAACACTAGTGCTTAGGAAATCTATTGGAGGCAGAAGCCGTCAAGGGTAGCTTAGGTTTAGGGTTAGGGTTAGGGTGAGGGTTAGGGTACGGCTTAGGGTACGGGTTCAGGGAGGGGTTCGGGTAGGGCGTAGGGTATGTGTTAGGGTTAGGGTTAGGGTTAGTGTTAGGGTTAGGGCTCGGTTTAGGGTACGGGTTACGATTAGGGTACGCGTTAGTGTTAGGGTAGGGGTTAGGGTTAGGTTACGCTTTAGGGTGAGGTTAGTTATTAAACCTATCCCACTCTCTAGATACCCGTTAGCACGTAAAGGAATATTATTTGGGGGTCCAGCCATGGAGAAGAGTTTAGACACTAGGAGAAGATAAGGAGCACACCCATTATCAAGAAATCACATTAGGATTCTCTTTTTAACCTGTACCTTAAAACACTAGTGCTTAGGAAATCTATTGGTGGCAGAAGCAGTCAAGGGTAGCTTAGGGTTAGATTTAGGGTTAGGGTGAGGGTTACGGTACGGCTTAGGGTACGGGTTCCGGGAGGGGTTCGGGTAGGGCGTAGGGTATGGGTTAGGGTTAGGGTTAGGGCTAGTGTTAGGGTTAGGGCTCGGTTTAGGGTACGGGTTAGGATTAGGGTACGCATTAGTGTTAGGGTAGGGGTTAGGGTTATGGTACACACTAGGGTGAGGGTAGTTATTAAACCTATCCCACTCTCTAGATACCCCTTAGCACGTAAAGGAATATTATTTGGGGGTCCAGCCATGGAGAAGAGTTTAGACACTAGGAGAAGATAAGGAACACACCCATTATCAAGAAATCACATTAGGATTCTCTTTTTAACCTGTTCCTTAAAACACTAGTGCTTAGGAAATCTATTGGAGGCAGAAGCAGTCAAGGGTAGCTTAGGGTTAGGGTTAGGGTTAGGGTGAGGGTTAGGTTATGGCTTAGGGTACGGGTTTCGGTGAGGGGTTCGGGTAGGGCGTAGGGTATGGGTTAGGGTTAGGGTTAGTGTTAGGGTTCGGGCTCGGTTTAGGGTACGGGTTAGGATTAGGGTACGCGTTAGTGTTAGGGTAGGGGTTAGGGTAAGGTTACGCTTTAGGGTGAGGTTAGTTATTACACCTATCCCACTCTCTAGATACCCCTTAGCACGTAAAGGAATATTATTTGGGGGTCCAGCCATGGAGAAGAGTTTAGACACTAGGAGAAGATAAGGAACACACCCATTATCAAGAAATCACATTAGGATTCTCTTTTTAACCTGTTTCTTAAAACACTAGTGCTTAGGAAATCTATTGGTGGCAGAAGCAGTCAAGGGTAGCTTAGGGTTAGGGTTAGGGTTAGGGTGAGGGTTAGGGTACGGCTTAGGGTACGGGTTCGGGGAGGGGTTCGGGTAGGGCGTAGGGTATGGGTTAGGGTTAGGGTTAGGGTTAGTGTTAGGGTTAGGGCTCGGTTTAGGGTACGGGTTAGGATTAGGGTACGCGTTAGTCTTACGGGAGGGGTTAGGGTTAGGGTACGCGATAGGGTGAGGTTAGTTATTAAACCTATCACACTCTCTAGATACCCCTTAGCACATAAAGGAATATTATTTGTGGGTCCAGCCATGGAGAAGAGTTTAGACACTAGGAGAAGATAAGGAACACACCCATTATGAAGAAATCACATTAGGATTCTCTTTTTAACCTGTTCCTTAAAACACTAGTGCTTAGGAAATCTATTGGAGGCAGAAGCAGTCAAGGGTAGCTTAGGGTTAGGGTTAGGTTTAGGGTGAGGGTTAGGGTATGGCCTAGGGTACGGTTTCGGGGAGGGGTTCGTGTAGGGCGTAGGGTATGGGTTAGGGTTAGGGTTAGGGTTAGTGTTAGGGTTAGGGCTCGGTTTAGGGTACGGGTTAGGATTAGGGTACGTGTTAGGGTTAGGGTAGGGGTTAGGGTTAGGGTACACTTTAGGGTGAGAGTAGTTATTAAACCTATCCCACTCTCTAGATACCCCTTAGCACGTAAAGGAATATTATTTGGGGGTCCAGCCATGGAGAAGAGTTTAGACACGAGGAGAAGATAAGGAACACACCCATTATCAAGAAATCACATTAGGATTCTCTTTTTAACCTGTTCCTTAAAACACTAGTGCTTAGGAAATCTATTGGATGCAGAACCAGTCAAGGGTAGCTTAGGGTTAGGGTTAGGTTTAGGGTGAGGGTTAGGGTACGGCTTAGGGTACGGGTTCGGGGAGGGGTTCGGGTAGGGCGTAGGGTATGGATTAGGGTTAGGGTTAGCGCTAGTGTTAGCGTTAGGGCTCGGTTTAGGGTACAGGTTAGGATTAGGGTACGCGTTAGGGTTAGGATAGGGGTTAGGGTTAGGGTACGCGTTAGGGTGAGGGTAGTTATTAAACCTATCCCACTCTCTAGATACCCCTTAGCACGTAAAGGAATAATATTTGGGGGTCCAGCCATGGAGAAGAGTTTAGACACTAGGAGAAGATAAGGAACACACCCATTATCACGAAATCACATTAGGATTCTCTTTTTAACCTGTTCCTTAAAACACTAGTGCTTAGGAAACCTATTGGAGGCAGAAGCAGTCAAGGGTAGCTTAGGGTTAGGGTTAGGGTTAGGGTGAGGGTTAGGGTACGGCTTAGGGTACGGGTTCGGGGAGGGGTTCGGGTAGGGCGTAGGGTATGGGTTAGGGTAAGGGTTAGGGTTAGTGTTAGGGTTAGGGCTCGGTTTAGGGTACGGGTTAGGATTAGGGTACGCGTTAGTGTTAGGGTAGGGGTTAGGGTTAGGGTACGCGATAGGGTGAGTTTAGTTATTAAACCTATCCCACTCTCTAGATACCCCTTAGCACGTAAAGGAATATTATTTGTGGGTCCAGCCATGGAGAAGAGTTTAGACACTAGGAGAAGATAAGGAACACACCCATTATCACGAAATCACATTAGGATTCTCTTTTTAACGTGTTCCTTAAAACACTAGTGCTTAGGAAATCTATTGGAGGCAGAAGCAGTCAAGGGTAGCTTAGGGTTAGGGTTAGGGTTAGGGTGAGGGTTAGGGTACGGCTTAGGGTACGGGTTCGGGGAGGGGTTCGCGTAGGGCGTAGGGTATGGGTTAGGGTTAGGGTTAGGGTTAGTGTTAGGGTTAGGGCTCGGTTTAGGGTACGGGTTAGGATTAGGGTACGCATTAGTGTTAGGGTAGGGGTTAGGGTTAGGGTACGCGATAGGGTGAGGTTAGTTATTAAACCTATCCCACTCTCTAGATACCCCTTAGCACGTAAAGGAATATTATTTGGGGGTCCAGCCATGGAGAAGAGTTTAGACACTAGGAGAAGATAAGGAACACACCCATTATCAAGAAATCACATTAGGATTCTCTTTTTAACCTGTTCCTTAAAACACTAGTGCTTAGGAAATCTATTGGAGGCAGAAGCAGTCAAGGGTAGCTTAGTGTTAGGGTTAGGGTTAGGGTGAGGGTTAGGGTACAGCTTAGGGTACGGGTTCGGGGAGGGGTTCGGGTAGGGCATAGGGTATGGGTTAGGGTTAGGGTTAGGGTTAGTGTTAGGGTTAGGGCTCGGTTTAGGGTACGGGTTAGGATTAGGGTACGCGTTAGGGTTAGGGTAGGGGTTAGGGTTAGGGTACGCGTTAGGGTGAGGGTAGTTATTAAACCTATCACACTCTCTAGATACCCCTTAGCACGTAAAGGAATATTATTTGGGGGTCCAGCCATGGAGAAGAGTTTAGACACGAGGAGAAGATAAGGAACACACCCATTATCAAGAAATCACATTAGGATTCTCTTTTTAACCTGTTCCTTAAAACACTAGTGCTTAGGAAATCTATTGGAGGCAGAAGCAGTCAAGGGTAGCTTAGGGTTAGGGTTAGTGTTAGGGTACGGCTTAGGGTACGGGTTCGGGGAGGGGTTCGTGTATGGCGTAGGGTATGGGTTAGGGTTAGGGTTAGGGTTAGTGTTAGGGTTAGGGCTCGGTTTAGGGTACGGGTTAGGATTAGGGTACGCGTTAGGGTTAGGGTAGGTGTTAGGGTTAGGGTACGCGTTAGGGTGAGGGTAGTTATTAAACCTATCCCACTCTCTAGATACCCCCTAGCACGTAAAGGAATATTATTTGGGGGTCCAGCCATGGAGAAGAGTTTAGACACTAGGAGAAGATAAGGAACACACCCATTATCAAGAAATCACATTAGGATCCTCTTCTTAACCTGTTCCTTAAAACACTAGTGCTTAGGAAATCTATTGGAGGCAGAAGCCGTCAAGGGTAGCTTAGGTTTAGGGTTAGGGTTAGGGTGAGGGTTAGGGTACGGCTTAGGGTACGGGTTCAGGGAGGGGTTCGGGTAGGGCGTAGGGTATGTGTTAGGGTTAGGGTTAGGGTTAGTGTTAGGGTTAGGGCTCGGTTTAGGGTACGGGTTAGGATTAGGGTACGCGTTAGTGTTAGGGTAGGGGTTAGGGTTAGGTTACGCTTTAGGGTGAGGTTAGTTATTAAACCTATCCCACTCTCTACATACCCGTTAGCACGTAAAGGAATATTATTTGGGGGTCCAGCCATGGAGAAGAGTTTAGACACTAGGAGAAGATAAGGAGCACACCCATTATCAAGAAATCACATTAGGATTCTCTTTTTAACCTGTTCCTTAAAACACTAGTGCTTAGGAAATCTATTGGAGGCAGAAGCAGTCAAGGGTAGCTTAGTGTTAGGGTTAGGGTTAGGGTGAGGGTTAGGGTACAGCTTAGGGTACGGGTTCGGGGAGGGGTTCGGGTAGGGCATAGGGTATGGGTTAGGGTTAGGGTTAGGGTTAGTGTTAGGGTTAGGGCTCGGTTTAGGGTACGGGTTAGGATTAGGGTACGCGTTAGGGTTAGGGTAGGGGTTAGGGTTAGGGTACGCGTTAGGGTGAGGGTAGTTATTAAACCTATCCCACTCTCTAGATACCCCCTAGCACGTAAAGGAATATTATTTGGGGGTCCAGCCATGGAGAAGAGTTTAGACACAAGGAGAAGATAAGGAACACACCCATTATCAAGAAATCACATTAGGATCCTCTTCTTAACCTGTTCCTTAAAACACTAGTGCTTAGGAAATCTATTGGAGGCAGAAGCCGTCAAGGGTAGCTTAGGTTTAGGGTTAGGGTTAGGGTGAGGTTTAGGGTACGGCTTAGGGTACGGGTTCAGGGAGGGGTTCGGGTAGGGCGTAGGGTATGTGTTAGGGTTAGGGTTAGGGTTAGTGTTAGGGTTAGGGCTCGGTTTAGGGTACGGGTTAGGATTAGGGTACGCGTTAGTGTTAGGGTAGGGGTTAGGGTTAGGTTACGCTTTAGGGTGAGGTTAGTTATTAAACCTATCCCACTCTCTAGATACCCGTTAGCACGTAAAGGAATATTATTTGGGGGTCCAGCCATGGAGAAGAGTTTAGACACTAGGAGAAGATAAGGAGCACACCCATTATCAAGAAATCACATTAGGATTCTCTTTTTAACCTGTACCTTAAAACACTAGTGCTTAGGAAATCTATTGGAGGCAGAAGCAGTCAAGGGTAGCTTAGGGTTAGGGTTAGGGTTAGGGTGAGGGTTACGGTACGGCTTAGGGTACGGGTTCCGGGAGGGGTTCGGGTAGGGCGTAGGGTATGGGTTAGGGTTAGGGTTAGGGCTAGTGTTAGGGTTAGGGCTCGGTTTAGGGTACGGGTTAGGATTAGGGTACGCATTAGTGTTAGGGTAGGGGTTAGGGTTATGGTACACACTAGGGTGAGGGTAGTTATTAAACCTATCCCACTCTCTAGATACCCCTTAGCACGTAAAGGAATATTATTTGGGGGTCCAGCCATGGAGAAGAGTTTAGACACTAGGAGAAGATAAGGAACACACCCATTATCAAGAAATCACATTAGGATTCTCTTTTTAACCTGTTCCTTAAAACACTAGTGCTTAGGAAATCTATTGGAGGCAGAAGCAGTCAAGGGTAGCTTAGGGTTAGGGTTAGGGTTAGGGTGAGGGTTAGGTTATGGCTTAGGGTACGGGTTTCGGGGAGGGGTTCGGGTAGGGCGTAGGGTATGGGTTAGGGTTAGGGTTAGTGTTAGGGTTCGGGCTCGGTTTAGGGTACGGGTTAGGATTAGGGTACGCGTTAGTGTTAGGGTAGGGGTTAGGGTAAGGTTACGCTTTAGGGTGAGGTTAGTTATTAAACCTATCCCACTCTCTAGATACCCCTTAGCACGTAAAGGAATATTATTTGGGGGTCCAGCCATGGAGAAGAGTTTAGACACTAGGAGAAGATAAGGAACACACCCATTATCAAGAAATCACATTAGGATTCTCTTTTTAACCTGTACCTGAAAACACTAGTGCTTAGGAAATCTATTGGTGGCAGAAGCAGTCAAGGGTAGCTTAGGGTTAGGGTTAGGGTTAGGGTGAGGGTTAGGGTACGGCTTAGGGTACGGGTTCGGGGAGGGGTTCGGTTAGGGCGTAGGGTATGGGTTAGGGTTAGGGTTAGGGTTAGTGTTAGGGTTAGGCCTCGGTTTACGGGTACGGGTTAGGATTAGCGTACGCGTTAGTCTTAGGGGAGGGGTTAGGTTTAGGGTACGCGATAGGGTGAGGTGAGTTATTAAACCTATCACACTCTCTAGATACCCCTTAGCACGTAAAGGAATATTATTTGGGGGTCCAGCCATGGAGAAGAGTTTAGACACTAGGAGAAGATAAGGAATACACCCATTATCAAGAAATCACATTAGGATTCTCTTTTTAACCTGTTCCTTAAAACACTAGTGCTTAGGAAATCTATTGGAGGCAGAAGCAATCAAGGGTAGATTAGGGTTAGGGTTAGAGTTAGGGTGAGGGTTAGGGTACGGCTTAGGGTACGGGTTCGGGGAGGGGTTTAGGTAGGGCGTAGGGTATGGGTTAGGGTTAGGGTTAGTGTTAGTGTTAGGGCTCGGTTTAGGGTACGGGTTAGGATTAGGGTACGCGTTAGGGTTAGGGTAGCGGTTAGGGTTAGGGTACGCTTTAGGGTGAGAGTAGTTATTAAACCTATCCCACTCTCTAGATACCCCTTAGCACGTAAAGTAATATTATTTGGGGGTCAAGCCATGGAGAAGAGGTTAGACACTAGGAGAAGATAAGGAACACACCCATTATCAAGAAATCACATTAGGAATCTCTTTTTAACCTGTTCCTTAAAACACTAGTGCTTAGGAAATCTATTGGAGGCAGAAGCAGTCATGGGTAGCTTAGGGTTAGTGTTAGGTTTAGGGTGAGGGTTAGGGTACGGCTTAGGGTACGGGTTCGGGCAGGGGTTCGGGTAGGGCGTAGGGTATGGGTTAGGGTTACGGTTAGCGCTAGTGTTAGTGTTAGGGCTCGGTTTAGGGTACGGGTTAGGATTAGGGTACGCGTTAGGGTTAGGGTAGGGGTTAGGGTTAGGTTACACGTTAGGGTGAGGGTAGTTATTAAACCTATCCCACTCTATAGATACCCCTTAGCACGTAAAGGAATATTATTTGGGGGTCCAGCAATGGAGAAGAGTTTAGACACTAGGAGAAGATAAGGAACACACCCATTATCAAGAAATCACATTAGGATTCTCTTTTTAACCTGTTCCTTAAAACACTAGTGCTTAGGAAATCTATTGGAGGCAGAAGCAGTCAAGGGTAGCTTAGGGTTAGGGTTAGGGGGAGGGTGAGGGTTAGGGTACGGCTTAGGGTACGGGTTCGGGGAGGGGTTCGGGTAGGGAGTAGGGTATGGGTTAGGGTTAGGGTTAGGGTTAGTGTTAGGGTTAGGGCACGGTTTAGGCTACGGGTTAGGATTAGGTACGCGTTAGGGTTAGGGTAGGGGTTAGGGTTAGGGTACGCGTTAGGGTGAGGGTAGTTATTAAACCTATCACACTCTCTAGATACCCCTTAGCACGTAAAGGAATATTATTTGGGGGTCCAGCCATGGAGAAGAGTTTAGACACGAGGAGAAGATAAGGAACACACCCATTATCAAGAAATCACATTAGGATTCTCTTTTTAACCTGTTCCTTAAAACACTAGTGCTTAGGAAATCTATTGGAGGCAGAAGCAGTCAAGGGTAGCTTAGGGTTAGGGTTAGGTTTAGGGTGAGGGTTAGGGTACGGCTTAGGGTACGGGTTCGGGGAGGGGTTCGCGTAGGGCGTAGGGTATGTATTAGGGTTAGGGTTAGCGCTAGTGTTAGGGTTAGGGCTCGGTTTAGGGTACAGGTTAGGATTAGGGTACGCGTTAGGGTTAGGATAGGGGTTAGGGTTAGGGTACGCGTTAGGGTGAGGGTAGTTATTAAACCTATCCCACTCTCTAGATACCCCTTAGCACGTAAAGGAATAATATTGGGGGTCCAGCCATGGAGAAGAGTTTAGACACTAGGAGAAGATAAGGAACACACCCATTATCACGAAATCACATTAGGATTCTCTTTTTAACCTGTTCCTTAAAACACTAGTACTTAGGAAATCTATTGGAGGCAGAAGCAGTCAAGGGTAGCTTAGGGTTAGGGTTAGGGTTAGGGTGAGGGTTAGGGTACGGCTTAGGGTACGGGTTCGGGGAGGGGTTCGGGTAGGGCGTAGGGTATGGGTTAGGGTAAGGGTTAGGGTTAGTGTTAGGGTTAGGGCTCGGTTTAGGGTACGGGTTAGGATTAGGGTACGCATTAGTGTTAGGGTAGGGGTTAGGGTTAGGGTACGCGATAGGGTGAGGTTAGTTATTAAACCTATCCCACTCTCTAGATACCCCTTAGCACGTAAAGGAATATTATTTGTGGGTCCAGCCATGGAGAAGAGTTTAGACACTAGGAGAAGATAAGGAACACACCCATTATCACGAAATCACATTAGGATTCTCTTTTTAACCTGTTCCTTAAAACACTAGTGCTTAGGAAATCTATTGGAGGCAGAAGCAGTCAAGGGTAGCTTAGGGTTAGGGTTAGGGTTAGGGTGAGGGTTAGGGTACGGCTTAGGGTACGGGTTCGGGGAGGGGTTCGGGTAGGGCGTAGGGTATGGGTTAGGGTTAGGGTTAGGGCTAGTGTTAGGGTTAGGGCTCGGTTTAGGGTACGGGTTAGGATTAGGGTACGCATTAGTGTTAGGGTAGGGGTTAGGGTTATGGTACACACTAGGGTGAGGGTAGTTATTAAACCTATCCCACTCTCTAGATACCCCTTAGCACGTACAGGAATATTATTTGGGGGTCCAGCCATGGAGAAGAGTTTAGACACTAGGAGAAGATAAGGAACACACCCATTATCAAGAAATCACATTAGGATTCTCTTTTTAACCTGTTCCTTAAAACACTAGTGCTTAGGAAATCTATTGGAGGCAGAAGCAGTCAAGGGTAGCTTAGTGTTAGGGTTAGGGTTAGGGTGAGGGTTAGGGTACAGCTTAGGGTACGGGTTCGGGGAGGGGTTCGGGTAGGGCATAGGGTATGGGTTAGGGTTAGGGTTAGGGTTAGTGTTAGGGTTAGGGCTCGGTTTAGGGTACGGGTTAGGTTTAGGGTACGCGTTAGGGTTAGGGTAGGGGTTAGGGTTAGGGTACGCGTTAGGGTGAGGGTAGTTATTAAACCTATCACACTCTCTAGATACCCCTTAGCACGTAAAGGAATATTATTTGGGGGTCCAGGCATGGAGAAGAGTTTAGACACGAGGAGAAGATAAGGAACACACCCATTATCAAGAAATCACATTAGGATTCTCTTTTTAACCTGTTCCTTAAAACACTAGTGCTTAGGAAATCTATTGGAGGCAGAAGCAGTCAAGGGTAGCTTAGGGTTAGGGTTAGTGTTAGGGTACGGCTTAGGGTACGGGTTCGGGGAGGGGTTCGGGTATGGCGTAGGGTATGGGTTAGGGTTAGGGTTAGGGTTAGTGTTAGGGTTAGGGCTCGGTTTAGGGTACGGGTTAGGATTAGGGTACGCGTTAGGGTTAGGGTAGGTGTTAGGGTTAGGGTACGCGTTAGGGTGAGGGTAGTTATTAAACCTATCCCACTCTCTAGATACCCCCTAGCACGTAAAGGAATATTATTTGGGGTCCAGCCATGGAGAAGAGTTTAGACACTAGGAGAAGATAAGGAACACACCCATTATCAAGAAATCACATTAGGATCCTCTTCTTAACCTGTTCCTTAAAACACTAGTGCTTAGGAAATCTATTGGAGGCAGAAGCCGTCAAGGGTAGCTTAGGTTTAGGGTTAGGGTTAGGGTGAGGGTTAGGGTACGGCTTAGGGTACGGGTTCAGGGAGGGGTTCGGGTAGGGCGTAGGGTATGTGTTAGGGTTAGGGTTAGGGTTAGTGTTAGGGTTAGGGCTCGGTTTAGGGTACGGGTTAGGATTAGGGTACGCGTTAGTGTTAGGGTAGGGGTTAGGGTTAGGTTACGCTTTAGGGTGAGGTTAGTTATTAAACCTATCCCACTCTCTAGATACCCGTTAGCACGTAAAGGAATATTATTTGGGGGTCCAGCCATGGATAAGAGTTTAGACACTAGGAGAAGATAAGGAGCACACCCATTATCAAGAAATCACATTAGGATTCTCTTTTTAACCTGTACCTTAAAACACTAGTGCTTAGGAAATCTATTGGTGGCAGAAGCAGTCAAGGGTAGCTTAGGGTTAGATTTAGGGTTAGGGTGAGGGTTACGGTACGGCTTAGGGTACGGGTTCCGGGAGGGGTTCGGGTAGGGCGTAGGGTATGGGTTAGGGTTAGGGTTAGGGCTAGTGTTAGGGTTAGGGCTCGGTTTAGGGTACGGGTTAGGATTAGGGTACGCATTAGTGTTAGGGTAGGGGTTAGGGTTATGGTACACACTAGGGTGAGGGTAGTTATTAAACCTATCCCACTCTCTAGATACCCCTTAGCACGTAAAGGAATATTATTTGGGGGTCCAGCCATGGAGAAGAGTTTAGACACTAGGAGAAGATAAGGAACACACCCATTATCAAGAAATCACATTAGGATTCTCTTTTTAACCTGTTCCTTAAAACACTAGTGCTTAGGAAATCTATTGGAGGCAGAAGCAGTCAAGGGTAGCTTAGGGTTAGGGTTAGGGTTAGGGTGAGGGTTAGGTTATGGCTTAGGGTACGGGTTTCGGTGAGGGGTTCGGGTAGGGCGTAGGGTATGGGTTAGGGTTAGGGTTAGTGTTAGGGTTCGGGCTCGGTTTAGGGTACGGGTTAGGATTAGGGTACGCGTTAGTGTTAGGGTAGGGGTTAGGGTAAGGTTACGCTTTAGGGTGAGGTTAGTTATTACACCTATCCCACTCTCTAGATACCCCTTAGCACGTAAAGGAATATTATTTGGGGGTCCAGCCATGGAGAAGAGTTTAGACACTAGGAGAAGATAAGGAACACACCCATTATCAAGAAATCACATTAGGATTCTCTTTTTAACCTGTTTCTTAAAACACTAGTGCTTAGGAAATCTATTGGTGGCAGAAGCAGTCAAGGGTAGCTTAGGGTTAGGGTTAGGGTTAGGGTGAGGGTTAGGGTACGGCTTAGGGTACGGGTTCGGGGAGGGGTTCGGGTAGGGCGTAGGGTATGGGTTAGGGTTAGGGTTAGGGTTAGTGTTAGGGTTAGGGCTCGGTTTAGGGTACGGGTTAGGATTAGGGTACGCGTTAGTCTTACGGGAGGGGTTAGGGTTAGGGTACGCGATAGGGTGAGGTTAGTTATTAAACCTATCACACTCTCTAGATACCCCTTAGCACATAAAGGAATATTATTTGTGGGTCCAGCCATGGAGAAGAGTTTAGACACTAGGAGAAGATAAGGAACACACCCATTATGAAGAAATCACATTAGGATTCTCTTTTTAACCTGTTCCTTAAAACACTAGTGCTTAGGAAATCTATTGGAGGCAGAAGCAGTCAAGGGTAGCTTAGGGTTAGGGTTAGGTTTAGGGTGAGGGTTAGGGTATGGCCTAGGGTACGGTTTCGGGGAGGGGTTCGTGTAGGGCGTAGGGTATGGGTTAGGGTTAGGGTTAGGGTTAGTGTTAGGGTTAGGGCTCGGTTTAGGGTACGGGTTAGGATTAGGGTACGTGTTAGGGTTAGGGTAGGGGTTAGGGTTAGGGTACACTTTAGGGTGAG
Source organism: Balaenoptera acutorostrata (assembly GCF_949987535.1). Classification (NCBI taxonomy): domain Eukaryota; kingdom Metazoa; phylum Chordata; class Mammalia; order Artiodactyla; family Balaenopteridae; genus Balaenoptera; species Balaenoptera acutorostrata. The sequence continues at coordinate 55,774 of NW_026646148.1, forward strand.
AGTAGTTATTAAACCTATCCCACTCTCTAGATACCCCTTAGCACGTAAAGGAATATTATTTGGGGGTCCAGCCATGGAGAAGAGTTTAGACACGAGGAGAAGATAAGGAACACACCCATTATCAAGAAATCACATTAGGATTCTCTTTTTAACCTGTTCCTTAAAACACTAGTGCTTAGGAAATCTATTGGATGCAGAACCAGTCAAGGGTAGCTTAGGGTTAGGGTTAGGTTTAGGGTGAGGGTTAGGGTACGGCTTAGGGTACGGGTTCGGGGAGGGGTTCGGGTAGGGCGTAGGGTATGGATTAGGGTTAGGGTTAGCGCTAGTGTTAGCGTTAGGGCTCGGTTTAGGGTACAGGTTAGGATTAGGGTACGCGATAGGGTTAGGATAGGGGTTAGGGTTAGGGTACGCGTTAGGGTGAGGGTAGTTATTAAACCTATCCCACTCTCTAGATACCCCTTAGCACGTAAAGGAATAATATTTGGGGGTCCAGCCATGGAGAAGAGTTTAGACACTAGGAGAAGATAAGGAACACACCCATTATCACGAAATCACATTAGGATTCTCTTTTTAACCTGTTCCTTAAAACACTAGTGCTTAGGAAACCTATTGGAGGCAGAAGCAGTCAAGGGTAGCTTAGGGTTAGGGTTAGGGTTAGGGTGAGGGTTAGGGTACGGCTTAGGGTACGGGTTCGGGGAGGGGTTCGGGTAGGGCGTAGGGTATGGGTTAGGGTAAGGGTTAGGGTTAGTGTTAGGGTTAGGGCTCGGTTTAGGGTACGGGTTAGGATTAGGGTACGCGTTAGTGTTAGGGTAGGGGTTAGGGTTAGGGTACGCGATAGGGTGAGTTTAGTTATTAAACCTATCCCACTCTCTAGATACCCCTTAGCACGTAAAGGAATATTATTTGTGGGTCCAGCCATGGAGAAGAGTTTAGACACTAGGAGAAGATAAGGAACACACCCATTATCACGAAATCACATTAGGATTCTCTTTTTAACGTGTTCCTTAAAACACTAGTGCTTAGGAAATCTATTGGAGGCAGAAGCAGTCAAGGGTAGCTTAGGGTTAGGGTTAGGGTTAGGGTGAGGGTTAGGGTACGGCTTAGGGTACGGGTTCGGGGAGGGGTTCGCGTAGGGCGTAGGGTATGGGTTAGGGTTAGGGTTAGGGTTAGTGTTAGGGTTAGGGCTCGGTTTAGGGTACGGGTTAGGATTAGGGTACGCATTAGTGTTAGGGTAGGGGTTAGGGTTAGGGTACGCGATAGGGTGAGGTTAGTTATTAAACCTATCCCACTCTCTAGATACCCCTTAGCACGTAAAGGAATATTATTTGGGGGTCCAGCCATGGAGAAGAGTTTAGACACTAGGAGAAGATAAGGAACACACCCATTATCAAGAAATCACATTAGGATTCTCTTTTTAACCTGTTCCTTAAAACACTAGTGCTTAGGAAATCTATTGGAGGCAGAAGCAGTCAAGGGTAGCTTAGTGTTAGGGTTAGGGTTAGGGTGAGGGTTAGGGTACAGCTTAGGGTACGGGTTCGGGGAGGGGTTCGGGTAGGGCATAGGGTATGGGTTAGGGTTAGGGTTAGGGTTAGTGTTAGGGTTAGGGCTCGGTTTAGGGTACGGGTTAGGATTAGGGTACGCGTTAGGGTTAGGGTAGCGGTTAGGGTTAGGGTACGCTTTAGGGTGAGAGTAGTTATTAAACCTATCCCACTCTCTAGATACCCCTTAGCACGTAAAGTAATATTATTTGGGGGTCAAGCCATGGAGAAGAGGTTAGACACTAGGAGAAGATAAGGAACACACCCATTATCAAGAAATCACATTAGGAATCTCTTTTTAACCTGTTCCTTAAAACACTAGTGCTTAGGAAATCTATTGGAGGCAGAAGCAGTCATGGGTAGCTTAGGGTTAGTGTTAGGTTTAGGGTGAGGGTTAGGGTACGGCTTAGGGTACGGGTTCGGGCAGGGGTTCGGGTAGGGCGTAGGGTATGGGTTAGGGTTACGGTTAGCGCTAGTGTTAGTGTTAGGGCTCGGTTTAGGGTACGGGTTAGGATTAGGGTACGCGTTAGGGTTAGGGTAGGGGTTAGGGTTAGGTTACACGTTAGGGTGAGGGTAGTTATTAAACCTATCCCACTCTATAGATACCCCTTAGCACGTAAAGGAATATTATTTGGGGGTCCAGCAATGGAGAAGAGTTTAGACACTAGGAGAAGATAAGGAACACACCCATTATCAAGAAATCACATTAGGATTCTCTTTTTAACCTGTTCCTTAAAACACTAGTGCTTAGGAAATCTATTGGAGGCAGAAGCAGTCAAGGGTAGCTTAGGGTTAGGGTTAGGGGGAGGGTGAGGGTTAGGGTACGGCTTAGGGTACGGGTTCGGGGAGGGGTTCGGGTAGGGAGTAGGGTATGGGTTAGGGTTAGGGTTAGGGTTAGTGTTAGGGTTAGGGCACGGTTTAGGCTACGGGTTAGGATTAGGTACGCGTTAGGGTTAGGGTAGGGGTTAGGGTTAGGGTACGCGTTAGGGTGAGGGTAGTTATTAAACCTATCACACTCTCTAGATACCCCTTAGCACGTAAAGGAATATTATTTGGGGGTCCAGCCATGGAGAAGAGTTTAGACACGAGGAGAAGATAAGGAACACACCCATTATCAAGAAATCACATTAGGATTCTCTTTTTAACCTGTTCCTTAAAACACTAGTGCTTAGGAAATCTATTGGAGGCAGAAGCAGTCAAGGGTAGCTTAGGGTTAGGGTTAGGTTTAGGGTGAGGGTTAGGGTACGGCTTAGGGTACGGGTTCGGGGAGGGGTTCGCGTAGGGCGTAGGGTATGTATTAGGGTTAGGGTTAGCGCTAGTGTTAGGGTTAGGGCTCGGTTTAGGGTACAGGTTAGGATTAGGGTACGCGTTAGGGTTAGGATAGGGGTTAGGGTTAGGGTACGCGTTAGGGTGAGGGTAGTTATTAAACCTATCCCACTCTCTAGATACCCCTTAGCACGTAAAGGAATAATATTGGGGGTCCAGCCATGGAGAAGAGTTTAGACACTAGGAGAAGATAAGGAACACACCCATTATCACGAAATCACATTAGGATTCTCTTTTTAACCTGTTCCTTAAAACACTAGTACTTAGGAAATCTATTGGAGGCAGAAGCAGTCAAGGGTAGCTTAGGGTTAGGGTTAGGGTTAGGGTGAGGGTTAGGGTACGGCTTAGGGTACGGGTTCGGGGAGGGGTTCGGGTAGGGCGTAGGGTATGGGTTAGGGTAAGGGTTAGGGTTAGTGTTAGGGTTAGGGCTCGGTTTAGGGTACGGGTTAGGATTAGGGTACGCATTAGTGTTAGGGTAGGGGTTAGGGTTAGGGTACGCGATAGGGTGAGGTTAGTTATTAAACCTATCCCACTCTCTAGATACCCCTTAGCACGTAAAGGAATATTATTTGTGGGTCCAGCCATGGAGAAGAGTTTAGACACTAGGAGAAGATAAGGAACACACCCATTATCACGAAATCACATTAGGATTCTCTTTTTAACCTGTTCCTTAAAACACTAGTGCTTAGGAAATCTATTGGAGGCAGAAGCAGTCAAGGGTAGCTTAGGGTTAGGGTTAGGGTTAGGGTGAGGGTTAGGGTACGGCTTAGGGTACGGGTTCGGGGAGGGGTTCGGGTAGGGCGTAGGGTATGGGTTAGGGTTAGGGTTAGGGCTAGTGTTAGGGTTAGGGCTCGGTTTAGGGTACGGGTTAGGATTAGGGTACGCATTAGTGTTAGGGTAGGGGTTAGGGTTATGGTACACACTAGGGTGAGGGTAGTTATTAAACCTATCCCACTCTCTAGATACCCCTTAGCACGTACAGGAATATTATTTGGGGGTCCAGCCATGGAGAAGAGTTTAGACACTAGGAGAAGATAAGGAACACACCCATTATCAAGAAATCACATTAGGATTCTCTTTTTAACCTGTTCCTTAAAACACTAGTGCTTAGGAAATCTATTGGAGGCAGAAGCAGTCAAGGGTAGCTTAGTGTTAGGGTTAGGGTTAGGGTGAGGGTTAGGGTACAGCTTAGGGTACGGGTTCGGGGAGGGGTTCGGGTAGGGCATAGGGTATGGGTTAGGGTTAGGGTTAGGGTTAGTGTTAGGGTTAGGGCTCGGTTTAGGGTACGGGTTAGGTTTAGGGTACGCGTTAGGGTTAGGGTAGGGGTTAGGGTTAGGGTACGCGTTAGGGTGAGGGTAGTTATTAAACCTATCACACTCTCTAGATACCCCTTAGCACGTAAAGGAATATTATTTGGGGGTCCAGGCATGGAGAAGAGTTTAGACACGAGGAGAAGATAAGGAACACACCCATTATCAAGAAATCACATTAGGATTCTCTTTTTAACCTGTTCCTTAAAACACTAGTGCTTAGGAAATCTATTGGAGGCAGAAGCAGTCAAGGGTAGCTTAGGGTTAGGGTTAGTGTTAGGGTACGGCTTAGGGTACGGGTTCGGGGAGGGGTTCGGGTATGGCGTAGGGTATGGGTTAGGGTTAGGGTTAGGGTTAGTGTTAGGGTTAGGGCTCGGTTTAGGGTACGGGTTAGGATTAGGGTACGCGTTAGGGTTAGGGTAGGTGTTAGGGTTAGGGTACGCGTTAGGGTGAGGGTAGTTATTAAACCTATCCCACTCTCTAGATACCCCCTAGCACGTAAAGGAATATTATTTGGGGTCCAGCCATGGAGAAGAGTTTAGACACTAGGAGAAGATAAGGAACACACCCATTATCAAGAAATCACATTAGGATCCTCTTCTTAACCTGTTCCTTAAAACACTAGTGCTTAGGAAATCTATTGGAGGCAGAAGCCGTCAAGGGTAGCTTAGGTTTAGGGTTAGGGTTAGGGTGAGGGTTAGGGTACGGCTTAGGGTACGGGTTCAGGGAGGGGTTCGGGTAGGGCGTAGGGTATGTGTTAGGGTTAGGGTTAGGGTTAGTGTTAGGGTTAGGGCTCGGTTTAGGGTACGGGTTAGGATTAGGGTACGCGTTAGTGTTAGGGTAGGGGTTAGGGTTAGGTTACGCTTTAGGGTGAGGTTAGTTATTAAACCTATCCCACTCTCTAGATACCCGTTAGCACGTAAAGGAATATTATTTGGGGGTCCAGCCATGGATAAGAGTTTAGACACTAGGAGAAGATAAGGAGCACACCCATTATCAAGAAATCACATTAGGATTCTCTTTTTAACCTGTACCTTAAAACACTAGTGCTTAGGAAATCTATTGGTGGCAGAAGCAGTCAAGGGTAGCTTAGGGTTAGATTTAGGGTTAGGGTGAGGGTTACGGTACGGCTTAGGGTACGGGTTCCGGGAGGGGTTCGGGTAGGGCGTAGGGTATGGGTTAGGGTTAGGGTTAGGGCTAGTGTTAGGGTTAGGGCTCGGTTTAGGGTACGGGTTAGGATTAGGGTACGCATTAGTGTTAGGGTAGGGGTTAGGGTTATGGTACACACTAGGGTGAGGGTAGTTATTAAACCTATCCCACTCTCTAGATACCCCTTAGCACGTAAAGGAATATTATTTGGGGGTCCAGCCATGGAGAAGAGTTTAGACACTAGGAGAAGATAAGGAACACACCCATTATCAAGAAATCACATTAGGATTCTCTTTTTAACCTGTTCCTTAAAACACTAGTGCTTAGGAAATCTATTGGAGGCAGAAGCAGTCAAGGGTAGCTTAGGGTTAGGGTTAGGGTTAGGGTGAGGGTTAGGTTATGGCTTAGGGTACGGGTTTCGGTGAGGGGTTCGGGTAGGGCGTAGGGTATGGGTTAGGGTTAGGGTTAGTGTTAGGGTTCGGGCTCGGTTTAGGGTACGGGTTAGGATTAGGGTACGCGTTAGTGTTAGGGTAGGGGTTAGGGTAAGGTTACGCTTTAGGGTGAGGTTAGTTATTACACCTATCCCACTCTCTAGATACCCCTTAGCACGTAAAGGAATATTATTTGGGGGTCCAGCCATGGAGAAGAGTTTAGACACTAGGAGAAGATAAGGAACACACCCATTATCAAGAAATCACATTAGGATTCTCTTTTTAACCTGTTTCTTAAAACACTAGTGCTTAGGAAATCTATTGGTGGCAGAAGCAGTCAAGGGTAGCTTAGGGTTAGGGTTAGGGTTAGGGTGAGGGTTAGGGTACGGCTTAGGGTACGGGTTCGGGGAGGGGTTCGGGTAGGGCGTAGGGTATGGGTTAGGGTTAGGGTTAGGGTTAGTGTTAGGGTTAGGGCTCGGTTTAGGGTACGGGTTAGGATTAGGGTACGCGTTAGTCTTACGGGAGGGGTTAGGGTTAGGGTACGCGATAGGGTGAGGTTAGTTATTAAACCTATCACACTCTCTAGATACCCCTTAGCACATAAAGGAATATTATTTGTGGGTCCAGCCATGGAGAAGAGTTTAGACACTAGGAGAAGATAAGGAACACACCCATTATCAAGAAATCACATTAGGATTCTCTTTTTAACCTGTTCCTTAAAACACTAGTGCTTAGGAAATCTATTGGAGGCAGAAGCAGTCAAGGGTAGCTTAGGGTTAGGGTTAGGGTTAGGGTGAGGGTTAGGTTATGGCTTAGGGTACGGGTTTCGGTGAGGGGTTCGGGTAGGGCGTAGGGTATGGGTTAGGGTTAGGGTTAGTGTTAGGGTTCGGGCTCGGTTTAGGGTACGGGTTAGGATTAGGGTACGCGTTAGTGTTAGGGTAGGGGTTAGGGTAAGGTTACGCTTTAGGGTGAGGTTAGTTATTACACCTATCCCACTCTCTAGATACCCCTTAGCACGTAAAGGAATATTATTTGGGGGTCCAGCCATGGAGAAGAGTTTAGACACTAGGAGAAGATAAGGAACACACCCATTATCAAGAAATCACATTAGGATTCTCTTTTTAACCTGTTTCTTAAAACACTAGTGCTTAGGAAATCTATTGGTGGCAGAAGCAGTCAAGGGTAGCTTAGGGTTAGGGTTAGGGTTAGGGTGAGGGTTAGGGTACGGCTTAGGGTACGGGTTCGGGGAGGGGTTCGGGTAGGGCGTAGGGTATGGGTTAGGGTTAGGGTTAGGGTTAGTGTTAGGGTTAGGGCTCGGTTTAGGGTACGGGTTAGGATTAGGGTACGCGTTAGTCTTACGGGAGGGGTTAGGGTTAGGGTACGCGATAGGGTGAGGTTAGTTATTAAACCTATCCCACTCTCTAGATACCCCTTAGCACGTAAAGGAATATTATTTGTGGGTCCAGCCATGGAGAAGAGTTTAGACACTAGGAGAAGATAAGGAACACACCCATTATCACGAAATCACATTAGGATTCTCTTTTTAACGTGTTCCTTAAAACACTAGTGCTTAGGAAATCTATTGGAGGCAGAAGCAGTCAAGGGTAGCTTAGGGTTAGGGTTAGGGTTAGGGTGAGGGTTAGGGTACGGCTTAGGGTACGGGTTCGGGGAGGGGTTCGCGTAGGGCGTAGGGTATGGGTTAGGGTTAGGGTTAGGGTTAGTGTTAGGGTTAGGGCTCGGTTTAGGGTACGGGTTAGGATTAGGGTACGCATTAGTGTTAGGGTAGGGGTTAGGGTTAGGGTACGCGATAGGGTGAGGTTAGTTATTAAACCTATCCCACTCTCTAGATACCCCTTAGCACGTAAAGGAATATTATTTGGGGGTCCAGCCATGGAGAAGAGTTTAGACACTAGGAGAAGATAAGGAACACACCCATTATCAAGAAATCACATTAGGATTCTCTTTTTAACCTGTTCCTTAAAACACTAGTGCTTAGGAAATCTATTGGAGGCAGAAGCAGTCAAGGGTAGCTTAGTGTTAGGGTTAGGGTTAGGGTGAGGGTTAGGGTACAGCTTAGGGTACGGGTTCGGGGAGGGGTTCGGGTAGGGCATAGGGTATGGGTTAGGGTTAGGGTTAGGGTTAGTGTTAGGGTTAGGGCTCGGTTTAGGGTACGGGTTAGGATTAGGGTACGCGTTAGGGTTAGGGTAGGGGTTAGGGTTAGGGTACGCGTTAGGGTGAGGGTAGTTATTAAACCTATCACACTCTCTAGATACCCCTTAGCACGTAAAGGAATATTATTTGGGGGTCCAGCCATGGAGAAGAGTTTAGACACGAGGAGAAGATAAGGAACACACCCATTATCAAGAAATCACATTAGGATTCTCTTTTTAACCTGTTCCTTAAAACACTAGTGCTTAGGAAATCTATTGGAGGCAGAAGCAGTCAAGGGTAGCTTAGGGTTAGGGTTAGTGTTAGGGTACGGCTTAGGGTACGGGTTCGGGGAGGGGTTCGTGTATGGCGTAGGGTATGGGTTAGGGTTAGGGTTAGGGTTAGTGTTAGGGTTAGGGCTCGGTTTAGGGTACGGGTTAGGATTAGGGTACGCGTTAGGGTTAGGGTAGGTGTTAGGGTTAGGGTACGCGTTAGGGTGAGGGTAGTTATTAAACCTATCCCACTCTCTAGATACCCCCTAGCACGTAAAGGAATATTATTTGGGGGTCCAGCCATGGAGAAGAGTTTAGACACTAGGAGAAGATAAGGAACACACCCATTATCAAGAAATCACATTAGGATCCTCTTCTTAACCTGTTCCTTAAAACACTAGTGCTTAGGAAATCTATTGGAGGCAGAAGCCGTCAAGGGTAGCTTAGGTTTAGGGTTAGGGTTAGGGTGAGGGTTAGGGTACGGCTTAGGGTACGGGTTCAGGGAGGGGTTCGGGTAGGGCGTAGGGTATGTGTTAGGGTTAGGGTTAGGGTTAGTGTTAGGGTTAGGGCTCGGTTTAGGGTACGGGTTAGGATTAGGGTACGCGTTAGTGTTAGGGTAGGGGTTAGGGTTAGGTTACGCTTTAGGGTGAGGTTAGTTATTAAACCTATCCCACTCTCTACATACCCGTTAGCACGTAAAGGAATATTATTTGGGGGTCCAGCCATGGAGAAGAGTTTAGACACTAGGAGAAGATAAGGAGCACACCCATTATCAAGAAATCACATTAGGATTCTCTTTTTAACCTGTACCTTAAAACACTAGTGCTTAGGAAATCTATTGGTGGCAGAAGCAGTCAAGGGTAGCTTAGGGTTAGGGTTAGGGTTAGGGTGAGGGTTACGGTACGGCTTAGGGTACGGGTTCCGGGAGGGGTTCGGGTAGGGCGTAGGGTATGGGTTAGGGTTAGGGTTAGGGCTAGTGTTAGGGTTAGGGCTCGGTTTAGGGTACGGGTTAGGATTAGGGTACGCATTAGTGTTAGGGTAGGGGTTAGGGTTATGGTACACACTAGGGTGAGGGTAGTTATTAAACCTATCCCACTCTCTAGATACCCCTTAGCACGTAAAGGAATATTATTTGGGGGTCCAGCCATGGAGAAGAGTTTAGACACTAGGAGAAGATAAGGAACACACCCATTATCAAGAAATCACATTAGGATTCTCTTTTTAACCTGTTCCTTAAAACACTAGTGCTTAGGAAATCTATTGGAGGCAGAAGCAGTCAAGGGTAGCTTAGGGTTAGGGTTAGGGTTAGGGTGAGGGTTAGTTTATGGCTTAGGGTACGGGTTTCGGGGAGGGCTTCGGGTAGGGCGTAGGGTATGGGTTAGGGTTAGGGTTAGTGTTAGGGTTCGGGCTCGGTTTAGGGTACGGGTTAGGATTAGGGTACGCGTTAGTCTTAGGGGAGGGGTTAGGTTTAGGGTACGCGATAGGGTGAGGTTAGTTATTAAACCTATCACACTCTCTAGATACCCCTTAGCACGTAAAGGAATATTATTTGGGGGTCCAGCCATGGAGAATCGTTTAGACACTAGGAGAAGATAAGGAATACACCCATTATCAAGAAATCACATTAGGATTCTCTTTTTAACCTGTTCCTTAAAACAGTAGTGCTTAGGAAATCTATTGGAGGCAGAAGCAATCAAGGGTAGCTTAGGGTTAGGGTTAGAGTTAGGGTGAGGGTTAGGGTACGGCTTAGGGTACGGGTTCGGGGAGGGGTTTGGGTAGGGCGTAGGGTATGGGTTAGGGTTAGGGTTAGTGTTAGTGTTAGGGCTCGGTTTAGGGTACGGGTTAGGATTAGGGTACGCGTTAGGGTTAGGGTAGCGGTTAGGGTTAGGGTACGCTTTAGGGTGAGAGTAGTTATTAAACCTATCCCACTCTCTAGATACCCCTTAGCACGTAAAGGAATATTATTTGGGGGTCAAGCCATGGAGAAGAGCTTAGACACTAGGAGAAGATAAGGAACACACCCATTATCAAGAAATCACATTAGGAATCTCTTTTTAACCTGTTCCTTAAAACACTAGTGCTTAGGAAATCTATTGGAGGCAGAAGCAGTCAAGGGTAGCTTAGGGTTAGGGTTAGGGTTAGGGTGAGGGTTAGGGTACGGCTTAGGGTACGGGTTCGGGCAGGGGTTCGGGTAGGGCGTAGGGTATGGGTTAGGGTTACGGTTAGCGCTAGTGTTAGTGTTAGGGCTCGGTTTAGGGTACGGGTTAGGATTAGGGTACGCGTTAGGGTTAGGGTAGGGGTTAGGGTTAGGTTACACGTTAGGGTGAGGGTAGTTATTAAACCTATCCCACTCTATAGATACCCCTTAGCACGTAAAGGAATATTATTTGGGGGTCCAGCAATGGAGAAGAGTTTAGACACTAGGAGAAGATAAGGAACACACCCATTATCAAGAAATCACATTAGGATTCTCTTTTTAACCTGTTCCTTAAAACACTAGTGCTTAGGAAATCTATTGGAGGCAGAAGCAGTCAAGGGTAGCTTAGGGTTTGGGTTAGGGGGAGGGTGAGGGTTAGGGTACGGCTTAGGGTACGGGTTCGGGGAGGGGTTCGGGTAGGGAGTAGGGTATGGGTTAGGGTTAGGGTTAGGGTTAGTGTTAGGGTTAGGGCTCGGTTTAGGGTACGGGTTAGGATTAAGGTACGCGTTAGGGTTAGGGTAGGTGTTAGGGTTAGGGTACGCGTTAGGGTGAGGGTAGTTATTAAACCTATCCCACTCTCTAGATACCCCTTAGCACGTAAAGGAATATTATTTGGGGGTCCAGCCATGGAGAAGAGTTTAGACACTAGGAGAAGATAAGGAACACACCCATTATCAAGAAATCACATTAGGATTCTCTTTTTAACCTGTTCCTTAAAACACTAGTGCTTAGGAAATCTATTGGAGGCAGAAGCAGTCAAGGGTAGCTTAGTGTTAGGGTTAGGGTTAGGGTGAGGGTTAGGGTACGGCTTAGGGTACTGGTTCGGGGAGGAGTTCGGGTAGGGCGTAGGGTATGGGTTAGGGTTAGGGTTAGGGTTAGTGTTAGGGTTAGGGCTCGGTTTAGGTTACGGGTTAGGATTAGGGTACGCGTTAGTGTTAGGGTAGGGGTTAGGGTTAGGGTACGCGATAGGGTGAAGTTAGTTATTAAACCTATCCCACTCTCTAGATACCCCTTAGCACGTAAAGGAATATTATTTGGGGGTCCAGCCATGGAGAAGAGTTTAGACACTAGGAGAAGATAAGGAACACACCCATTATCAAGAAATCACATTAGGATCCTCTTTTTAACCTGTTCCTTAAAACACTAGTGCTTAGGAAATCTATTGGAGGCAGAAGCCGTCAAGGGTAGCTTAGGTTTAGGGTTAGGGTTAGGGTGAGGGTTAGGGTACGGCTTAGGGTACGGGTTCAGGGAGGGGTTCGGGTAGGGCGTAGGGTATGGGTTAGGGTTAGGGTTAGTGTTAGGGTTCGGGCTCGGTTTAGGGTATGGGTTAGGATTAGGGTACGCGTTAGTGTTAGGGTAGGGGTTAGGGTTAGGTTACGCTTTAGGGTGAGGTTAGTTATTAAACCTATCCCACTCTCTACATACCCCTTAGCACGTAAAGGAATATTATTTGGGGGTCCAGCCATGGAGAAGAGTTTAGACACTAGGAGAAGATAAGGAGCACACCCATTATCAAAAAATCACATTAGGATTCTCTTTTTAAACTGTACCTTAAAACACTAGTGCTTAGGAAATCTATTGGTGGCAGAAGCAGTCAAGGGTAGCTTAGGGTTAGGGTTAGGGTTAGTGTGAGCGTTATGGTACGGCTTAGGGTACGGGTTCGGGGAGGGGTTCGGATAGGGCGTAGGGTATGGGTTAGGGTTAGGGTTAGGGTTAGTGTTAGGGTTAGGGCTCGGTTTAGGGTACGGGTTAGGATTAGGGTACGCGTTAGTCTTACGGGAGGGGTTAGGGTTAGGGTACGCGATAGGGTGAGGTTAGTTATTAAACCTATCACACTCTCTAGATACCCCTTAGCACGTAAAGGAATATTATTTGTGGGTCCAGCCATGGAGAAGAGTTTAGACACTAGGAGAAGATAAGGAACACACCCATTATGAAGAAATCACATTAGGATTCTCTTTTTAACCTGTTCCTTAAAACACTAGTGCTTAGGAAATCTATTGGAGGCAGAAGCAGTCAAGGGTAGCTTAGGGTTAGGGTTAGGTTTAGGGTGAGGGTTAGGGTACGGCCTAGGGTACGGGTTCGGGGAGGGGTTCGTGTAGGGCGTAGGGTATGGGTTAGGGTTAGGGTTAGGGTTAGTGTTAGGGTTAGGGCTCGTTTTAGGGTACGGGTTAGGATTAGGGTACGTGTTAGGGTTAGGGTAGGGGTTAGGGTTAGGGTACACTTTAGGGTGAGAGTAGTTATTAAACCTATCCCACTCTCTAGATACCCCTTAGCACGTAAAGGAATATTATTTGGGGGTCCAGCCATGGAGAAGAGTTTAGACACGAGGAGAAGATAAGGAACACACCCATTATCAAGAAATCACATTAGGATTCTCTTTTTAACCTGTTCCTTAAAACACTAGTGCTTAGGAAATCTATTGGAGGCACAACCAGTCAAGGGTAGCTTAGGGTTAGGGTTAGGGTTAGGGTACGGCTTAGGGTACGGGTTCGGGGAGGGGTTCGGGTAGGGCGTAGGGTATGGGTTAGGGTTAGGGTTAGGGTTAGTGTTAGGGTTAGGGATCGGTTTAGGGTACGGGTTAGGATTAGGGTACGCGTTAGGGTTAGGGTAGGTGTTAGGGTTAGGATACGCGTTAGGGTGAGGGTAGTTATTAAACCTATCCCACTCTCTAGATACCCCCTAGCACGTAAAGGAATATTATTTGGGGGTCCAGCCATGGAGAAGAGTTTAGACACTAGGAGAAGATAAGGAACACACCCATTATCAAGAAATCACATTAGGATATTCTTTTTAACCTGTTCCTTAAAACACTAGTACTTAGGAAATCTCTTGGAGGCAGAAGCAGTCAAGGGTAGCTTAGTGTTAGGGTTAGGGTTAGGGTGAGGGTTAGGGTACGGCTTAGGGTACGGGTTCGGGGAGGTGTTCGGGTAGGGCGTAGGGTATGGGTTAGGGTTAGGGTTAGGGTTAGTGTTAGGGTTAGGGCTCGGTTTACGGTACGGGTTAGGATTAGAGTACGCGTTAGTGTTAGGGTAGGGGTTAGGGTTAGGGTACGCGATAGGGTGAAGTTAGTTATTAAACCTATCCCACTCTCTAGATACCCCTTAGCACGTAAAGGAATATTATTTGGGGGTCCAGCCATGGAGAAGAGTTTAGACACGAGGAGAAGATAAGGAACACACCCATTATCAAGAAATCACATTAGGATCCTCTTTTTAACCTGTTCCTTAAAACACTAGTGCTTAGGAAATCTATTGGAGGCAGAAGCCGTCAAGGGTAGCTTACGTTTAGGGTTAGGGTTAGGGTGAGGGTTAGGGTACGGCTTAGGGTATGGGTTCAGGGAGGGGTTCGGGTAGGGCGTAGGGTATGGGTTAGGGTTAGGGTTAGTGTTAGGGTTCGGGCTCAGTTTAGGGTATGGGTTAGGATTAGGGTACGCGTTAGTGTTAGGGTAGGGGTTAGGGTTAGGTTACGCTTTAGGGTGAGGTTAGTTATTAAACCTATCCCACTCTCTAGATACCCCTTAGCACGTAAAGGAATATTATTTGGGGGTCCAGCCATGGAGAAGAGTTTAGACACTAGGAGAAGATAAGGAGCACACCCATTATCAAAAAATCACATTAGGATTCTCTTTTTAACCTGTACCTTAAAACACTAGTGCTTAGGAAATCTATTGGTGGCAGAAGCAGTCAAGGGTAGCTTAGGGTTAGGGTTAGGGTTAGGGTGAGGGTTAGGGTACGGCTTAGGGTACGGGTTCGGGTAGGGCGTAGGGTATGGGTTAGGGTTAGGGTTAGGGTTAGTGTTAGTGTTAGGGCTCGGTTTAGGCTACGGGTTAGGATTAGGGTACGCGTTAGGGTTAGGGTAGGGTTTAGGGTTAGGGTACGCGTTAGGGTGAGGGTAGTTATTAAACCTATCACACTCTCTAGATACCCCTTAGCACGTAAAGGAATATTATTTGGGGGTCCAGCCATGGAGAAGAGTTTAGACACGAGGAGAAGATAAGGAACACACCCATTATCAAGAAATCACATTAGGATTCTCTTTTTAACCTGTTCCTTAAAACACTAGTGCTTAGGAAATCTATTGGAGGCAGAAGCAGTCAAGGGTAGCTTAGGGTTAGGGTTAGGGTTAGGGTACGGCTTAGGGTACGGGTTCAGGGAGGGGTTCGGGTAGGGCGTAGGGTATGGGTTAGGGTTAGGGTTAGGGTTAGTGTTAGGGTTAGGGCTCGGTTTAGGGTACGGGTTAGGATTAGGGTACGCGTTAGGGTTAGGGTAGGTGTTAGGGTTAGGGTACGCATTAGGGTGAGGGTAATTATTGAACCTATCCCACTCTCTAGATACCCCCTAGCACGTAAAGGAATATTATTTGGGGGTCCAGCCATGGAGAAGTGTTTAGACACTAGGAGAAGATAAGGAACACACCCATTATCAAAAAATCACATTAGGATTCTCTTTTTAACCTGTTCCTTAAAACACTAGTGCTTAGGAAATCTATTGGAGGCAGAAGCAGTCAAGGGTAGCTTAGGGTTAGGGTTAGGGTTAGGGTGAGGGTTAGGGTATGGCTTAGGGTACGGGTTTCGGGGAGGGGTTCGGGTAGGGCGTAGGGTATGGGTTAGGGTTAGGGTTAGTGTTAGGTTTCGGGCTCGGTTTAGGGTACGGGTTAGGATTAGGGTACGCGTTAGTGTTAGGGTAGGGGTTAGGGTTAGGTTACGCTTTATGGTGAGGTTAGTTATTAAACCTATCCCACTCTCTAGATACCCCTTAGCACGTAAAGGAATATTATTTGGGGGTCCAGCCATGGAGAAGAGTTTAGACACTAGGAGAAGATAAGGAACACACCCATTATCAAGAAATCACATTAGGATTCTCTTTTTAACCTGTTCCTTAAAACACTAGTGCTTAGGAAATCTATTGGAGGCAGAAGCAGTCAAGGGTAGCTTAGGGTTAGGGTTAGGGGGAGGGTGAGGGTTAGGGTACGGCTTAGGGTACGGGTTCGGGGAGGGGTTCGGGTAGGGAGTAGGGTATGGGTTAGGGTTAGGGTTAGGGTTAGTGTTAGGGTTAGGGCTCGGTTTAGGGTACGGGTTAGGATTAGGGTACGCGTTAGGGTTAGGGTAGGTGTTAGGGTTAGGGTACGCGTTAGGGTGAGGGTAGTTATTAAACCTATCCCACTCTCTAGATACCCCTTAGCACGTAAAGGAATATTATTTGGGGGTCCAGCCATGGAGAAGAGTTTAGACACTAGGAGAAGATAAGGAACACACCCATTATCAAGAAATCACATTAGGATTCTCTTTTTAACCTGTTCCTTAAAACACTAGTGCTTAGGAAATCTATTGGAGGCAGAAGCAGTCAAGGGTAGCTTAGGGTTAGGGTTAGGGGGAGGGGGAGGGTTAGGGTACGGCTTAGGGTACGGGTTCGGGGAGGGGTTCGGGTAGGGAGTAGGGTATGGGTTAGGGTTAGGGTTAGGGTTAGTGTTAGGGTTAGGGCTCGGTTTAGGGTACGGGTTAGGATTAGGGTACGCGTTAGGGTTAGGGTAGGTGTTAGGGTTAGGGTACGCGTTAGGGTGAGGGTAGTTATTAAACCTATCCCACTCTCTAGATACCCCTTAGCACGTAAAGGAATATTATTTGGGGGTCCAGCCATGGAGAAGAGTTTAGACACTAGGAGAAGATAAGGAACACACCCATTATCAAGAAATCACATTAGGATTCTCTTTTTAACCTGTTCCTTAAAACACTAGTGCTTAGGAAATCTATTGGAGGCAGAAGCAGTCAAGGGTAGCTTAGTGTTAGGGTTAGGGTTAGGGTGAGGGTTAGGGTACGGCTTAGGGTACTGGTTCGGGGAGGAGTTCGGGTAGGGCGTAGGGTATGGGTTAGGGTTAGGGTTAGGGTTAGTGTTAGGGTTAGGGCTCGGTTTAGGGTACGGGTTAGGATTAGGGTACGCGTTAGTGTTAGGGTAGGGGTTAGGGTTAGGGTACGCGATAGGGTGAAGTTAGTTATTAAACCTATCCCACTCTCTAGATACCCCTTAGCACGTATAGGAATATTATTTGGGGGTCCAGCCATGGAGAAGAGTTTAGACACTAGGAGAAGATAAGGAACACACCCATTATCAAGAAATCACATTAGGATCCTCTTTTTAACCTGTTCCTTAAAACACTAGTGCTTAGGAAATCTATTGGAGGCAGAAGCCGTCAAGGGTAGCTTAGGTTTAGGGTTAGGGTTAGGGTGAGGGTTAGGGTACGGCTTAGGGTACGGGTTCAGGGAGGGGTTCGGGTAGGGCGTAGGGTATGGGTTAGGGTTAGGGTTAGTGTTAGGGTTCGGGCTCGGTTTAGGGTATGGTTTAGGATTAGGGTACGCGTTAGTGTTAGGGTAGGGGTTAGGGTTAGGTTACGCTTTAGGGTGAGGTTAGTTATTAAACCTATCCCACTCTCTACATACCCCTTAGCACGTAAAGGAATATTATTTGGGGGTCCAGCCATGGAGAAGAGTTTAGACACTAGGAGAAGATAAGGAGCACACCCATTATCAAAAAATCACATTAGGATTCTCTTTTTAAACTGTACCTTAAAACACTAGTGCTTAGGAAATCTATTGGAGGCAGAAGCAGTCAAGGGTAGCTTAGGGTTAGGGTTAGGGTTAGTGTGAGGGTTATGGTACGGCTTAGGGTACGGGTTCGGGGAGGGGTTCGGATAGGGCGTAGGGTATGGGTTAGGGTTAGGGTTAGGGTTAGTG
The DNA here is from genome assembly GCF_949987535.1 of Balaenoptera acutorostrata. Lineage (NCBI taxonomy): Eukaryota > Metazoa > Chordata > Mammalia > Artiodactyla > Balaenopteridae > Balaenoptera > Balaenoptera acutorostrata. Next base: position 72,875 of record NW_026646148.1, read on the forward strand.
TTAGGGTTAGGGCTCGGTTTAGGGTACGGGTTAGGATTAGGGTACGCGTTAGTCTTAGGGGAGGGGTTAGGGTTAGGGTACGCGATAGGGTGAGGTTAGTTATTAAACCTATCCCACTCTCTAGATACCCCTTAGCACGTAAAGGAATATTATTTGTGGGTCCAGCCATGGAGAAGAGTTTAGACACTAGGAGAAGATAAGGAACACACCCATTATGAAGAAATCACATTAGGATTCTCTTTTTAACCTGTTCCTTAAAACACTAGTGCTTAGGAAATCTATTGGAGGCAGAAGCAGTCAAGGGTAGCTTAGGGTTAGGGTTAGGTTTAGGGTGAGGGTTAGGGTACGGCCTAGGGTACGGGTTCGGGGAGGGGTTCGTGTAGGGCGTAGGGTATGGGTTAGGGTTAGGGTTAGGGTTAGTGTTAGGGTTAGGGCTCGTTTTAGGGTACGGGTTAGGATTAGGGTACGTGTTAGGGTTAGGGTAGGGGTTAGGGTTAGGGTACACTTTAGGGTGAGAGTAGTTATTAAACCTATCCCACTCTCTAGATACCCCTTAGCACGTAAAGGAATATTATTTGGGGGTCCAGCCATGGAGAAGAGTTTAGACACGAGGAGAAGATAAGGAACACACCCATTATCAAGAAATCACATTAGGATTCTCTTTTTAACCTGTTCCTTAAAACACTAGTGCTTAGGAAATCTATTGGAGGCAGAACCAGTCAAGGGTAGCTTAGGGTTAGGGTTAGGGTTAGGGTACGGCTTAGGGTACGGGTTCGGGGAGGGGTTCGGGTAGGGCGTAGGGTATGGGTTAGGGTTAGGGTTAGGGTTAGTGTTAGGGTTAGGGCTCGGTTTAGGATACGGGTTAGGATTAGGGTACGCGTTAGGGTTAGGGTAGGTGTTAGGGTTAGGGTACGCGTTAGGGTGAGGGTAATTATTAAACCTATCCCACTCTCTAGATACCCCCTAGCACGTAAAGGAATATTATTTGGGGGTCCAGCCATGGAGAAGAGTTTAGACACTAGGAGAAGATAAGGAACACACCCATTATCAAGAAATCACATTAGGATATTCTTTTTAACCTGTTCCTTAAAACACTAGTACTTAGGAAATCTCTTGGAGGCAGAAGCAGTCAAGGGTAGCTTAGTGTTAGGGTTAGGGTTAGGGTGAGGGTTAGGGTACGGCTTAGGGTACGGGTTCGGGGAGGTGTTCGGGTAGGGCGTAGGGTATGGGTTAGGGTTAGGGGTAGGGTTAGTGTTAGGGTTAGGGCTCGGTTTAGGGTACGGGTTAGGATTAGAGTACGCGTTAGTGTTAGGGTAGGGGTTAGGGTTAGGGTACGCGATAGGGTGAAGTTAGTTATTAAACCTATCCCACTCTCTAGATACCCCTTAGCACGTAAAGGAATATTATTTGGGGGTCCAGCCATGGAGAAGAGTTTAGACACGAGGAGAAGATAAGGAACACACCCATTATCAAGAAATCACATTAGGATCCTCTTTTTAACCTGTTCCTTAAAACACTAGTGCTTAGGAAATCTATTGGAGGCAGAAGCCGTCAAGGGTAGCTTAGGTTTAGGGTTAGGGTTAGGGTGAGGGTTAGGGTACGGCTTAGGGTATGGGTTCAGGGAGGGGTTCGGGTAGGGCGTAGGGTATGGGTTAGGGTTAGGGTTAGTGTTAGGGTTCGGGCTCAGTTTAGGGTATGGGTTAGGATTAGGGTACGCGTTAGTGTTAGGGTAGGGGTTAGGGTTAGGTTACGCTTTAGGGTGAGGTTAGTTATTAAACCTATCCCACTCTCTAGATACCCCTTAGCACGTAAAGGAATATTATTTGGGGGTCCAGCCATGGAGAAGAGTTTAGACACTAGGAGAAGATAAGGAGCACACCCATTATCAAAAAATCACATTAGGATTCTCTTTTTAACCTGTACCTTAAAACACTAGTGCTTAGGAAATCTATTGGTGGCAGAAGCAGTCAAGGGTAGCTTAGGGTTAGGGTTAGGGTTAGGGTGAGGGTTAGGGTACGGCTTAGGGTACGGGTTCGGGTAGGGCGTAGGGTATGGGTTAGGGTTAGGGTTAGGGTTAGTGTTAGTGTTAGGGCTCGGTTTAGGCTACGGGTTAGGATTAGGGTACGCGTTAGGGTTAGGGTAGGGGTTAGGGTTAGGGTACGCGTTAGGGTGAGGGTAGTTATTAAACCTATCACACTCTCTAGATACCCCTTAGCACGTAAAGGAATATTATTTGGGGGTCCAGCCATGGAGAAGAGTTTAGACACGAGGAGAAGATAAGGAACACACCCATTATCAAGAAATCACATTAGGATTCTCTTTTTAACCTGTTCCTTAAAACACTAGTGCTTAGGAAATCTATTGGAGGCAGAAGCAGTCAAGGGTAGCTTAGGGTTAGGGTTAGGGTTAGGGTACGGCTTAGGGTACGGGTTCAGGGAGGGGTTCGGGTAGGGCGTAGGGTATGGGTTAGGGTTAGGGTTAGGGTTAGTGTTAGGGTTAGGGCTCGGTTTAGGGTACGGGTTAGGATTAGGGTACGCGTTAGGGTTAGGGTAGGTGTTAGGGTTAGGGTACGCATTAGGGTGAGGGTAATTATTGAACCTATCCCACTCTCTAGATACCCCCTAGCACGTAAAGGAATATTATTTGGGGGTCCAGCCATGGAGAAGTGTTTAGACACTAGGAGAAGATAAGGAACACACCCATTATCACGAAATCACATTAGGATCCTCTTTTTAACATGTTCCTTAAAACACTAGTGCTTAGGAAATCTATTGGAGGCAGAAGCAGTCAAGGGTAGCTTAGGGTTAGGGTTAGGGTTAGGGTGAGGGTTAGGGTATGGCTTAGGGTACGGGTTTCGGGGAGGGGTTCGGGTAGGGCGTAGGGTATGGGTTAGGGTTAGGGTTAGTGTTAGGTTTCGGGCTCGGTTTAGGGTACGGGTTAGGATTAGGGTACGCGTTAGTGTTAGGGTAGGGGTTAGGGTTAGGTTACGCTTTATGGTGAGGTTAGTTATTAAACCTATCCCACTCTCTAGATACCCCTTAGCACGTAAAGGAATATTATTTGGGGGTCCAGCCATGGAGAAGAGTTTAGACACTAGGAGAAGATAAGGAGCACACCCATTATCAAGAAATCACATTAGGATTCTCTTTTTAACCTGTACCTTAAAACACTAGTGCTTAGGAAATCTATTGGTGGCAGAAGCACTCAAGGGTAGCTTAGGGTTAGGGTTAGGGTGAGGGTTAGGGTACGGCTTAGGGTACGGGTTCGGGGAGGGGTTCGGGTAGGGCGTAGGGTATGGGTTAGGGTTAGGGTTAGGGCTAGTGTTAGGGTTAGGGCTTGGTTTAGGTTACGGGTTAGGATTAGGGTACGCATTAGTGTTAGGGTAGGGGTTAGGGTTATGGTACGCACTAGGGTGAGGGTAGTTATTAAACCTATCCCACTCTCTAGATACCCCTTAGCACGTAAAGGAATATTATTTGGGGGTCCAGCCATGGAGAAGAGTTTAGACACTAGGAGAAGATAAGGAACACACCCATTATCAAGAAATCACATTAGGATTCTCTTTTTAACCTGTTCCTTAAAACACTAGTGCTTAGGAAATGTATTGGAGGCAGAAGCAATCAACGGTTGCTTAGGGTTAGGGTTAGAGTTAGGGTGAGGTTTAGGGTACGGCTTAGGGTACGGGTTCGTGGAGGGGTTTGGGTAGGGCGTAGGGTATGGGTTAGGGTTAGGGTTAGGGTTAGTGTTAGTGTAAGGGCTCGGTTTAGGGTACGGGATAGGATTAGGGTACGCGTTAGGGTTAGGGTAGCGGTTAGGGTTAGGGTACGCTTTAGGGTGAGAGTAGTTATTAAACCTATCCCACTCTCTAGATACCCCCTAGCACGTAAAGGAATATTATTTGGGGGTCCAGCCATGGAGAAGAGCTTAGACACTAGGAGAAGATAAGGAACACACCCATTATCAAGAAATCAAATTAGGATTCTCTTTTTAACCTGTTCCTTAAAACACTAGTGCTTAGGAAATCTATTGGAGGCAGAAGCAGTCAAGGGTTGCTTAGTGTTAGGGTTAGGGTTAGGGTGAGGGTTAGGGTACGGCTTAGGGTACGGGTTCGGGGAGGAGTTCGGGTAGGGCGTAGGGTATGGGTTAGGGTTAGGGTTAGGGTTAGTGTTAGGGTTAGGGCTCGGTTTAGGGTACGGGTTAGGATTAGGGTACGCGTTAGGGTTAGGGTAGGTGTTAGGGTTAGGGTACGCGTTAGGGTGAGGGTAGTTATTAAACCTATCCCACTCTCTAGATACCCCCTAGCACGTAAAGGAATATTATTTGGGGGTCCAGCCATGGAGAAGAGTTTAGACACTAGGAGAAGATAAGGAACACACCCATTATCAAGAAATCACATTAGGATATTCTTTTTAACCTGTTCCTTAAAACACTAGTACTTAGGAAATCTCTTGGAGGCAGAAGCAGTCAAGGGTAGCTTAGTGTTAGGGTTAGGGTTAGGGTGAGGGTTAGGGTACGGCTTAGGGTACGGGTTCGGGGAGGAGTTCGGGTAGGGCGTAGGGTATGGGTTAGGGTTAGGGTTAGGGTTAGTGTTAGGGTTAGGGCTCGGTTTAGGGTATGGGTTAGGATTAGAGTACGCGTTAGTGTTAGGGTAGGGGTTAGGGTTACGGTACGCGATAGGGTGAAGTTAGTTATTAAACCTATCCCACTCTCTAGATACCCCTTAGCACGTAAAGTAATATTATTTGGGGGTCCAGCCATGGAGAAGAGTTTAGACACGAGGAGAAGATAAGGAACACACCCATTATCAAGAAATCACATTAGGATCCTCTTTTTAACCTGTTCCTTAAAACACTAGTGCTTAGGAAATCTATTGGAGGCAGAAGCCGTCAAGGGTAGCTTAGGTTTAGGGTTAGGGTTAGGGTGAGGGTTAGGGTACGGCTTAGGGTATGGGTTCAGGGAGGGGTTCGGGTAGGGCGTAGGGTATGGGTTAGGGTTAGGGTTAGTGTTAGGGTTCGGGCTCGGTTTAGGGTATGGGCTAGGATTAGGGTACGCGTTAGTGTTAGGGTAGGGGTTAGGGTTAGGTTACGCTTTAGGGTGAGGTTAGTTATTAAACCTATCCCACTCTCTAGATACCCCTTAGCACGTAAAGGAATATTATTTGGGGGTCCAGCCATGGAGAAGAGTTTAGACACTAGGAGAAGATAAGGAGCACACCCATTATCAAAAAATCACATTAGGATTCTCTTTTTAACCTGTACCTTAAAACACTAGTGCTTAGGAAATCTATTGGTGGCAGAAGCAGTCAAGGGTAGCTTAGGGTTAGGGTTAGGGTTAGGGTGAGGGTTAGGGTACGGCTTAGGGTACGGGTTCGGGGAGGGGTTCGGGTAGGGCGTAGGGTATGGGTTAGGGTTAGGGTTAGGGTTAGGGTTAGGGTTAGGGCTCGGTTTAGGGTACGGGTTAGGATTAGGGTACGCGTTAGTCTTAGGGGAGGGGTTAGGGTTAGGGTAGGCGATAGGGTGAGGTTAGTTATTAAACCTGTCACACTCTCTAGATACCCCTTAGCACGTAAAGGAATATTATTTGGGGGTCCAGCCATGGAGAAGAGTTTAGACACTAGGAGAAGATAAGGAACACACCCATTATCAAGAAATCACATTAGGATTCTCTTTTTAACCTGTTCCTTAAAACACTAGTGCTTAGGAAATGTATTGGAGGCAGAAGCAATCAAGGGTTGCTTAGGGTTAGGGTTAGAGTTAGGGTGAGGTTTAGGGTACGGCTTAGGGTACGGGTTCGGGGAGGGGTTTGGGTAGGGCGTAGGGTATGGGTTAGGGTTAGGGTTAGGGTTAGTGTTAGTGTTAGGGCTCGGTTTAGGGTACGGGTTAGGATTAGGGTACGCGTTAGTGGTAGGGTAGGGGTTAGGGTTAGGGTACACTTTAGGGTGAGAGTTGTTATTAAACCTATCCCACTCTCTAGATACCCCTTAGCACGTAAAGGAATATTATTTGTGGGTCCAGCCACGGAGAAGAGTTTAGACACTAGGAGAAGATAAGGAACACACCCATTATCAAGAAATCACATTAGGATTCTCTTTTTAACCTGTTCCTTAAAACACTAGTGCTTAGGAAATCTATTGGTGGCAGAAGCACTCAAGGGTAGCTTAGGGTTAGGGTTAGGGTTAGGGTGAGGGTTAGGGTACGGCTTAGGGTACGGGTTCGGGTAGGGCGTAGGGTATGGGTTAGGGTTAGGGTTAGGGTTAGTGTTAGGGTTAGGGCTCGGTTTAGGCTACGGGTTAGGATTAGGGTACGCGTTAGGGTTAGGGTAGGGGTTAGGGTTAGGGTACGCGTTAGGGTGAGGGTAGTTATTAAACCTATCACACTCTCTAGATACCCCTTAGCACGTAAAGGAATATTATTTGGGGGTCCAGCCATGGAGAAGAGTTTAGACACGAGGAGAAGATAAGGAACACACCCATTATCAAGAAATCACATTAGGATTCTCTTTTTAACCTGTTCCTTAAAACACTAGTGCTTAGGAAATCTATTGGAGGCAGAAGCAGTAAAGGGTAGCTTAGGGTTAGGGTTAGGGTTAGGGTACGGCTTAGGGTACGGGTTCAGGGAGGGGTTCGGGTAGGGCGTAGGGTATGGGTTAGGGTTAGGGTTAGGGTTAGTGTTAGGGTTAGGGCTCGGTTTAGGGTACGGGTTAGGATTAGGGTACGCGTTAGGGTTAGGGTAGGTGTTAGGGTTAGGGTACGCATTAGGGTGAGGGTAATTATTAAACCTATCCCACTCTCTAGATACCCCCTAGCACGTAAAGGAATATTATTTGGGGGTCCAGCCATGGAGAAGTGTTTAGACACTAGGAGAAGATTAGGAACACACCCATTATCACGAAATCACATTAGGATCCTTTTTTTAACCTGTTCCTTAAAACACTAGTGCTTAGGAAATCTATTGGAGGCAGAAGCAGTCAAGGGTAGCTTAGGGTTAGGGTTAGGGTTAGGGTGAGGGTTAGGGTATGGCTTAGGGTACGGGTTTCGGGGAGGGGTTCGGGTAGGGCGTAGGGTATGGGTTAGGGTTAGGGTTAGTGTTAGGTTTCGGGCTCGGTTTAGGGTACGGGTTAGGATTAGGGTACGCGTTAGTGTTAGGGTAGGGGTTAGGGTTAGGTTACGCTTTACGGTGAGGTTAGTTATTAAACCTATCCCCCTCTCTACATACCCCTTAGCACGTAAAGGAATATTATTTGGGGGTCCAGCCATGGAGAAGAGTTTAGACACTAGGAGAAGATAAGGAGCACACCCATTATCAAGAAATCACATTAGGATTCTCTTTTTAACCTATACCTTAAAACACTAGTGCTTAGGAAATCTATTGGTGGCAGAAGCACTCAAGGGTAGCTTAGGGTTAGGGTTAGGGTTAGGGTGAGGGTTAGGGTACGGCTTAGGGTACGGGTTTGGGGAGGGGTTCGGGTAGGGCGTAGGGTATGGGTTAGGGTTAGGGTTAGGGCTAGTGTTAGGGTTAGGGCTCGGTTTAGGTTACGGGTTAGGATTAGGGTACGCATTAGTGTTAGGGTAGGGGTTAGGGTTATGGTACGCACTAGGGTGAGGGTAGTTATTAAACCTATCCCACTCTCTAGATACCCCTTAGCACGTAAAGGAATATTATTTGGGGGTCCAGCCATGGAGAAGAGTTTAGACACTAGGAGAAGATACGGAACACACCCATTATCAAGAAATCACATTAGGATTCTCTTTTTAACCTGTTCCTTAAAACACTAGTGCTTAGGAAATGTATTGGAGGCAGAAGCAATCAAGGGTTGCTTAGGGTTAGGGTTAGAGTTAGGGTGAGGTTTAGGGTACGGCTTAGGGTACGGGTTCGGGGAGGGGTTTGGGTAGGGCGTAGGGTATGGGTTAGGGTTAGGGTTAGGGTTAGTGTTAGTGTAAGGGCTCGGTTTAGGGTACGGGATAGGATTAGGGTACGCGTTAGGGTTAGGGTAGCGGTTAGGGTTAGGGTACGCTTTAGGGTGAGAGTAGTTATTAAACCTATCCCACTCTCTAGATACCCCCTAGCACGTAAAGGAATAATATTTGGGGGTCCAGCCATGGAGAAGAGCTTAGACACTAGGAGAAGATAAGGAACACACCCATTATCAAGAAATCACATTAGGATTCTCTTTTTAACCTGTTCCTTAAAACACTAGTGCTTAGGAAATCTATTGGAGGCAGAAGCAGTCAAGGGTAGCTTAGGGTTAGGGTTAGGTTTAGGGTGAGGGTTAGGGTACGGCTTAGGGTACGGGTTCGGGTAGGGCGTAGGGTATGGGTTAGGGTTAGGTTAGGGTTAGTGTTAGGGTTAGGGCTCGGTTTAAGGTACGGGTTAGGATTAGGGTACGCGTTAGGGTTAGGGTAGGGGTTAGGGTTAGGGTACGCGTTAGGGTGAGGGTAGTTATTAAACCTATCACACTCTCTGGATACCCCTTAGCACGTAAAGGAATATTATTTGGGGGTCCAGCCATGGAGAAGAGTTTAGACACGAGGAGAAGATAAGGAACACACCCATTATCAAGAAATCACATTAGGATTCTCTTTTTAACCTGTTCCTTAAAACACTAGTGCTTAGGAAATCTATTGCAGGCAGAAGCAGTCAAGGGTAGCTTAGGGTTAGGGTTAGGGTTAGGGTACGGCTTAGGGTACGGGTTCAGGGAGGGGTTCGGGTAGGGCGTAGGGTATGGGTTAGGGTTAGGGTTAGGGTTAGTGTTAGGGTTAGGTCTCGGTTTAGGGTACGGGTTAGGATTAGAGTACGCGTTAGGGTTAGGGTAGGTGTTAGGGTTAGGGTACGCGTTAGGGTGAGGGTAGTTTTTAAACCTATCCCACTCTCTAGATACCCCTTAGCACGTAAAGGAATATTTTTTGGGGGTCCAGCCATGGAGAAGAGTTTAGACACGAGGAGAAGATAAGGAACACACCCATTATCAAGAAATCACATTAGGATCCTCTTTTTAACCTGTTCCTTAAAACACTAGTGCTTAGGAAATCTATTGGAGGCAGAAGCCGTCAAGGGTAGCTTAGGGTTAGGGTTAGGTTTAGGGTGAGGGTTAGGGTACGGCTTAGGGTACGGGTTCGGGGAGGGGTTCGGGTAGGGCGTAAGGTATGGGTTAGGGTTAGGGTTAGCGCTGGTGTTAGGGTTAGGGCTCGGTTTAGGGTACGGGTTAGGATTAGGGTACGCGTTAGGGTTAGGGTAGGGGTTAGGGTTAGGGTACGCGTTAGGGTGAGGGTAGTTATTAAACCTATCCCACTCTCTAGATACCCCTTAGCACGTAAAGGAATATTATTTGGGGATCCAACCATGGAGAAGAGTTTAGACACTAGGAGAAGATAAGGAACACACCCATTATCAAGAAATCACATTAGGATTCTCTTTTTAACCTGTTCCTTAAAACACTAGTGCTTAGGAAATCTGTTGGAGGCAGAAGCCGTCAAGGGTAGCTTAGGGTTAGGGTTAGGGTTAGGATGAGGGTTAGGGAACTGCTTAGGGTACGGGTTCGGGGAGGGGTTCGGGTAGGGCGTAGGGTATGGGTTAGGGTTAGGGTTAGGGTTAGTGTTAGGGTTAGGGCTCGGTTTAGGGTACGGGTTAGGATTAGGGTACGCGTTAGTGTTAGGGTAGGAGTTAGGGTTAGGGTACACTTTAGGGTGAGAGTAGTTATTAAACCTATCCCACTCTCTAGATACCCCTTAGCACGTAAAGGAATATTATTTGTGGGTCCAGCCATGGAGAAGAGTTTGGACACTAGGAGAAGATAAGGAAAACACCCATCATCAAGAAATCACATTAGGATTCTCTTTTTAACCTGTTCCTTAAAACACTAGTGCTTAGGAAATCTATTGGTGGCAGAAGCACTCAAGTGTAGCTTAGGGTTAGGGTTAGGGTTAGGGTGAGGGTTAGGGTACGGCTTAGGGTACGGGTTCGGGTAGGGCGTAGGGTATGGGTTAGGGTTAGGGTTAGGGATAGTGTTAGGGTTAGGTCTCGGTTTAGGGTACGGGTTAGGATTAGAGTACGCGTTAGGGTTAGGGTAGGTGTTAGGGTTAGGGTACGCGTTAGAGTGAGGGTAGTTTTTAAACCTATCCCACTCTCTAGATACCCCCTAGCACGTAAAGGAATATTATTTGGGGGTCCAGCCATGGAGAAGAGTTTAGACACTAGGAGAAGATAAGGAACACACCCATTATCAAGAAATCAAATTAGGATTCTCTTTTTAACCTGTTCCTTAAAACACTAGTGCTTAGGAAATCTATTGGAGGCAGAAGCAGTCAAGGGTAGCTTAGTGTTAGGGTTAGGGTTAGGGTGAGGGTTAGGGTACGGCTTAGGGTACGGGTTCGGGGAGGAGTTCGGGTAGGGCGTAGGGTATGGTTTAGGGTTAGGGTTAGGGTTAGTGTTAGGGTTAGGGCTCGGTTTAGGGTACGGGTTAGGATTGGGTACGCGTTAGGGTTAGGGTAGGTGTTAGGGTTAGGGTACGCGTTAGGGTGAGGGTAGTTATTAAACCTATCCCACTCTCTAGATACCCCCTAGCACGTAAAGGAATATTATTTGGGGGTCCAGCCATGGAGAAGAGTTTAGACACTAGGAGAAGATAAGGAACACACCCATTATCAAGAAATCACATTAGGATATTCTTTTTAACCTGTTCCTTAAAACACTAGTACTTAGGAAATCTCTTGGAGGCAGAAGCAGTCAAGGGTAGCTTAGTGTTAGGGTTAGGGTTAGGGTGAGGGTTAGGGTACGGCTTAGGGTACGGGTTCGGGGAGGAGTTCGGGTAGGGCGTAGGGTATGGGTTAGGGTTAGGGTTAGGGTTAGTGTTAGGGTTAGGGCTCGGTTTAGGGTACGGGTTAGGATTAGAGTACGCGTTAGTGTTAGGGTAGGGGTTAGGGTTAGGGTACGCGATAGGGTGAAGTTAGTTATTAAACCTATCCCACTCTCTAGATACCCCTTAGCACGTAAAGGAATATTATTTGGGGGTCCAGCCATGGAGAAGAGTTTAGACACGAGGAGAAGATAAGGAACACACCCATTATCAAGAAATCACATTAGGATCCTCTTTTTAACCTGTTCCTTAAAACACTAGTGCTTAGGAAATCTATTGGAGGCAGAAGCCGTCAAGGGTAGCTTAGGTTTAGGGTTAGGGTTAGGGTGAGGGTTAGGGTACGGCTTAGGGTATGGGTTCAGGGAGGGGTTCGGGTAGGGCGTAGGGTATGGGTTAGGGTTAGGGTTAGTGTTAGGGTTCGGGCTCGGTTTAGGGTATGGGTTAGGATTAGGGTACGCGTTAGTGTTAGGGTAGGGGTTAGGGTTAGGTTACGCTTTAGGGTGAGGTTAGTTATTAAACCTATCCCACTCTCTAGATACCCCTTAGCACGTAAAGGAATATTATTTGGGGGTCCAGCCATGGAGAAGAGTTTAGACACTAGGAGAAGATAAGGAGCACACCCATTATCAAAAAATCACATTAGGATTCTCTTTTTAACCTGTACCTTAAAACACTAGTGCTTAGGAAATCTATTGGTGGCAGAAGCAGTCAAGGGTAGCTTAGGGTTAGGGTTAGGGTTAGGGTGAGGGTTAGGGAACGGCTTAGGGCACGGGTTCCGGGAGGAGTTCGGGTAGGGCGTAGGGTATGGGTTAGGGTTAGGGTTAGGGTTAGTGTTAGGGTTAGGGCTCGGTTTAGGGTACGGGTTAGGATTAGAGTACGCGTTAGTGTTAGGGTAGGGGTTAGGGTTAGGGTACGTGATAGGGTGAAGTTAGTTATTAAACCTATCCCACTCTCTAGATACCCCTTAGCACGTAAAGGAATATTATTTGGGGGTCCAGCCATGGAGAAGAGTTTAGACACGAGGAGAAGATAAGGAACACACCCATTATCAAGAAATCACATTAGGATCCTCTTTTTAACCTGTTCCTTAAAACACTAGTGCTTAGGAAATCTATTGGAGGCAGAAGCCGTCAAGGGTAGCTTAGGGTTAGGGTTAGGTTTAGGGTGAGGGTTAGGGTACGGCTTAGGGTACGGGTTCGGGGAGGGGTTCGGGTAGGGCGTAAGGTATGGGTTAGGGTTAGGGTTAGCGCTGGTGTTAGGGTTAGGGCTCGGTTTAGGGTACGGGTTAGGATTAGGGTACGCGTTAGGGTTAGGGTAGGGGTTAGGGTTAGGGTACGCGTTAGGGTGAGGGTAGTTATTAAACCTATCACACTCTCTAGATACCCCTTAGCACGTAAAGGAATATTATTTGGGGATCCAACCATGGAGAAGAGTTTAGACACTAGGAGAAGATAAGGAACACACCCATTATCAAGAAATCACATTAGGATTCTCTTTTTAACCTGTTCCTTAAAACACTAGTGCTTAGGAAATCTGTTGGAGGCAGAAGCCGTCAAGGGTAGCTTAGGGTTAGGGTTAGGGTTAGGATGAGGGTTAGGGTACGGCTTAGGGTACGGGTTCGGGGAGGGGTTCGGGTAGGGCGTAGGGTATGAGTTAGGGTTAGGGTTAGGGTTAGTGTTAGGGTTAGGGCTCGGTTTAGGGTACGGGTTAGGATTAGGGTACGCGTTAGTGTTAGGGTAGGAGTTAGGGTTAGGGTACACTTTAGGGTGAGAGTAGTTATTAAACCTATCCCACTCTCTAGATACCCCTTAGCACGTAAAGGAATATTATTTGTGGGTCCAGCCAATGAGAAGAGTTTGGACACTAGGAGAAGATAAGGAACACACCCATTATCAAGAAATCACATTAGGATTCTCTTTTTAACCTGTTCCTTAAAACACTAGTGCTTAGGAAATCTATTGGTGGCAGAAGCACTCAAGGGTAGCTTAGGGTTAGGGTTAGGGTTAGGGTGAGGGTTAGGGTACGGCTTAGGGTACGGGTTCGGTTAGGGCGTAGGGTATGGGTTAGGGTTAGGGTTAGGGTTAGTGTTAGGGTTAGGGCTCGGTTTAAGGTACGGGTTAGGATTAGGGTACGCGTTAGGGTTAGGGTAGGGGTTAGGGTTAGGGTACGCGTTAGGGTGAGGGTAGTTATTAAACCTATCACACTCTCTGGATACCCCTTAGCACGTAAAGGAATATTATTTGGGGGTCCAGCCATGGAGAAGAGTTTAGACACGAGGAGAAGATAAGGAACACACCCATTATCAAGAAATCACATTAGGATTCTCTTTTTAACCTGTTCCTTAAAACACTAGTGCTTAGGAAATCTATTGGAGGCAGAAGCAGTGAAGGGTAGCTTAGGGTTAGGGTTAGGGTTAGGGTACGGCTTAGGGTACGGGTTCAGGGAGGGGTTCGGGCAGGGCGTAGGGTATGGGTTAGGGTTAGGGTTAGGGTTAGTGTTAGGGTTAGGTCTCGGTTTAGGGTACGGGTTAGGATTAGAGTACGCGTTAGGGTTAGGGTAGGTGTTAGGGTTAGGGTACGCGTTAGGGTGAGGGTAGTTTTTAAACCTATCCCACTCTCTAGATACCCCCTAGCACGTAAAGGAATATTATTTGGGGGTCCAGCCATGGAGAAGAGTTTAGACACTAGGAGAAGATAAGGAACACACCCATTATCAAGAAATCAAATTAGGATTCTCTTTTTAACCTGTTCCTTAAAACACTAGTGCTTAGGAAATCTATTGGAGGCAGAAGCAGTCAAGGGTAGCTTAGTGTTAGGGTTAGGGTTAGGGTGAGGGTTAGGGTACGGCTTAGGGTACGGGTTCGGGGAGGAGTTCGGGTAGGGCGTAGGGTATGGGTTAGGGTTAGGGTTAGGGTTAGTGTTAGGGTTAGGGCTCGGTTTAGGGTACGGGTTAGGATTAGGGTACGCGTTAGGGTTAGGGTAGGTTTTAGGGTTAGGGTACGCGTTAGGGTGAGGGTAGTTATTAAACCTATCCCACTCTCTAGATACCCCCTAGCACGTAAAGGAATATTATTTGGGGGTCCAGCCATGGAGAAGAGTTTAGACACTAGGAGAAGATCAGGAACACACCCATTATCAAGAAATCACATTAGGATATTCTTTTTAACCTGTTCCTTAAAACACTAGTACTTAGGAAATCTCTTGGAGGCAGAAGCAGTCAAGGGTAGCTTAGTGTTAGGGTTAGGGTTAGGGTGAGGGTTAGGGTACGGCTTACGGTACGGGTTCGGGGAGGAGTTCGGGTAGGGCGTAGGGTATGGGTTAGGGTTAGGGTTAGGGTTAGTGTTAGGGTTAGGGCTCGGTTTAGGGTACGGGTTAGGATTAGAGTACGCGTTAGTGTTAGGGTAGGGGTTAGGGTTAGGGTACGCGATAGGGTGAAGTTAGTTATTAAACCTATCCCACTCTCTAGATACCCCTTAGCACGTAAAGGAATATTATTTGGGGGTCCAGCCATGGAGAAGAGTTTAGACACGAGGAGAAGATAAGGAACACACCCATTATCAAGAAATCACATTAGGATCCTCTTTTTAACCTGTTCCTTAAAACACTAGTGCTTAGGAAATCTATTGGAGGCAGAAGCCGTCAAGGGTAGCTTAGGTTTAGGGTTAGGGTTAGGGTGAGGGTTAGGGTACGGCTTAGGGTATGGGTTCAGGGAGGGGTTCGGGTAGGGCGTAGGGTATGGGTTAGGGTTAGGGTTAGTGTTAGGGTTCGGGCTCGGTTTAGGGTATGGTTTAGGATTAGGGTACGCGTTAGTGTTAGGGTAGGGGTTAGGGTTAGGTTACGCTTTAGGGTGAGGTTAGTTATTAAACCTATCCCACTCTCTAGATACCCCTTAGCACGTAAAGGAATATTATTTGGGGGTCCAGCCATGGAGAAGAGTTTAGACACTAGGAGAAGATAAGGAGCACACCCATTATCAAAAAATCACATTAGGATTCTCTTTTTAACCTGTACCTTAAAACACTAGTGCTTAGGAAATCTATTGGTGGCAGAAGCAGTCAAGGGTAGCTTAGGGTTAGGGTTAGGGTTAGGGTGAGGGTTAGGGTACGGCTTAGGGTACGGGTTCGGGGAGGGGTTCGGGTAGGGCGTAGGGTATGGGTTAGGGTTAGGGTTAGGGTTAGGGTTAGGGTTAGGGCTCGGTTTAGGCTACGGGTTAGGATTAGGGTACGCGTTAGTCTTAGGGGAGGGGTTAGGGTTAGGGTAGGCAATAGGGTGAGGTTAGTTATTAAACCTGTCACACTCTCTAGATACCCCTTAGCACGTAAAGGAATATTATTTGGGGGTCCAGCCATGGAGAAGAGTTTAGACACTAGGAGAAGATAAGGAACACACCCATTATCAAGAAATCACATTAGGATTCTCTTTTTAACCTGTTCCTTAAAACACTAGTGCTTAGGAAATGTATTGGAGGCAGAAGCAATCAAGGGTTGCTTAGGGTTAGGGTTAGAGTTAGGGTGAGGTTTAGGGTACGGCTTAGGGTACGGGTTCGGGGAGGGGTTTGGGTAGGGCGTAGGGTATGGGTTAGGGTTAGGGTTAGGGTTAGTGTTAGTGTTAGGGCTCGGTTTAGGGTACGGGTTAGGATTAGGGTACGCGTTAGTGGTAGGGTAGGGTTAGGGTTAGGGTACACTTTAGGGTGAGAGTTGTTATTAAACCTATCCCACTCTCTAGATACCCCTTAGCACGTAAAGGAATATTATTTGGGGGTCCAGCCATGGAGAAGAGTTTGGACACGAGGAGAAGATAAGGAACACACCCATTATCAAGAAATCACATTAGGATTCCCTTTTTAACCTGTTCCTTAAAACACTAGTGCTTAGGAAATCTATTGGAGGCAGAAGCAGTCAAGGGTAGCTTAGGGTTAGGGTTAGGGTTAGGGTACGGCTTAGGGTACGGGTTCAGGGAGGGGTTCGGGTAGGGCGTAGGGTATGGGTTAGGGTTAGGGTTAGGGCTAGTGTTAGGGTTAGGGCTCGGTTTAGGTTACGGGTTAGGATTAGGGTACGCATTAGTGTTAGGGTAGGGGTTAGGGTTATGGTACGCACTAGGGTGAGGGTAGTTATTAAACCTATCCCACTCTCTAGATACCCCTTAGCACGTAAAGGAATATTATTTGGGGGTCCAGCCATGGAGAAGAGTTTAGACACTAGGAGAAGATAAGGAACACACCCATTATCAAGAAATCACATTAGGATTCCCTTTTTAACCTGTTCCTTAAAACACTAGTGCTTAGGAAATGTATTGGAGGCAGAAGCAATCAAGGATTGCTTAGGGTTAGGGTTAGAGTTAGGGTGAGGTTTAGGGTACGGCTTAGGGTACGGGTTCGGGGAGGGGTTTGGGTAGGGCGTAGGGTATGGGTTAGGGTTAGGGTTGGGTTAGTGTTAGTGTAAGGGCTCGGTTTAGGGTACGGGATAGGATTAGGGTACGCGTTAGGGTTAGGGTAGCGGTTAGGGTTAGGGTACGCTTTAGGGTGAGAGTAGTTATTAAACCTATCCCACTCTCTAGATACCCCCTAGCACGTAAAGGAATATTATTTGGGGGTCCAGCCATGGAGAAGAGCTTAGACACTAGGAGAAGATAAGGAACACACCCATTATCAAGAAATCACATTAGGATTCTCTTTTTAACCTGTTCCTTAAAACACTAGTGCTTAGGAAATCTATTGGAGGCAGAAGCAGTCAAGGGTAGCTTAGGGTTAGGGTTAGGTTTAGGGTGAGGGTTAGGGTACGGCTTAGGGTACGGGTTCGGGGAGGGGTTCGGGTAGGGCGTAAGGTATGGGTTAGGGTTAGGGTTAGCGCTGGTGTTAGGGTTAGGGCTCGGTTTAGGGTACGGGTTAGGATTAGGGTACGCGTTAGGGTTAGGGTAGGGGTTAGGGTTAGGGTACGCGTTAGGGTGAGGGTAGTTATTAAACCTATCACACTCTCTAGATACCCCTTAGCACGTAAAGGAATATTATTTGGGGATCCAACCATGGAGAAGAGTTTAGACACTAGGAGAAGATAAGGAACACACCCATTATCAAGAAATCACATTAGGATTCCCTTTTTAACCTGTTCCTTAAAACACTAGTGCTTAGGAAATGTATTGGAGGCAGAAGCAATCAAGGATTGCTTAGGGTTAGGGTTAGAGTTAGGGTGAGGTTTAGGGTACGGCTTAGGGTACGGGTTCGGGGAGGGGTTTGGGTAGGGCGTAGGGTATGGGTTAGGGTTAGGGTTGGGTTAGTGTTAGTGTAAGGGCTCGGTTTAGGGTACGGGATAGGATTAGGGTACGCGTTAGGGTTAGGGTAGCGGTTAGGGTTAGGGTACGCTTTAGGGTGAGAGTAGTTATTAAACCTATCCCACTCTCTAGATACCCCCTAGCACGTAAAGGAATATTATTTGGGGGTCCAGCCATGGAGAAGAGCTTAGACACTAGGAGAAGATAAGGAACACACCCATTATCAAGAAATCACATTAGGATTCTCTTTTTAACCTGTTCCTTAAAACACTAGTGCTTAGGAAATCTATTGGAGGCAGAAGCAGTCAAGGGTAGCTTAGGGTTAGGGTTAGGTTTAGGGTGAGGGTTAGGGTACGGCTTAGGGTACGGGTTCGGGGAGGGGTTCGGGTAGGGCGTAAGGTATGGGTTAGGGTTAGGGTTAGCGCTGGTGTTAGGGTTAGGGCTCGGTTTAGGGTACGGGTTAGGATTAGGGTACGCGTTAGGGTTAGGGTAGGGGTTAGGGTTAGGGTACGCGTTAGGGTGAGGGTAGTTATTAAACCTATCACACTCTCTAGATACCCCTTAGCACGTAAAGGAATATTATTTGGGGATCCAACCATGGAGAAGAGTTTAGACACTAGGAGAAGATAAGGAACACACCCATTATCAAGAAATCACATTAGGATTCTCTTTTTAACCTGTTCCTTAAAACACTAGTGCTTAGGAAATCTGTTGGAGGCAGAAGCCGTCAAGGGTAGGTTAGGATTAGGGTTAGGGTTAGGATGAGGGTTAGGGTACGGCTTAGGGTACGGGTTCGGGGAGGGGTTCGGGTAGGGTGTAGGGTATGGGTTAGGGTTAGGGTTAGGGTTAGTGTTAGGGTTAGGGCTCGGTTTAGGGTACGGGTTAGGATTAGGGTACGCGTTAGTGTTAGGGTAGGAGTTAGGGTTAGGGTACACTTTAGGGTGAGAGTAGTTATTAAACCTATCCCACTCTCTAGATACCCCTTAGCACGTAAAGGAATATTATTTGTGGGTCCAGCCATGGAGAAGAGTTTGGACACTAGGAGAAGATAAGGAACACACCCATTATCAAGAAATCACATTAGGATTCTCTTTTTAACCTGTTCCTTAAAACACTAGTGCTTAGGAAATCTATTGGTGGCAGAAGCACTCAAGGGTAGCTTAGGGTTAGGGTTAGGGTTAGGGTGAGGGTTAGGGTACGGCTTAGGGTACGGGTTCGGGTAGGGCGTAGGGTATGGGTTAGGGTTAGGTTAGGGTTAGTGTTAGGGTTAGGGCTCGGTTTAAGGTACGGGTTAGGATTAGGGTACGCGTTAGGGTTAGGGTAGGGGTTAGGGTTAGGGTACGCGTTAGGGTGAGGGTAGTTATTAAACCTATCACACTCTCTGGATACCCCTTAGCACGTAAAGGAATATTATTTGGGGGTCCAGCCATGGAGAAGAGTTTAGACACGAGGAGAAGATAAGGAACACACCCATTATCAAGAAATCACATTAGGATTCTCTTTTTAACCTGTTCCTTAAAACACTAGTGCTTAGGAAATCTATTGGAGGCAGAAGCAGTCAAGGGTAGCTTAGTGTTAGGGTTAGGATTAGGGTGAGGGTTAGGGTACGGCTTAGGGTACGGGTTCGGGGAGGAGTTCGGGTAGGGCGTAGGGTATGGGTTAGGGTTAGGGTTAGGGTTAGTGTTAGGGTTAGGGCTCGGTTTAGGGTACGGGTTAGGATTAGGGTACGCGTTAGGGTTAGGGTAGGTGTTAGGGTTAGGGTACGCGTTAGGGTGAGGGTAGTTATTAAACCTATCCCACTCTCTAGATACCCCCTAGCACGTAAAGGAATATTATTTGGGGGTCCAGCCATGGAGAAGAGTTTAGACACTAGGAGAAGATAAGGAACACACCCATTATCAAGAAATCACATTAGGATATTCTTTTTAACCTGTTCCTTAAAACACTAGTACTTAGGAAATCTCTTGGAGGCAGAAGCAGTCAAGGGTAGCTTAGTGTTAGGGTTAGGTTTAGGGTGAGGGTTAGGGTACGGCTTAGGGTACGGGTTCGGGGAGGAGTTCGGGTAGGGCGTAGGGTATGGGTTAGGGTTAGGGTTAGGGTTAGTGTTAGGGTTAGGGCTCGGTTTAGGGTACGGGTTAGGATTAGAGTACGCGTTAGTGTTAGGGTAGGGGTTAGGGTTAGGGTACGCGATAGGGTGAAGTTAGTTATTAAACCTATCCCACTCTCTAGATACCCCTTAGCACGTAAAGGAATATTATTTGGGGGTCCAGCCATGGAGAAGAGTTTAGACACGAGGAGAAGATAAGGAACACACCCATTATCAAGAAATCACATTAGGATCCTCTTTTTAACCTGTTCCTTAAAACACTAGTGCTTAGGAAATCTATTGGAGGCAGAAGCCGTCAAGGGTAGCTTAGGTTTAGGGTTAGGGTTAGGGTGAGGGTTAGGGTACGGCTTAGGGTATGGGTTCAGGGAGGGGTTCGGGTAGGGCGTAGGGTATGGGTTAGGGTTAGGGTTAGTGTTAGGGTTCGGGCTCGGTTTAGGGTATGGGTTAGGATTAGGGTACGCGTTAGTGTTAGGGTAGGGGTTAGGGTTAGGTTACGCTTTAGGGTGAGGTTAGTTATTAAACCTATCCCACTCTCTAGATACCCCTTAGCACGTAAAGGAATATTATTTGGGGGTCCAGCCATGGAGAAGAGTTTAGACACTAGGAGAAGATAAGGAGCACACCCATTATCAAAAAATCACATTAGGATTCTCTTTTTAACCTGTACCTTAAAACACTAGTGCTTAGGAAATCTATTGGTGGCAGAAGCAGTCAAGGGTAGCTTAGGGTTAGGGTTAGGGTTAGGGTGAGGGTTAGGGTACGGCTTAGGGTACGGGTTCGGGGAGGAGTTCGGGTAGGGCGTAGGGTATGGGTTAGGGTTAGGGTTAGGGTTAGTGTTAGGGTTAGGGCTCGGTTTAGGGTACGGGTTAGGATTAGAGTACGCGTTAGTGTTAGGGTAGGGGTTAGGGTTAGGGTACGTGATAGGGTGAAGTTAGTTATTAAACCTATCCCACTCTCTAGATACCCCTTAGCACGTAAAGGAATATTATTTGGGGGTCCAGCCATGGAGAAGAGTTTAGACACGAGGAGAAGATAAGGAACACACCCATTATCAAGAAATCACATTAGGATCCTCTTTTTAACCTGTTCCTTAAAACACTAGTGCTTAGGAAATCTATTGGAGGCAGAAGCCGTCAAGGGTAGCTTAGGGTTAGGGTTAGGTTTAGGGTGAGGGTTAGGGTACGGCTTAGGGTACGGGTTCGGGGAGGGGTTCGGGTAGGGCGTAAGGTATGGGTTAGGGTTAGGGTTAGCGCTGGTGTTAGGGTTAGGGCTCGGTTTAGGGTACGGGTTAGGATTAGGGTACGCGTTAGGGTTAGGGTAGGGGTTAGGGTTAGGGTACGCGTTAGGGTGAGGCTAGTTATTAAACCTATCACACTCTCTAGATACCCCATAGCACGTAAAGGAATATTATTTGGGGATCCAACCATGGAGAAGAGTTTAGACACTAGGAGAAGATAAGGAACACACCCATTATCAAGAAATCACATTAGGATTCTCTTTTTAACCTGTTCCTTAAAACACTAGTGCTTAGGAAATCTGTTGGAGGCAGAAGCCGTCAAGGGTAGCTTAGGGTTAGGGTTAGGGTTAGGATGAGGGTTAGGGTACGGCTTAGGGTACGGGTTCGGGGAGGGGTTCGGGTAGGGCGTAGGGTATGGGTTAGGGTTAGGGTTAGGGTTAGTGTTAGTGTTAGGGCTCGGTTTAGGGTACGGGTTAGGATTAGGGTACGCGTTAGTGGTAGGGTAGGGGTTAGGGTTAGGGTACACTTTAGGGTGAGAGTTGTTATTAAACCTATCCCACTCTCTAGATACCCCTTAGCATGTAAAGGAATATTATTTGTGGGTCCAGCCACGGAGAAGAGTTTAGACACTAGGAGAAGATAAGGAACACACCCATTATCAAGAAATTACATTAGGATTCTCTTTTTAACCTGTTCCTTAAAACACTAGTGCTTAGGAAATCTATTGGTGGCAGAAGCACTCAAGGGTAGCTTAGGGTTAGGGTTAGGGTTAGGGTGAGGCTTAGGGTACGGCTTAGGGTACGGGTTCGGGTAGGGCGTAGGGTATGGGTTAGGGTTAGGGTTAGGGTTAGTGTTAGGGTTAGGGCTCGGTTTAGGCTACGGGTTAGGATTAGGGTACGCGTTAGGGTTAGGGTAGGGGTTAGGGTTAGGGTACGCGTTAGGGTGAGGGTAGTTATTAAACCTATCACACTCTCTAGATACCCCTTAGCACGTAAAGGAATATTATTTGGGGGTCCAGCCATGGAGAAGAGTTTAGACACGAGGAGAAGATAAGGAACACACCCATTATCAAGAAATCACATTAGGATTCCCTTTTTAACCTGTTCCTTAAAACACTAGTGCTTAGGAAATCTATTGGAGGCAGAAGCAGTCAAGGGTAGCTTAGGGTTAGGGTTAGCGTTAGGGTACGGCTTAGGGTACGGGTTCAGGGAGTGGTTCGGGTAGGGCGTAGGGTATGGGTTAGGGTTAGGGTTAGGGTTAGTGTTAGGGTTAGGGCTCGGTTTAGGGTACGGGTTAGGATTAGGGTACGCGTTAGGGTTAGGGTATGTGTTAGGGTTAGGGTACGCATTAGGGTGAGGGTAATTATTAAACCTATCCCACTCTCTAGATACCCCCTAGCACGTAAAGGAATATTATTTGGGGGTCCAGCCATGGAGAAGTGTTTAGACACTAGGAGAAGATAAGGAACACACCCATTATCACGAAATCACATTAGGATCCTCTTTTTAACCTGTTCCTTAAAACACTAGTGCTTAGGAAATCTATTGGAGGCAGAAGCAGTCAAGGGTAGCTTAGGGTTAGGGTTAGGGTTAGGGTGAGGGTTAGGTATGGCTTAGGGTACGGGTTTCGGGGAGGGGTTCGGGTAGGGCGTAGGGTATGGGTTAGGGTTAGGGTTAGGGCTAGTGTTAGGGTTAGGGCTCGGTTTAGGTTACGGGTTAGGATTAGGGTACGCATTAGTGTTAGGGTAGGGGTTAGGGTTATGGTACGCACTAGGGTGAGGGTAGTTATTAAACCTATCCCACTCTCTAGATACCCCTTAGCACGTAAAGGAATATTATTTGGGGGTCCAGCCATGGAGAAGAGTTTAGACACTAGGAGAAGATAAGGAACACACCCATTATCAAGAAATCACATTAGGATTCTCTTTTTAACCTGTTCCTTAAAACACTAGTGCTTAGGAAATGTATTGGAGGCAGAAGCAATCAAGGATTGCTTAGGGTTAGGGTTAGAGTTAGGGTGAGGTTTAGGGTACGGCTTAGGGTACGGGTTCGGGGAGGGGTTTGGGTAGGGCGTAGGGTATGGGTTAGGGTTAGGGTTGGGTTAGTGTTAGTGTAAGGGCTCGGTTTAGGGTACGGGATAGGATTAGGGTACGCGTTAGGGTTAGGGTAGCGGTTAGGGTTAGGGTACGCTTTAGGGTGAGAGTAGTTATTAAACCTATCCCACTCTCTAGATACCCCCTAGCACGTAAAGGAATATTATTTGGGGGTCCAGCCATGGAGAAGAGCTTAGACACTAGGAGAAGATAAGGAACACACCCATTATCAAGAAATCACATTAGGATTCTCTTTTTAACCTGTTCCTTAAAACACTAGTGCTTAGGAAATCTATTGGAGGCAGAAGCAGTCAAGGGTAGCTTAGGGTTAGGGTTAGGTTTAGGGTGAGGGTTAGGGTACGGCTTAGGGTACGGGTTCGGGGAGGGGTTCGGGTAGGGCGTAAGGTATGGGTTAGGGTTAGGGTTAGCGCTGGTGTTAGGGTTAGGGCTCGGTTTAGGGTACGGGTTAGGATTAGGGTACGCGTTAGGGTTAGGGTAGGGGTTAGGGTTAGGGTACGCGTTAGGGTGAGGGTAGTTATTAAACCTATCACACTCTCTAGATACCCCTTAGCACGTAAAGGAATATTATTTGGGGATCCAACCATGGAGAAGAGTTTAGACACTAGGAGAAGATAAGGAACACACCCATTATCAAGAAATCACATTAGGATTCTCTTTTTAACCTGTTCCTTAAAACACTAGTGCTTAGGAAATCTGTTGGAGGCAGAAGCCGTCAAGGGTAGGTTAGGGTTAGGGTTAGGGTTAGGATGAGGGTTAGGGTACGGCTTAGGGTACGGGTTCGGGGAGGGGTTCGGGTAGGGCGTAGGGTATGGGTTAGGGTTAGGGTTAGGGTTAGTGTTAGGGTTAGGGCTCGGTTTAGGGTACGGGTTAGGATTATGGTACGCGTTAGTGTTAGGGTAGGAGTTAGGGTTAGGGTACACTTTAGGGTGAGAGTAGTTATTAAACCTATCCCACTCTCTAGATACCCCTTAGCACGTAAAGGAATATTATTTGTGGGTCCAGCCATGGAGAAGAGTTTGGACACTAGGAGAAGATAAGGAACACACCCATTATCAAGAAATCACATTAGGATTCTCTTTTTAACCTGTTCCTTAAAACACTAGTGCTTAGGAAATCTATTGGTGGCAGAAGCACTCAAGGGTAGCTTAGGGTTAGGGTTAGGGTTAGGGTGAGGGTTAGGGTACGGCTTAGGGTACGGGTTCGGGTAGGGCGTAGGGTATGGGTTAGGGTTAGGGTTAGGGTTAGTGTTAGGGGTAGGGCTCGGTTTAGGGTACGGGTTAGGATGAGTGTACGCGTTAGTGTTAGGGTAGGAGTTAGGGTTAGGGTACACTTTAGGGTGAGAGTAGTTATTAAACCTATCCCACTCTCTAGATACCCCTTAGCACGTAAAGGAATATTATTTGTGGGTCCAGCCATGGAGAAGAGTTTGGACACTAGGAGAAGATAAGGAACACACCCATTATCAAGAAATCACATTAGGATTCTCTTTTTAACCTGTTCCTTAAAACACTAGTGCTTAGGAAATCTATTGGTGGCAGAAGCACTCAAGGGTAGCTTAGGGTTAGGGTTAGGGTTAGGGTGAGGGTTAGGGTACGGCTTAGGGTACGGGTTCGGGTAGGGCGTAGGGTATGGGTTAGGGTTAGGGTTAGGGTTAGTGTTAGGGTTAGGGCTCGGTTTAAGGTACGGGTTAGGATTAGGGTACGCGTTAGGGTTAGGGTAGGGGTTAGGGTTAGGGTACGCGTTAGGGTGAGGGTAGTTATTAAACCTATCACACTCTCTGGATACCCCTTAGCACGTAAAGGAATATTATTTGGGGGTCCAGCCATGGAGAAGAGTTTAGACACGAGGAGAAGATAAGGAACACACCCATTATCAAGAAATCACATTAGGATTCTCTTTTTAACCTGTTCCTTAAAACACTAGTGCTTAGAAAATCTATTGGAGGCAGAAGCAGTCAAGGGTAGCTTAGGGTTAGGGTTAGGGTTAGGGTACGGCTTAGGGTACGGGTTCAGGGAGGGGTTCGGGTAGGGCGTAGGGTATGGGTTAGGGTTAGGGTTAGGGTTAGTGTTAGGGTTAGGTCTCGGTTTAGGGTACGGGTTAGGATTAGAGTACGCGTTAGGGTTAGGGTAGGTGTTAGGGTTAGGGTACGCGTTAGGGTGAGGGTAGTTTTTAAACCTATCCCACTCTCTAGATACCCCCTAGCACGTAAAGGAATATTATTTGGGGGTCCAGCCATGGAGAAGAGTTTAGACACTAGGAGAAGATAAGGAACACACCCATTATCAAGAAATCAAATTAGGATTCTCTTTTTAACCTGTTCCTTAAAACACTAGTGCTTAGGAAATCTATTGGAGGCAGAAACAGTCAAGGGTAGCTTAGTGTTAGGGTTAGGATTAGGGTGAGGGTTAGGGTACGGCTTAGGGTACGGGTTCGGGGAGGAGTTCGGGTAGGGCGTAGGGTATGGGTTAGGGTTAGGGTTAGGGTTAGTGTTAGGGTTAGGGCTCGGTTTAGGGTACGGGTTAGGATTAGGGTACGCGTTAGGGTTAGGGTAGGTGTTAGGGTTAGGGTACGCGTTAGGGTGAGGGTAGTTATTAAACCTATCCCACTCTCTAGATACCCCCTAGCACGTAAAGGAATATTATTTGGGGGTCCAGCCATGGAGAAGAGTTTAGACACTAGGAGAAGATAAGGAACACACCCATTATCAAGAAATCACATTAGGATATTCTTTTTAACCTGTTCCTTAAAACACTAGTACTTAGGAAATCTCTTGGAGGCAGAAGCAGTCAAGGGTAGCTTAGTGTTAGGGTTAGGTTTAGGGTGAGGGTTAGGGTACGGCTTAGGGTACGGGTTCGGGGAGGAGTTCGGGTAGGGCGTAGGGTATGGGTTAGGGTTAGGGTTAGGGTTAGTGTTAGGGTTAGGGCTCGGTTTAGGGTACGGGTTAGGATTAGAGTACGCGTTAGTGTTAGGGTAGGGGTTAGGGTTAGGGTACGCGATAGGGTGAAGTTAGTTATTAAACCTATCCCACTCTCTAGATACCCCTTAGCACGTAAAGGAATATTATTTGGGGGTCCAGCCATGGAGAAGAGTTTAGACACGAGGAGAAGATAAGGAACACACCCATTATCAAGAAATCACATTAGGATCCTCTTTTTAACCTGTTCCTTAAAACACTAGTGCTTAGGAAATCTATTGGAGGCAGAAGCCGTCAAGGGTAGCTTAGGTTTAGGGTTAGGGTTAGGGTGAGGGTTAGGGTACGGCTTAGGGTATGGGTTCAGGGAGGGGTTCGGGTAGGGCGTAGGGTATGGGTTAGGGTTAGGGTTAGTGTTAGGGTTCGGGCTCGGTTTAGGGTATGGGTTAGGATTAGGGTACGCGTTAGTGTTAGGGTAGGGGTTAGGGTTAGGTTACGCTTTAGGGTGAGGTTAGTTATTAAACCTATCCCACTCTCTAGATACCCCTTAGCACGTAAAGGAATATTATTTGGGGGTCCAGCCATGGAGAAGAGTTTAGACACTAGGAGAAGATAAGGAGCACACCCATTATCAAAAAATCACATTAGGATTCTCTTTTTAACCTGTACCTTAAAACACTAGTGCTTAGGAAATCTATTGGTGGCAGAAGCAGTCAAGGGTAGCTTAGGGTTAGGGTTAGGGTTAGGGTGAGGGTTAGGGTACGGCTTAGGGTAAGGGTTCGGGGAGGAGTTCGGGTAGGGCGTAGGGTATGGGTTAGGGTTAGGGTTAGGGTTAGTGTTAGGGTTAGGGCTCGGTTTAGGGTACGGGTTAGGATTAGAGTACGCGTTAGTGTTAGGGTAGGGGTTAGGGTTAGGGTACGTGATAGGGTGAAGTTAGTTATTAAACCTATCCCACTCTCTAGATACCCCTTAGCACGTAAAGGAATATTATTTGGGGGTCCAGCCATGGAGAAGAGTTTAGACACGAGGAGAAGATAAGGAACACACCCATTATCAAGAAATCACATTAGGATCCTCTTTTTAACCTGTTCCTTAAAACACTAGTGCTTAGGAAATCTATTGGAGGCAGAAGCCGTCAAGGGTAGCTTAGGGTTAGGGTTAGGTTTAGGGTGAGGGTTAGGGTACGGCTTAGGGTACGGGTTCGGGGAGGGGTTCGGGTAGGGCGTAAGGTATGGGTTAGGGTTAGGGTTAGCGCTGGTGTTAGGGTTAGGGCTCGGTTTAGGGTACGGGTTAGGATTAGGGTACGCGTTAGGGTTAGGGTAGGGGTTAGGGTTAGGGTACGCGTTAGGGTGAGGCTAGTTATTAAACCTATCACACTCTCTAGATACCCCATAGCACGTAAAGGAATATTATTTGGGGATCCAACCATGGAGAAGAGTTTAGACACTAGGAGAAGATAAGGAACACACCCATTATCAAGAAATCACATTAGGATTCTCTTTTTAACCTGTTCCTTAAAACACTAGTGCTTAGGAAATCTGTTGGAGGCAGAAGCCGTCAAGGGTAGCTTAGGGTTAGGGTTAGGGTTAGGATGAGGGTTAGGGTACGGGTTCGGGGAGGGGTTCGGGTAGGGCGTAGGGTATGGGTTAGGGTTAGGGTTAGGGTTAGTGTTAGTGTTAGGGCTCGGTTTAGGGTACGGGTTAGGATTAGGGTACGCGTTAGTGGTAGGGTAGGGGTTAGGGTTAGGGTACACTTTAGGGTGAGAGTTGTTATTAAACCTATCCCACTCTCTAGATACCCCTTAGCATGTAAAGGAATATTATTTGTGGGTCCAGCCACGGAGAAGAGTTTAGACACTAGGAGAAGATAAGGAACACACCCATTATCAAGAAATTACATTAGGATTCTCTTTTTAACCTGTTCCTTAAAACACTAGTGCTTAGGAAATCTATTGGTGGCAGAAGCACTCAAGGGTAGCTTAGGGTTAGGGTTAGGGTTAGGGTGAGGCTTAGGGTACGGCTTAGGGTACGGGTTCGGGTAGGGCGTAGGGTATGGGTTAGGGTTAGGGTTAGGGTTAGTGTTAGGGTTAGGGCTCGGTTTAGGGTACGGGTTAGGATTAGGGTACGCGTTAGGGTTAGGGTAGGGGTTAGGGTTAGGGTACGCGTTAGGGTGAGGGTAGTTATTAAACCTATCACACTCTCTAGATACCCCTTAGCACGTAAAGGAATATTATTTGGGGGTCCAGCCATGGAGAAGAGTTTAGACACGAGGAGAAGATAAGGAACACACCCATTATCAAGAAATCACATTAGGATTCCCTTTTTAACCTGTTCCTTAAAACACTAGTGCTTAGGAAATCTATTGGAGGCAGAAGCAGTCAAGGGTAGCTTAGGGTTAGGGTTAGCGTTAGGGTACGGCTTAGGGTACGGGTTCAGGGAGTGGTTCGGGTAGGGCGTAGGGTATGGGTTAGGGTTAGGGTTAGGGTTAGTGTTAGGGTTAGGGCTCGGTTTAGGGTACGGGTTAGGATTAGGGTACGCGTTAGGGTTAGGGTATGTGTTAGGGTTAGGGTACGCATTAGGGTGAGGGTAATTATTAAACCTATCCCACTCTCTAGATACCCCCTAGCACGTAAAGGAATATTATTTGGGGGTCCAGCCATGGAGAAGTGTTTAGACACTAGGAGAAGATAAGGAACACACCCATTATCACGAAATCACATTAGGATCCTCTTTTTAACCTGTTCCTTAAAACACTAGTGCTTAGGAAATCTATTGGAGGCAGAAGCAGTCAAGGGTAGCTTAGGGTTAGGGTTAGGGTTAGGGTGAGGGTTAGGTATGGCTTAGGGTACGGGTTTCGGGGAGGGGTTCGGGTAGGGCGTAGGGTATGGGTTAGGGTTAGGGTTAGGGCTAGTGTTAGGGTTAGGGCTCGGTTTAGGTTACGGGTTAGGATTAGGGTACGCATTAGTGTTAGGGTAGGGGTTAGGGTTATGGTACGCACTAGGGTGAGGGTAGTTATTAAACCTATCCCACTCTCTAGATACCCCTTAGCACGTAAAGGAATATTATTTGGGGGTCCAGCCATGGAGAAGAGTTTAGACACTAGGAGAAGATAAGGAACACACCCATTATCAAGAAATCACATTAGGATTCTCTTTTTAACCTGTTCCTTAAAACACTAGTGCTTAGGAAATGTATTGGAGGCAGAAGCAATCAAGGATTGCTTAGGGTTAGGGTTAGAGTTAGGGTGAGGTTTAGGGTACGGCTTAGGGTACGGGTTCGGGGAGGGGTTTGGGTAGGGCGTAGGGTATGGGTTAGGGTTAGGGTTGGGTTAGTGTTAGTGTAAGGGCTCGGTTTAGGGTACGGGATAGGATTAGGGTACGCGTTAGGGTTAGGGTAGCGGTTAGGGTTAGGGTACGCTTTAGGGTGAGAGTAGTTATTAAACCTATCCCACTCTCTAGATACCCCCTAGCACGTAAAGGAATATTATTTGGGGGTCCAGCCATGGAGAAGAGCTTAGACACTAGGAGAAGATAAGGAACACACCCATTATCAAGAAATCACATTAGGATTCTCTTTTTAACCTGTTCCTTAAAACACTAGTGCTTAGGAAATCTATTGGAGGCAGAAGCAGTCAAGGGTAGCTTAGGGTTAGGGTTAGGTTTAGGGTGAGGTTTAGGGTACGGCTTAGGGTACGGGTTCGGGGAGGGGTTCGGGTAGGGCGTAAGGTATGGGTTAGGGTTAGGGTTAGCGCTGGTGTTAGGGTTAGGGCTCGGTTTAGGGTACGGGTTAGGATTAGGGTACGCGTTAGGGTTAGGGTAGGGGTTAGGGTTAGGGTACGCGTTAGGGTGAGGGTAGTTATTAAACCTATCACACTCTCTAGATACCCCTTAGCACGTAAAGGAATATTATTTGGGGATCCAACCATGGAGAAGAGTTTAGACACTAGGAGAAGATAAGGAACACACCCATTATCAAGAAATCACATTAGGATTCTCTTTTTAACCTGTTCCTTAAAACACTAGTGCTTAGGAAATCTGTTGGAGGCAGAAGCCGTCAAGGGTAGGTTAGGGTTAGGGTTAGGGTTAGGATGAGGGTTAGGGTACGGCTTAGGGTACGGGTTCGGGGAGGGGTTCGGGTAGGGCGTAGGGTATGGGTTAGGGTTAGGGTTAGGGTTAGTGTTAGGGTTAGGGCTCGGTTTAGGGTACGGGTTAGGATTATGGTACGCGTTAGTGTTAGGGTAGGAGTTAGGGTTAGGGTACACTTTAGGGTGAGAGTAGTTATTAAACCTATCCCACTCTCTAGATACCCCTTAGCACGTAAAGGAATATTATTTGTGGGTCCAGCCATGGAGAAGAGTTTGGACACTAGGAGAAGATAAGGAACACACCCATTATCAAGAAATCACATTAGGATTCTCTTTTTAACCTGTTCCTTAAAACACTAGTGCTTAGGAAATCTATTGGTGGCAGAAGCACTCAAGGGTAGCTTAGGGTTAGGGTTAGGGTTAGGGTGAGGGTTAGGGTACGGCTTAGGGTACGGGTTCGGGTAGGGCGTAGGGTATGGGTTAGGGTTAGGGTTAGGGTTAGTGTTAGGGGTAGGGCTCGGTTTAGGGTACGGGTTAGGATGAGTGTACGCGTTAGTGTTAGGGTAGGAGTTAGGGTTAGGGTACACTTTAGGGTGAGAGTAGTTATTAAACCTATCCCACTCTCTAGATACCCCTTAGCACGTAAAGGAATATTATTTGTGGGTCCAGCCATGGAGAAGAGTTTGGACACTAGGAGAAGATAAGGAACACACCCATTATCAAGAAATCACATTAGGATTCTCTTTTTAACCTGTTCCTTAAAACACTAGTGCTTAGGAAATCTATTGGTGGCAGAAGCACTCAAGGGTAGCTTAGGGTTAGGGTTAGGGTTAGGGTGAGGGTTAGGGTACGGCTTAGGGTACGGGTTCGGGTAGGGCGTAGGGTATGGGTTAGGGTTAGGGTTAGGGTTAGTGTTAGGGTTAGGGCTCGGTTTAAGGTACGGGTTAGGATTAGGGTACGCGTTAGGGTTAGGGTAGGGGTTAGGGTTAGGGTACGCGTTAGGGTGAGGGTAGTTATTAAACCTATCACACTCTCTGGATACCCCTTAGCACGTAAAGGAATATTATTTGGGGGTCCAGCCATGGAGAAGAGTTTAGACACGAGGAGAAGATAAGGAACACACCCATTATCAAGAAATCACATTAGGATTCTCTTTTTAACCTGTTCCTTAAAACACTAGTGCTTAGGAAATCTATTGGAGGCAGAAGCAGTCAAGGGTAGCTTAGGGTTAGGGTTAGGGTTAGGGTACGGCTTAGGGTACGGGTTCAGGGAGGGGTTCGGGTAGGGCGTAGGGTATGGGTTAGGGTTAGGGTTAGGGTTAGTGTTAGGGTTAGGTCTCGGTTTAGGGTACGGGTTAGGATTAGAGTACGCGTTAGGGTTAGGGTAGGTGTTAGGGTTAGGGTACGCGTTAGGGTGAGGGTAGTTTTTAAACCTATCCCACTCTCTAGATACCCCCTAGCACGTAAAGGAATATTATTTGGGGGTCCAGCCATGGAGAAGAGTTTAGACACTAGGAGAAGATAAGGAACACACCCATTATCAAGAAATCAAATTAGGATTCTCTTTTTAACCTGTTCCTTAAAACACTAGTGCTTAGGAAATCTATTGGAGGCAGAAGCAGTCAAGGGTAGCTTAGTGTTAGGGTTAGGGTTAGGGTGAGGGTTAGGGTACGGCTTAGGGTACGGGTTCGGGGAGGAGTTCGGGTAGGGCGTAGGGTATGGGTTAGGGTTAGGGTTAGGGTTAGTGTTAGGGTTAGGGCTCGGTTTAGTGTACGGGTTAGGATTAGGGTAAGCGTTAGGGTTAGGGTAGGTGTTAGGGTTAGGGTACGCGTTAGGGTGAGGGTAGTTATTAAACCTATCCCACTCTCTAGATACCCCCTAGCACGTAAAGGAATATTATTTGGGGGTCCAACCATGGAGAAGAGTTTAGACACTAGGAGAAGATAAGGAACACACCCATTATCAAGAAATCACATTAGGATATTCTTTTTAACCTGTTCCTTAAAACACTAGTACTTAGGAAATCTCTTGGAGGCAGAAGCAGTCAAGGGTAGCTTAGTGTTAGGGTTAGGGTTAGGGTGAGGGTTAGGGTACGGCTTAGGGTACGGGTTCGGGGAGGAGTTCGGGTAGGGCGTAGGGTATGGGTTAGGGTTAGGGTTAGGGTTAGTGTTAGGGTTAGGGCTCGGTTTAGGGTACGGGTTAGGATTAGAGTACGCGTTAGTGTTAGGGTAGGGGTTAGGGTTAGGGTACGCGATAGGGTGAAGTTAGTTATTAAACCTATCCCACTCTCTAGATACCCCTTAGCACGTAAAGGAATATTATTTGGGGGTCCAGCCATGGAGAAGAGTTTAGACACGAGGAGAAGATAAGGAACAC
The DNA here is from genome assembly GCF_949987535.1 of Balaenoptera acutorostrata. Classification (NCBI taxonomy): domain Eukaryota; kingdom Metazoa; phylum Chordata; class Mammalia; order Artiodactyla; family Balaenopteridae; genus Balaenoptera; species Balaenoptera acutorostrata. The sequence continues at coordinate 104,818 of NW_026646148.1, forward strand.
ACCCATTATCAAGAAATCACATTAGGATCCTCTTTTTAACCTGTTCCTTAAAACACTAGTGCTTAGGAAATCTATTGGAGGCAGAAGCCGTCAAGGGTAGCTTAGGTTTAGGGTTAGGGTTAGGGTGAGGGTTAGGGTACGGCTTAGGGTATGGGTTCAGGGAGGGGTTCGGGTAGGGCGTAGGGTATGGGTTAGGGTTAGGGTTAGTGTTAGGGTTCGGGCTCGGTTTAGGGTATGGGTTAGGATTAGGGTACGCGTTAGTGTTAGGGTAGGGGTTAGGGTTAGGTTACGCTTTAGGGTGAGGTTAGTTATTAAACCTATCCCACTCTCTAGATACCCCTTAGCACGTAAAGGAATATTATTTGGGGGTCCAGCCATGGAGAAGAGTTTAGACACTAGGAGAAGATAAGGAGCACACCCATTATCAAAAAATCACATTAGGATTCTCTTTTTAACCTGTACCTTAAAACACTAGTGCTTAGGAAATCTATTGGTGGCAGAAGCAGTCAAGGGTAGCTTAGGGTTAGGGTTAGGGTTAGGGTGAGGGTTAGGGTACGGCTTAGGGTACGGGTTCGGGTAGGGCGTAGGGTATGGGTTAGGGTTAGGGTTAGGGTTAGTGTTAGGGTTAGGGCTCGGTTTAGGCTACGGGTTAGGATTAGGGTACGCGTTAGGGTTAGGGTAGGGGTTAGGGTTAGGGTACGCGTTAGGGTGAGGGTAGTTATTAAACCTATCACACTCTCTAGATACCCCTTAGCACGTAAAGGAATATTATTTGGGGGTCCAGCCATGGAGAAGAGTTTAGACACGAGGAGAAGATAAGGAACACACCCATTATCAAGAAATCACATTAGGATTCCCTTTTTAACCTGTTCCTTAAAACACTAGTGCTTAGGAAATCTATTGGAGGCAGAAGCAGTCAAGGGTAGCTTAGGGTTAGGGTTAGGGTTAGGGTACGGCTTAGGGTACGGGTTCAGGGAGGGGTTCGGGTAGGGCGTAGGGTATGGGTTAGGGTTAGGGTTAGGGTTAGTGTTAGGGTTAGGGCTCGGTTTAGGGTACGGGTTAGGATTAGGGTACGCGTTAGGGTTAGGGTAGGTGTTAGGGTTAGGGTACGCATTAGGGTGAGGGTAATTATTAAACCTATCCCACTCTCTAGATACCCCCTAGCACGTAAAGGAATATTATTTGGGGGTCCAGCCATGGAGAAGTGTTTAGACACTAGGAGAAGATAAGGAACACACCCATTATCACGAAATCACATTAGGATCCTCTTTTTAACCTGTTCCTTAAAACACTAGTGCTTAGGAAATCTATTGGAGGCAGAAGCAGTCAAGGGTAGCTTAGGGTTAGGGTTAGGGTTAGGGTGAGGGTTAGGGTATGGCTTAGGGTACGGGTTTCGGGGAGGGGTTCGGGTAGGGCGTAGGGTATGGGTTAGGGTTAGGGTTAGGGCTAGTGTTAGGGTTAGGGCTCGGTTTAGGTTACGGGTTAGGATTAGGGTACGCATTAGTGTTAGGGTAGGGGTTAGGGTTATGGTACGCACTAGGGTGAGGGTAGTTATTAAACCTATCCCACTCTCTAGATAACCCTTAGCACGTAAAGGAATATTATTTGGGGGTCCAGCCATGGAGAAGAGTTTAGACACTAGGAGAAGATAAGGAACACACCCATTATCAAGAAATCACATTAGGATTCTCTTTTTAACCTGTTCCTTAAAACACTAGTGCTTAGGAAATGTATTGGAGGCAGAAGCAATCAAGGATTGCTTAGGGTTAGGTTTAGAGTTAGGGTGAGGTTTAGGGTACGGCTTAGGGTACGGGTTCGGGGAGGGCTTTGGGTAGGGCGTAGGGTATGGGTTAGGGTTAGGGTTGGGTTAGTGTTAGTGTAAGGGCTCGGTTTAGGGTACGGGATAGGATTAGGGTACGCGTTAGGGTTAGGGTAGCGGTTAGGGTTAGGGTACGCTTTAGGGTGAGAGTAGTTATTAAACCTATCCCACTCTCTAGATACCCCCTAGCACGTAAAGGAATATTATTTGGGGGTCCAGCCATGGAGAAGAGCTTAGACACTAGGAGAAGATAAGGAACACACCCATTATCAAGAAATCACATTAGGATTCTCTTTTTAACCTGTTCCTTAAAACACTAGTGCTTAGGAAATCTATTGGAGGCAGAAGCAGTCAAGGGTAGCTTAGGGTTAGGGTTAGGTTTAGGGTGAGGGTTAGGGTACGGCTTAGGGTACGGGTTCGGGGAGGGGTTCGGGTAGGGCGTAAGGTATGGGTTAGGGTTAGGGTTAGCGCTGGTGTTAGGGTTAGGGCTCGGTTTAGGGTACGGGTTAGGATTAGGGTACGCGTTAGGGTTAGGGTAGGGGTTAGGGTTAGGGTACGCGTTAGGGTGAGGGTAGTTATTAAACCTATCACACTCTCTAGATACCCCTTAGCACGTAAAGGAATATTATTTGGGGATCCAACCATGGAGAAGAGTTTAGACACTAGGAGAAGATAAGGAACACACCCATTATCAAGAAATCACATTAGGATTCTCTTTTTAACCTGTTCCTTAAAACACTAGTGCTTAGGAAATCTGTTGGAGGCAGAAGCCGTCAAGGGTAGGTTAGGGTTAGGGTTAGGGTTAGGATGAGGGTTAGGGTACGGCTTAGGGTACGGGTTCGGGGAGGGGTTCGGGTAGGGCGTAGGGTATGGGTTAGGGTTAGGGTTAGGGTTAGTGTTAGGGTTAGGGCTCGGTTTAGGGTACGGGTTAGGATTAGGGTACGTGTTAGTGTTAGGGTAGGAGTTAGGGTTAGGGTACACTTTAGTGTGAGAGTAGTTATTAAACCTATCCCACTCTCTACATACCCCTTAGCACGTAAAGGAATATTATTTGTGGGTCCAGCCATGGAGAAGAGTTTGGACACTAGGAGAAGATAAGGAACACACCCATTATCAAGAAATCACATTAGGATTCTCTTTTTAACCTGTTCCTTAAAACACTAGTGCTTAGGAAATCTATTGGTGGCAGAAGCACTCAAGGGTAGCTTAGGGTTAGGGTTAGGGTTAGGGTGAGGGTTAGGGTACGGCTTATGGTACGGGTTCGGGTAGGGCGTAGGGTATGGGTTAGGGTTAGGGTTAGGGTTAGTGTTAGGGTTAGGGCTCGGTTTAAGGTACGGGTTAGGATTAGGGTACGCGTTAGGGTTAGGGTAGGGGTTAGGGTTAGGGTACGCGTTAGGGTGAGGGTAGTTATTAAACCTATCACACTCTCTAGATACCCCTTAGCACGTAAAGGAATATTATTTGGGGGTCCAGCCATGGAGAAGAGTTTAGACACGAGGAGAAGATAAGGAACACACCCATTATCAAGAAATCACATTAGGATTCTCTTTTTAACCTGTTCCTTAAAACACTAGTGCTTAGGAAATCTATTGGAGACAGAAGCAGTCAAGGATAGCTTAGGGTTAGTGTTTGGGTGAGGGTGAGGGTTAGGGTACAGCTTAGGGTACGGGTTCGGGGAGGGGTTCGGGTAGGGCGTAGGGTATGGTTTAGGGTTAGGGTTAGGGTTAGTGTTAGGGTTAGGGCTCGGTTTAGGGTACGGGTTAGGATTAGGGTACGCGTTAATGTTAGGGTAGAGGTTAGGGTTAGGGTACGCGATAGGGTGAGGTTAGTTATTAAACCTATCACACTCTCTAGATACCCCTTAGCACGTAAAGGAATATTATTTGTGGGTCCAGCCATGGAGAAGTGTTTAGACACTAGGAGAAGATAAGGAACACACCCATTATCACGAAATCACATTAGGATTCTCTTTTTAACCTGTTCCTTAAAACACTAGTGCTTAGGAAATCTATTGGTGGCAGAAGCACTCAAGGGTAGCTTAGGGTTAGGGTTAGGGTTAGGGTGAGGGTTAGGGTACGGCTTAGGGTACGGGTTCGGGTAGGGCGTAGGGTATGGGTTAGGGTTAGGGTTAGGGTTAGTGTTAGGGTTAGGGCTCGGTTTAGGTTACAGGTTAGGATTAGGGTACGCGTTAGGGTTAGGGTAGGGGTTAGGGTTAGGGTTCGCGTTAGGGTGAGGGTAGTTATTACACCTATCACACTCTCTAGATACCCCTTAGCACGTAAAGGAATATTATTTGGGGGTCCAGCCATTGAGAAGAGTTTAGACACGAGGCGAAGATAAGGAACACACCCATTATCAAGAAATCACATTAGGATTCTTTTTTAACCTGTTCCTTAAAACACTAGTGCTTAGGAAATCTATTGGAGGCAGAAGCAGTCAAGAGTAGCTTAGGGTTAGGGTTAGGGTTAGGGTTAGGGTACGGCTTAGGGTACGGGTTCAGGGAGGGTTTCGGGTAGGGCGTAGGGTATGGGTTATGGTTAGGGTTAGGGTTAGTGTTAGGGTTAGGGCTCGGTTTAGGGTACGGGTTAGGATTAGGGTACGCGTTAGGGTTAGGGTAGGTGTTAGGGTTAGGGTACGCGTTAGGGTGAGGGTAGTTATTAAACCTATCCCACTCTCTAGATACCCCCTAGCACGTAAAGGAATATTATTTGGGGGTCCAGCCATGGAGAAGAGTTTAGACACTAGGAGAAGATAAGGAACATACCCATTATCAAGAAATCACATTAGGATTCTCTTTTTAACCTGTTCCTTAAAACACTAGTGCTTAGGAAATCTATTGGAGGCAGAAGCAGTCAAGGGTAGCTTAGGGTTAGGGTTAGAGTTAGGGTGAGGGTTAGGGTACGGCTTAGGGTACGGGTTCAGGGAGGGGTTCGGGTAGGGCGTAGGGTATGGGTTATGGTTAGGGTTAGGGTTAGTGTTAGGGTTAGGGCTCGGTTTAGGGTACGGGTTAGGATTAGGGTACGCGTTAGGGTTAGGGTAGGTGTTAGGGTTAGGGTACGCGTTAGGGTGAGGGTAGTTATTAAACCTATCCCACTCTCTAGATACCCCCTTGCAGGTAAATTAATATTATTTGGGGGTCCAGCCATGGAGAAGTGTTTAGACACTAGGAGAAGATAAGGAACACACCCATTATCACGAAATCACATTAGGATCCTCTTTTTAACCTGTTCCTTAAAACACTAGTGCTTAGGAAATCTATTGGAGGCAGAAGGAGTCAAGGGTAGCTTAGGGTTAGGGTTAGGGTTAGGGTGAGGGTTAGGGTATGGCTTAGGGTACGGGTTTCGGGGAGGGGTTCGGGTAGGGCGTAGGGTATGGGTTAGAGTTAGGGTTAGTGTTAGGTTTCGGGCTCGGTTTAGGGTACGGGTTAGGATTAGGGTACGCGTTAGTGTTAGGGTAGGGGTTAGGGTTAGGTTACGCTTTAAGGTGAGGTTAGTTATTAAACCTATCCCACTCTCTAGATACCCCTTAGCACGTAAAGGAATATTATTTGGGGGTCCAGCCATGGAGAAGAGTTTAGACACTAGGAGAAGATAAGGAACACACCCATTATCAAGAAATCACATTAGGATTCTCTTTTTAACCTGTTCCTTAAAACACTAGTGCTTAGGAAATCTATTGGAGGCAGAAGCAATCAAGGGTAGCTTAGGGTTAGGGTTAGAGTTAGGGTGAGGGTTAGGGTACGGCTTAGGGTACGGGTTCGGGGAGGGGTTTGGGTAGGGCGTAGGGTATGGGTTAGGGTTAGGGTTAGGGTTAGTGTTAGTGTAAGGGCTCGGTTTAGGGTACGGGTTAGGATTAGGGTATGCGTTAGGGTTAGGGTAGCGGTTAGGGTTAGGGTACGCTTTAGGGTGAGAGTAGTTATTAAACCTATCCCACTCTCTAGATACCCCTTAGCACGTAAAGGAATATTATTTGGGGGTCCAGCCATGGAGAAGAGCTTAGACACTAGGAGAAGATAAGGAACACACCCATTATCAAGAAATCACATTACGATTCTCTTTTTAACCTGTTCCTTAAAACACTAGTGCTTAGGAAATCTATTGGAGGCAGAAGCAGTCAAGGGTAGCTTAGGGTTAGGGTTACGGTTAGGGTACGCCTTAGGGTACGGGTTCGGGGAGGGGTTCGGGTAGGGCGTAGGGTATGGGTTAGGGTTAGGGTTAGGGTTAGTGTTAGGGTTAGGTCTCGGTTTAGGGTACGGGTTAGGATTAGGGTACGCGTTAGTGTTAGGGTAGGTGTTAGGGTTAGGGTACGCGTTAGGGTGAGGGTAGTTATTAAACCTATCCCACTCTCTAGATACCCCTTAGCACGTAAAGGAATATTATTTGGGGGTCCAGCCATGGAGAAGAGTTTAGACACGAGGAGAAGATAAGGAACACACCCATTATCAAGAAATCACATTAGGATCCTCTTTTTAACCTGTTCCTTAAAACACTAGTGCTTAGGAAATCTATTGGAGGCAGAAGCCGTCAAGGGTAGCTTAGGTTTAGGGTTAGGGTTAGGGTGAGGGTTAGGGTACGGCTTAGGGTATGGGTTCAGGGAGGGGTTCGGGTAGGGCGTAGGGTATGGGTTAGGGTTAGGGTTAGTGTTAGGGTTCGGGCTCGGTTTAGGGTATGGGTTAGGATTAGGGTACGCGTTAGTGTTAGGGTAGGGGTTAGGGTTAGGTTACGCTTTAGGGTGAGGTTAGTTATTAAACCTATCCCACTCTCTAGATACCCCTTAGCACGTAAAGGAATATTATTTGGGGGTCCAGCCATGGAGAAGAGTTTAGACACTAGGAGAAGATAAGGAGCACACCCATTATCAAAAAATCACATTAGGATTCTCTTTTTAACCTGTACCTTAAAACACTAGTGCTTAGGAAATCTATTGGTGGCAGAAGCAGTCAAGGGTAGCTTAGGGTTAGGGTTAGGGTTAGGGTGAGGGTTAGGGTACGGCTTAGGGTACGGGTTCGGGTAGGGCGTAGGGTATGGGTTAGGGTTAGGGTTAGGGTTAGTGTTAGGGTTAGGGCTCGGTTTAGGCTACGGGTTAGGATTAGGGTACGCGTTAGGGTTAGGGTAGGGGTTAGGGTTAGGGTACGCGTTAGGGTGAGGGTAGTTATTAAACCTATCACACTCTCTAGATACCCCTTAGCACGTAAAGGAATATTATTTGGGGGTCCAGCCATGGAGAAGAGTTTAGACACGAGGAGAAGATAAGGAACACACCCATTATCAAGAAATCACATTAGGATTCCCTTTTTAACCTGTTCCTTAAAACACTAGTGCTTAGGAAATCTATTGGAGGCAGAAGCAGTCAAGGGTAGCTTAGGGTTAGGGTTAGGGTTAGGGTACGGCTTAGGGTACGGGTTCAGGGAGGGGTTCGGGTAGGGCGTAGGGTATGGGTTAGGGTTAGGGTTAGGGTTAGTGTTAGGGTTAGGGCTCGGTTTAGGGTACGGGTTAGGATTAGGGTACGCGTTAGGGTTAGGGTAGGTGTTAGGGTTAGGGTACGCATTAGGGTGAGGGTAATTATTAAACCTATCCCACTCTCTAGATACCCCCTAGCACGTAAAGGAATATTATTTGGGGGTCCAGCCATGGAGAAGTGTTTAGACACTAGGAGAAGATAAGGAACACACCCATTATCACGAAATCACATTAGGATCCTCTTTTTAACCTGTTCCTTAAAACACTAGTGCTTAGGAAATCTATTGGAGGCAGAAGCAGTCAAGGGTAGCTTAGGGTTAGGGTTAGGGTTAGGGTGAGGGTTAGGGTATGGCTTAGGGTACGGGTTTCGGGGAGGGGTTCGGGTAGGGCGTAGGGTATGGGTTAGGGTTAGGGTTAGGGCTAGTGTTAGGGTTAGGGCTCGGTTTAGGTTACGGGTTAGGATTAGGGTACGCATTAGTGTTAGGGTAGGGGTTAGGGTTATGGTACGCACTAGGGTGAGGGTAGTTATTAAACCTATCCCACTCTCTAGATAACCCTTAGCACGTAAAGGAATATTATTTGGGGGTCCAGCCATGGAGAAGAGTTTAGACACTAGGAGAAGATAAGGAACACACCCATTATCAAGAAATCACATTAGGATTCTCTTTTTAACCTGTTCCTTAAAACACTAGTGCTTAGGAAATGTATTGGAGGCAGAAGCAATCAAGGATTGCTTAGGGTTAGGGTTAGAGTTAGGGTGAGGTTTAGGGTACGGCTTAGGGTACGGGTTCGGGGAGGGCTTTGGGTAGGGCGTAGGGTATGGGTTAGGGTTAGGGTTGGGTTAGTGTTAGTGTAAGGGCTCGGTTTAGGGTACGGGATAGGATTAGGGTACGCGTTAGGGTTAGGGTAGCGGTTAGGGTTAGGGTACGCTTTAGGGTGAGAGTAGTTATTAAACCTATCCCACTCTCTAGATACCCCCTAGCACGTAAAGGAATATTATTTGGGGGTCCAGCCATGGAGAAGAGCTTAGACACTAGGAGAAGATAAGGAACACACCCATTATCAAGAAATCACATTAGGATTCTCTTTTTAACCTGTTCCTTAAAACACTAGTGCTTAGGAAATCTATTGGAGGCAGAAGCAGTCAAGGGTAGCTTAGGGTTAGGGTTAGGTTTAGGGTGAGGGTTAGGGTACGGCTTAGGGTACGGGTTCGGGGAGGGGTTCGGGTAGGGCGTAAGGTATGGGTTAGGGTTAGGGTTAGCGCTGGTGTTAGGGTTAGGGCTCGGTTTAGGGTACGGGTTAGGATTAGGGTACGCGTTAGGGTTAGGGTAGGGGTTAGGGTTAGGGTACGCGTTAGGGTGAGGGTAGTTATTAAACCTATCACACTCTCTAGATACCCCTTAGCACGTAAAGGAATATTATTTGGGGATCCAACCATGGAGAAGAGTTTAGACACTAGGAGAAGATAAGGAACACACCCATTATCAAGAAATCACATTAGGATTCTCTTTTTAACCTGTTCCTTAAAACACTAGTGCTTAGGAAATCTGTTGGAGGCAGAAGCCGTCAAGGGTAGGTTAGGGTTAGGGTTAGGGTTAGGATGAGGGTTAGGGTACGGCTTAGGGTACGGGTTCGGGGAGGGGTTCGGGTAGGGCGTAGGGTATGGGTTAGGGTTAGGGTTAGGGTTAGTGTTAGGGTTAGGGCTCGGTTTAGGGTACGGGTTAGGATTAGGGTACGTGTTAGTGTTAGGGTAGGAGTTAGGGTTAGGGTACACTTTAGTGTGAGAGTAGTTATTAAACCTATCCCACTCTCTACATACCCCTTAGCACGTAAAGGAATATTATTTGTGGGTCCAGCCATGGAGAAGAGTTTGGACACTAGGAGAAGATAAGGAACACACCCATTATCAAGAAATCACATTAGGATTCTCTTTTTAACCTGTTCCTTAAAACACTAGTGCTTAGGAAATCTATTGGTGGCAGAAGCACTCAAGGGTAGCTTAGGGTTAGGGTTAGGGTTAGGGTGAGGGTTAGGGTACGGCTTATGGTACGGGTTCGGGTAGGGCGTAGGGTATGGGTTAGGGTTAGGGTTAGGGTTAGTGTTAGGGTTAGGGCTCGGTTTAAGGTACGGGTTAGGATTAGGGTACGCGTTAGGGTTAGGGTAGGGGTTAGGGTTAGGGTACGCGTTAGGGTGAGGGTAGTTATTAAACCTATCACACTCTCTAGATACCCCTTAGCACGTAAAGGAATATTATTTGGGGGTCCAGCCATGGAGAAGAGTTTAGACACGAGGAGAAGATAAGGAACACACCCATTATCAAGAAATCACATTAGGATTCTCTTTTTAACCTGTTCCTTAAAACACTAGTGCTTAGGAAATCTATTGGAGACAGAAGCAGTCAAGGATAGCTTAGGGTTAGTGTTTGGGTGAGGGTGAGGGTTAGGGTACAGCTTAGGGTACGGGTTCGGGGAGGGGTTCGGGTAGGGCGTAGGGTATGGTTTAGGGTTAGGGTTAGGGTTAGTGTTAGGGTTAGGGCTCGGTTTAGGGTACGGGTTAGGATTAGGGTACGCGTTAATGTTAGGGTAGAGGTTAGGGTTAGGGTACGCGATAGGGTGAGGTTAGTTATTAAACCTATCACACTCTCTAGATACCCCTTAGCACGTAAAGGAATATTATTTGTGGGTCCAGCCATGGAGAAGTGTTTAGACACTAGGAGAAGATAAGGAACACACCCATTATCACGAAATCACATTAGGATTCTCTTTTTAACCTGTTCCTTAAAACACTAGTGCTTAGGAAATCTATTGGTGGCAGAAGCACTCAAGGGTAGCTTAGGGTTAGGGTTAGGGTTAGGGTGAGGGTTAGGGTACGGCTTAGGGTACGGGTTCGGGTAGGGCGTAGGGTATGGGTTAGGGTTAGGGTTAGGGTTAGTGTTAGGGTTAGGGCTCGGTTTAGGTTACAGGTTAGGATTAGGGTACGCGTTAGGGTTAGGGTAGGGGTTAGGGTTAGGGTTCGCGTTAGGGTGAGGGTAGTTATTACACCTATCACACTCTCTAGATACCCCTTAGCACGTAAAGGAATATTATTTGGGGGTCCAGCCATTGAGAAGAGTTTAGACACGAGGCGAAGATAAGGAACACACCCATTATCAAGAAATCACATTAGGATTCTTTTTTAACCTGTTCCTTAAAACACTAGTGCTTAGGAAATCTATTGGAGGCAGAAGCAGTCAAGAGTAGCTTAGGGTTAGGGTTAGGGTTAGGGTTAGGGTACGGCTTAGGGTACGGGTTCAGGGAGGGTTTCGGGTAGGGCGTAGGGTATGGGTTATGGTTAGGGTTAGGGTTAGTGTTAGGGTTAGGGCTCGGTTTAGGGTACGGGTTAGGATTAGGGTACGCGTTAGGGTTAGGGTAGGTGTTAGGGTTAGGGTACGCGTTAGGGTGAGGGTAGTTATTAAACCTATCCCACTCTCTAGATACCCCCTAGCACGTAAAGGAATATTATTTGGGGGTCCAGCCATGGAGAAGAGTTTAGACACTAGGAGAAGATAAGGAACATACCCATTATCAAGAAATCACATTAGGATTCTCTTTTTAACCTGTTCCTTAAAACACTAGTGCTTAGGAAATCTATTGGAGGCAGAAGCAGTCAAGGGTAGCTTAGGGTTAGGGTTAGAGTTAGGGTGAGGGTTAGGGTACGGCTTAGGGTACGGGTTCAGGGAGGGGTTCGGGTAGGGCGTAGGGTATGGGTTATGGTTAGGGTTAGGGTTAGTGTTAGGGTTAGGGCTCGGTTTAGGGTACGGGTTAGGATTAGGGTACGCGTTAGGGTTAGGGTAGGTGTTAGGGTTAGGGTACGCGTTAGGGTGAGGGTAGTTATTAAACCTATCCCACTCTCTAGATACCCCCTTGCAGGTAAATTAATATTATTTGGGGGTCCAGCCATGGAGAAGTGTTTAGACACTAGGAGAAGATAAGGAACACACCCATTATCACGAAATCACATTAGGATCCTCTTTTTAACCTGTTCCTTAAAACACTAGTGCTTAGGAAATCTATTGGAGGCAGAAGGAGTCAAGGGTAGCTTAGGGTTAGGGTTAGGGTTAGGGTGAGGGTTAGGGTATGGCTTAGGGTACGGGTTTCGGGGAGGGGTTCGGGTAGGGCGTAGGGTATGGGTTAGAGTTAGGGTTAGTGTTAGGTTTCGGGCTCGGTTTAGGGTACGGGTTAGGATTAGGGTACGCGTTAGTGTTAGGGTAGGGGTTAGGGTTAGGTTACGCTTTAAGGTGAGGTTAGTTATTAAACCTATCCCACTCTCTAGATACCCCTTAGCACGTAAAGGAATATTATTTGGGGGTCCAGCCATGGAGAAGAGTTTAGACACTAGGAGAAGATAAGGAACACACCCATTATCAAGAAATCACATTAGGATTCTCTTTTTAACCTGTTCCTTAAAACACTAGTGCTTAGGAAATCTATTGGAGGCAGAAGCAATCAAGGGTAGCTTAGGGTTAGGGTTAGAGTTAGGGTGAGGGTTAGGGTACGGCTTAGGGTACGGGTTCGGGGAGGGGTTTGGGTAGGGCGTAGGGTATGGGTTAGGGTTAGGGTTAGGGTTAGTGTTAGTGTAAGGGCTCGGTTTAGGGTACGGGTTAGGATTAGGGTATGCGTTAGGGTTAGGGTAGCGGTTAGGGTTAGGGTACGCTTTAGGGTGAGAGTAGTTATTAAACCTATCCCACTCTCTAGATACCCCTTAGCACGTAAAGGAATATTATTTGGGGGTCCAGCCATGGAGAAGAGCTTAGACACTAGGAGAAGATAAGGAACACACCCATTATCAAGAAATCACATTACGATTCTCTTTTTAACCTGTTCCTTAAAACACTAGTGCTTAGGAAATCTATTGGAGGCAGAAGCAGTCAAGGGTAGCTTAGGGTTAGGGTTACGGTTAGGGTACGCCTTAGGGTACGGGTTCGGGGAGGGGTTCGGGTAGGGCGTAGGGTATGGGTTAGGGTTAGGGTTAGGGTTAGTGTTAGGGTTAGGTCTCGGTTTAGGGTACGGGTTAGGATTAGGGTACGCGTTAGTGTTAGGGTAGGTGTTAGGGTTAGGGTACGCGTTAGGGTGAGGGTAGTTATTAAACCTATCCCACTCTCTAGATACCCCCTAGCACGTAAAGGAATATTATTTGGGGGTCCAGCCATGGAGAAGAGTTTAGACACTAGGAGAAGATAAGGAACACACCCATTATCAAGAAATCACATTAGGATTCTCTTTTTAACCTGTTCCTTAAAACACTAGTACTTAGGAAAACTCTTGGAGGCAGAAGCAGTCAAGGGTAACTTAGTGTTAGGGTTAGGGTTAGGGTGAGGGTTAGGGTACGGCTTAGGGTACGGGTTCGGGGAGGAGTTCGGGTAGGGCGTAGGGTATGGGTTAGGGTTAGGGTTAGTGTTAGGGTTAGGGCTCGGTTTAGGGTACGGGTTAGGATTAGGGTACGCGTTAGTGTTAGGGTAGGGGTTAGGGTTAGGGTACGCGATAGGCTGAAGTTAGTTATTAAACCTATCCCACTCTCTAGATACCCCTTAGCACGTAAAGGAATATTATTTGGGGGTCCAGCCATGGAGAAGAGTTTAGACACGAGGAGAAGATAAGGAACACACCCATTATCAAGAAATCACATTAGGATCCTCTTTTTAAACTGTTCCTTAAAACACTAGTGCTTAGGAAATCTATTGGAGGCAGAAGCAGTCAAGGGTAGCTTAGGGTTAGGGTTAGGGTTAGGGTGAGGGTTAGGGTATGGCTTATAGTACGGGTTTCGGGGAGGGTTTCGGGTAGGGCGTAGGGTATGGGTTAGGGTTAGGGTTAGTGTTCGGGTTCGGGCTCGGTTTAGGGTACGGGTTAGGATTAGGGTACGCGTTAGTGTTAGGGTAGGGGTTAGGGTTAGGTTACGCTTTAGGGTGAGGTTAGTTATTAAACCTATCCCACTCTCTAGAAACCCCTTAGCACGTAAAGGAATATTATTTGGGGGTCCAGCCATTGAGAAGAGTTTAGACACTAGGAGAAGCTAAGGAGCACACCCATCATCAAGAAATCACATTAGGATTCTCTTTTGAACCTGTACCTTAAAACACTAGTGCTTAGGAAATCTATTGGTGGCAGAAGCAGTCAAGGGTAGCTTAGGGTTAGGGTTAGGGTTAGGGTGAGGGTTAGGGTACGGCTTTGGGTACGGGTTCGGGGAGGAGTTCGGGTAGGGCGTAGGGTATGGGTTAGGGTTAGGGTTAGGGTTAGTCTTAGGGTTAGGGCTCGGTTTAGGGTACGGGTTAGTATTAGGGTATGCATTAGTCTTAGGGGAGGGGTTAGGGTTAGGGTACGCGATAGGGTGAGGTTAGTTATTAAACCTATCACACTCTCTAGATACCCCTTTGCACGTAAAGGAATATTATTTGGGGGTCCAGCCATGGAGAAGAGTTTAGACACTAGGAGAAGGTAAGGAACACACCCATTATCAAGAAATCACATTAGGATTCTCTTTTTAACCTGTTCCTTAAAACACTAGTGCTTAGGAAATCTATTGGAGGCAGAAGCAATCAAGGGTAGCTTAGGGTTAGGGTTAGAGTTAGGGTGAGGGTTAGGGTACGGCTTAGGGTACGGGTTCGGGGAGGGGTTTGGGTAGGGCGTAGGGTATGGGTTAGGGTTAGGGTTAGGGTTAGTGTTAGTGTTAGGGCTCGGTTTAGGGTACGGGTTAGGATTAGGGTACGCGTTAGGGTTAGGGTAGCGGTTAGGGTTAGGGTACGCTTTAGGGTGAGAGTAGTTATTAAACCTATCCCACTCTCTACATACCCCTTAGCACGTAAAGGAATATTATTTGGGGGTCCAGCCATGGAGAAGAGCTTAGACACTAGGAGAAGATAAGGAACACACCCATTATCAAGAAATCACATTAGGAATCTCTTTTTAACCTGTTCCTTAAAACACTAGGGCTTAGGAAATCTACTGGAGGCAGAAACAGTCAAGGGTAGCTTAGGGTTACGGTTAGGTTTAGGGTGAGGGTAAGGGTACGGCTTAGGGTACGGGTTCGGGGAGGGGTTCGGGTAGGGCGTAGGGTATGGGTTATGGTTAGGGTTAGCGCTAGTGTTAGGGTTAGGGCTCGGTTTAGGGTACGGGTTAGGATTAGGGTATGCGTTAGGGTTAGGGTAGGGGTTAGTGTTAGGGTACGCGTTAGGGTGAGGGTAGTTATTAAACCTAACCCACACTCTATATACCCCTTAGCACGTAAAGGAATATTATTTGGGGGTCCAGCCATGGAGAAGAGTTTAGACACTAGGAGAAGATAAGGAACACACCCATTATCAAGAAATCACATTAGGATTCTCTTTTTAACCTGTTCCTTAAAACACTAGTGCTTAGGAAATCTATTGGAAACAGAAGCAGTCAAGGATAGCTTAGGGTTAGTGTTTGGGTGAGGGTGAGGGTTAGGGTACAGCTTAGGGTACGGGTTCGGGGAGGGGTTCGGGTAGGGCGTAGGGTATGGTTTAGGGTTAGGGTTAGGGTTAGTGTTAGGGTTAGGGCTCGGTTTAGGGTACGGGTTAGGATTAGGGTACGCGTTAATGTTAGGGTAGAGGTTAGGGTTAGGGTACGCGATAGGGTGAGGTTAGTTATTAAACCTATCACACTCTCTAGATACCCCTTAGCACGTAAAGGAATATTATTTGTGGGTCCAGCCATGGAGAAGTGTTTAGACACTAGGAGAAGATAAGGAACACACCCATTATCACGAAATCACATTAGGATTCTCTTTTTAACCTGTTCCTTAAAACACTAGTGCTTAGGAAATCTATTGGTGGCAGAAGCACTCAAGGGTAGCTTAGGGTTAGGGTTAGGGTTAGGGTGAGGGTTAGGGTACGGCTTAGGGTACGGGTTCGGGTAGGGCGTAGGGTATGGGTTAGTGTTAGGGTTAGGGTTAGTGTTAGGGTTAGGGCTCGGTTTAGGTTACGGGTTAGGATTAGGGTACGCGTTAGGGTTAGGGTAGGGGTTAGGGTTAGGGTTCGCGTTAGGGTGAGGGTAGTTATTACACCTATCACACTCTCTAGATACCCCTTAGCTCGTAAAGGAATATTATTTGGGGGTCCAGCCATTGAGAAGAGTTTAGACACGAGGAGAAGATAAGGAACACACCCATTATCAAGAAATCACATTAGGATTCTTTTTTAACCTGTTCCTTAAAACACTAGTGCTTAGGAAATCTATTGGAGGCAGAAGCAGTCAAGAGTAGCTTAGGGTTAGGGTTAGGGTTAGGGTAAGGGTACGGCTTAGGGTACGGGTTCAGGGAGGGTTTCGGGTAGGGCGTAGGGTATGGGTTATGGTTAGGGTTAGGGTTAGTGTTAGGGTTAGGGCTCGGTTTAGGGTACGGGTTAGGATTAGGGTACGCGTTAGGGTTAGGGTAGGTGTTAGGGTTAGGGTACGCGTTAGGGTGAGGGTAGTTATTAAACCTATCCCACTCTCTAGATACCCCCTAGCACGTAAAGGAATATTATTTGGGGGTCCAGCCATGGAGAAGAGTTTAGACACTAGGAGAAGATAAGGAACATACCCATTATCAAGAAATCACATTAGGATTCTCTTTTTAACCTGTTCCTTAAAACACTAGTGCTTAGGAAATCTATTGGAGGCAGAAGCAGTCAAGGGTAGCTTAGGGTTAGGGTTAGGGTTAGGGTGAGGGTTAGGGTACGGCTTAGGGTACGGGTTCAGGGAGGGGTTCGGGTAGGGCGTAGGGTATGGGTTATGGTTAGGGTTAGGGTTAGTGTTAGGGTTAGGGCTCGGTTTAGGGTACGGGTTAGGATTAGGGTACGCGTTAGGGTTAGGGTAGGTGTTAGGGTTAGGGTACGCGTTAGGGTGAGGGTAGTTATTAAACCTATCCCACTCTCTAGATACCCCCTTGCACGTAAATTAATATTATTTGGGGGTCCAGCCATGGAGAAGTGTTTAGACACTAGGAGAAGATAAGGAACACACCCATTATCACGAAATCACATTAGGATCCTCTTTTTAACCTGTTCCTTAAAACACTAGTGCTTAGGAAATCTATTGGAGGCAGAAGGAGTCAAGGGTAGCTTAGGGTTAGGGTTAGGGTTAGGGTGAGGGTTAGGGTATGGCTTAGGGTACGGGTTTCGGGGAGGGGTTCGGGTAGGGCGTAGGGTATGGGTTAGGGTTAGGGTTAGTGTTAGGTTTCGGGCTCGGTTTAGGGTACGGGTTAGGATTAGGGTACGCGTTAGTGTTAGGGTAGGGGTTAGGGTTAGGTTACGCTTTAAGGTGAGGTTAGTTATTAAACCTATCCCACTCTCTAGATACCCCTTAGCACGTAAAGGAATATTATTTGGGGGTCCAGCCATGGAGAAGAGTTTAGACACTAGGAGAAGATAAGGAACACACCCATTATCAAGAAATCACATTAGGATTCTCTTTTTAACCTGTTCCTTAAAACACTAGTGCTTAGGAAATCTATTGGAGGCAGAAGCAATCAAGGGTAGCTTAGGGTTAGGGTTAGAGTTAGGGTGAGGGTTAGGGTACGGCTTAGGGTACGGGTTCGGGGAGGGGTTTGGGTAGGGCGTAGGGTATGGGTTAGGGTTAGGGTTAGGGTTAGTGTTAGTGTAAGGGCTCGGTTTAGGGTACGGGTTAGGATTAGGGTACGCGTTAGGGTTAGGGTAGCGGTTAGGGTTAGGGTACGCTTTAGGGTGAGAGTAGTTATTAAACCTATCCCACTCTCTAGATACCCCTTAGCACGTAAAGGAATATTATTTGGGGGTCCAGCCATGGAGAAGAGCTTAGACACTAGGAGAAGATAAGGAACACACCCATTATCAAGAAATCACATTACGATTCTCTTTTTAACCTGTTCCTTAAAACACTAGTGCTTAGGAAATCTATTGGAGGCAGAAGCAGTCAAGGGTAGCTTAGGGTTAGGGTTAGGTTTAGGGTGAGGGTTAGGGTACGGCTTAGGGTACGGGTTCGGGGAGGGGTTTGGGTAGGGCGTAGGGTATGGGTTAGGGTTAGGGTTAGCGCTAGTGTTAGGGTTAGGGCTCGGTTTAGTGTACGGGTTAGGATTAGGGTACGCGTTAGGGTTAGGGTAGGGGTTAGGGTTAGGGTACGCGTTAGGGTGAGGGTAGTTATTAAACCTATCCCACTCTCTAGATACCCCTTAGCACGTAAAGGAATATTATTTGTGGGTCCAGCCATGGAGAAGAGTTTAGACACTAGGAGAAGATAAGGAACACACCCATTATCAAGAAATCACATTAGGATTCTCTTTTTAACCTGTTCCTTAAAACACTAGTGCTTAGGAAATCTGTTGGAGGCCGAAGCCGTCAAGGGTAGCTTAGGGTTAGGGTTAGGGTTAGGATGAGGGTTAGGGTACGGCTTAGGGTACGGGTTCGGTTAGGGCGTAGGGTATGGGTTAGGGTTAGGGTTAGGGTTAGTGTTAGGGTTAGGGCTCGGTTTAGGTTACGGGTTAGGATTAGAGTACGCGTTAGTGTTAGGGTAGGGGTTAGGGTTAGGGTACGCGAGAGGGTGAGGTTAGTTATTAAACCTATCCCACTCTCTAGATACCCCTTAGCACGTAAAGGAATATTATTTGGGGTTCCAGCCATGGAGAAGAGTTTAGACACGAGGAGAAGATAAGGAACACACCCATTATCAAGAAATCACATTAGGATTCTCTTTTTAACCTGTTCCTTAAAATACTAGTGCTTAGGAAATCTATTGGAGGCAGAAGCAGTCAAGGGTAGCTTAGGGTTAGGGTTAGGGTTAGGGTACGGCTTAGGGTACGGGTTCGGGGAGGGGTTCGGTTAGGGCATAGTGTATGGGTTAGGGTTAGGGTTAGGGTTAGTGTTAGGGTTAGGGCTCGGTTTAGGGTACGGGTTAGGATTAGGGTACGCGTTAGGGTTAGGGTAGGGGTTAGGGTTAGGGTATGCGATAGGGTGAGGTTACTTATTAAACCTTTCCCACTCTCTAGATACCCCTTAGCACGTAAAGGAATATTATTTGGGGGTCCAGCCATGGAGAAGAGTTTAGACACTAGGAGAAGATAAGGAACACACCCATTATCACGAAATCACATTAGGATTCTCTTTTTAACCTGTTCCTTAAAACACTAGTGCTTAGGAAATCTATTGGAGGCAGAAGCAGTCAAGGGTAGCTTAGGGTTAGGGTTAGGGTTAGGGTGAGGGTTAGGGTATGGCTTAGGGTACGGGTTCGGGGAGGGGTTCGTGTAGGGCGTAGGGTATGGGTTAGGGTTAGGGTTAGGGTTAGTGTTAGGGTTAGGGCTCGGTTTAGGGTACGGGTTAGGATTAGGGTACGCGTTAGGGTTAGGGTAGGGGTTAGGGTTAGGGTACGCGTTAGGGTGAGGGTAGTTATTAAACCTGTCACACTCTCTAGATACCCCTTAGCACGTAAAGGAATATTATTTGGGGGTCCAGCCATGGAGAAGAGTTTAGACACGAGGAGAAGATAAGGAACACACCCATTATCAAGAAATCACATTAGGATTCTCTTTTTAACCTGTTCCTTTAAACACTAGTGCTTAGGAAATCTATTGGAGGCAGAAGCAGTCAAGGGTAGCTTAGGGTTAGTGTTAGGGTTAGGGTACGGCTTAGGGTACGGGTTCGGGGAGGGGTTCGGGTAGGGCGTAGGGTATGTGTTAGGGTTAGGGTTAGGGTTAGTGTTAGGGTTAGGGCTCGGTTTAGGGTACGGGTTAGGATTAGGGTACGCGTTAGGGTTAGGGTAGGGGTTAGGGTTAGGGTACGCGTTAGGGTGAGGGTAGTTATTAAACCTATCACACTCTCTAGATACCCCTTAGCACGTAAAGGAATATTATTTGGGGGTCCAGCCATGGAGAAGAGTTTAGACACGAGGAGAAGATAAGGAACACACCCATTATCAAGAAAACACATTAGGATTCTCTTTTTAACCTGTTCCTTAAAACACTAGTGCTTAGGAAATCTATTGGAGGCAGAAGCAGTCAAGGGTAGCTTAGTGTTAGGGTTAAGGTTAGGGTGAGGGTTAGGGTACGGGTTAGGATTAGGGTACGCGTTAGTGTTAGGGTAGGGGTTAGGTTTAGGGTACGCGATAGGGTGAGGTTAGTTATTAAACCTATCCCACTCTCTAGATACCCCGTAGCACGTAAAGGAATATTATTTGGGGGTCCAGCCATGGAGAAGAGATTAGACACGAGGAGATGATAAGGAACACACCCATTATCAAGAAATCACATTAGGATTCTCTTTTTAACCTGTTCCTTAAAACACTAGTGCTTAGGAAATCTATTGGAGGCAGAAGCAGTCAAGGGTAGCTTAGGGTTAGGGTTAGGTTTAGGGTGAGGGTTAGTGTACGGCTTAGGGTACGGGTTCGGGGAGGGGTTCGGGTAGGGCGTAGGGTATGGGTTAGGGTTAGGGTTAGCGCTAGTGTCAGGGTTAGGGCTCGGTTTAGGGTACGGGTTAGGATTAGGTTACGCGCTAGGGTTAGGGTAGGGGTTAGGGTTAGGGTACGCGTTAGGGTGAGGGTAGTTATTAAACCTATCCCACTCTCTAGATACCCCTTAGCACGTAAAGGAATATTATTTGGGGGTCCAGCCATGGAGAAGAGTTTAGACACGAGGAGAAGATAAGGAACACACCCATTATCAAGAAATCACATTAGGATTCTCTTTTTAACCTGTTCCTTTAAACACTAGTGCTTAGGAAATCTATTGGAGGCAGAAGCAGTCAAGGGTAGCTTAGGGTTAGTGTTAGGGTTAGGGTACGGCTTAGGGTACGGGTTCGGGGAGGGGTTCGGGTAGGGCGTAGGGTATGTGTTAGGGTTAGGGTTAGGGTTAGTGTTAGGGTTAGGGCTCGGTTTAGGGTACGGGTTAGGATTAGGGTACGCGTTAGGGTTAGGGTAGGGGTTAGGGTTAGGGTACGCGTTAGGGTGAGGGTAGTTATTAAACCTATCACACTCTCTAGATACCCCTTAGCACGTAAAGGAATATTATTTGGGGGTCCAGCCATGGAGAAGAGTTTAGACACGAGGAGAAGATAAGGAACACACCCATTATCAAGAAAACACATTAGGATTCTCTTTTTAACCTGTTCCTTAAAACACTAGTGCTTAGGAAATCTATTGGAGGCAGAAGCAGTCAAGGGTAGCTTAGTGTTAGGGTTAAGGTTAGGGTGAGGGTTAGGGTACGGGTTAGGATTAGGGTACGCGTTAGTGTTAGGGTAGGGGTTAGGTTTAGGGTACGCGATAGGGTGAGGTTAGTTATTAAACCTATCCCACTCTCTAGATACCCCGTAGCACGTAAAGGAATATTATTTGGGGGTCCAGCCATGGAGAAGAGATTAGACACGAGGAGATGATAAGGAACACACCCATTATCAAGAAATCACATTAGGATTCTCTTTTTAACCTGTTCCTTAAAACACTAGTGCTTAGGAAATCTATTGGAGGCAGAAGCAGTCAAGGGTAGCTTAGGGTTAGGGTTAGGTTTAGGGTGAGGGTTAGTGTACGGCTTAGGGTACGGGTTCGGGGAGGGGTTCGGGTAGGGCGTAGGGTATGGGTTAGGGTTAGGGTTAGCGCTAGTGTCAGGGTTAGGGCTCGGTTTAGGGTACGGGTTAGGATTAGGTTACGCGCTAGGGTTAGGGTAGGGGTTAGGGTTAGGGTACGCGTTAGGGTGAGGGTAGTTATTAAACCTATCCCACTCTCTAGATACCCCTTAGCACGTAAAGGAATATTATTTGGGGGTCCAGCCATGGAGAAGTGTTTAGACACTAGGAGAAGATAAGGAACACACCCATTATCAAGAAATCACATTAGGATTCTCTTTTTAACCTGTTCCTTAAAATACTAGTGCTTAAGAAATCTATTGGAGGCAGAAGCAGTCAAGGGTAGCTTAGTGTTAGGGTGAGGGTGAGGGTTAGGGTACGGCTTAGGGTACGGGTTCGGGGAGGGGTTCGGGTAGGGCGTAGGGTATGGTTTAGGGTTAGGGTTAGGGTTAGTGTTAGGGTTAGGGCTCGGTTTAAGGTATGGGTTAGGATTAGGTTACACGTTAGTGTTAGGGTAGGGGTTAGGGTTAGGGTGCGCGATAGGGTGAGGTTAGTTATTAAACCTATCTCACTCTTTAGATACCCCTTAGCACGTAAAGGAATATTATTTGTGGGTCCAGCCATGGAGAAGAGTTTAGACACTAGGAGAAGATAAAGAACACACCCATTATCACGAAATCACATTAGGATTCTCTTTTTAACCTGTTCCTTAAAACACTATTGCTTAGGAAATCTATTGGAGGCAGAAGCAGTCAAGGGTAGCTTAGGGTTAGGGTTAGGGTTAGGGTGAGGGTTAGGGTACGGCTTAGGGTACGGGTTCGGGGAGGGGTTCGGGTAGGGCGTAGGGTATGGGTTAGGGTTAGGGCTCGGTTTAGGGTACGGGTTAGGATTACGGTACGCGTTAGGGTAAGGGTAGGGGTTAGGGTTAGGGTACGCGTTAGGGTGAGGGTAGTTATTAAACCTATCCCACTCTCTAGATACCCCTTAGCACGTAAAGGAATATTATTTGTGGGTCCAGCCATGGAGAAGAGTTTAGACACTAGGAGAAGATAAGGAACACACCCATTATCAAGAAATCACATTAGGATTCTCTTTTTAACCTGTTCCTTAAAACACTAGTGCTTAGGAAATCTGTTGGAGGCCGAAGCCGTCAAGGGTAGCTTAGGGTTAGGGTTAGGTTTAGGATGAGGGTTAGGGTACGGCTTAGGGTACGGGTTCGGTTAGGGCGTAGTGTATGGGTTAGGGTTAGGGTTAGGGTTAGTGTTAGGGTTAGGGCTCGGTTTAGGTTACGGGTTAGGATTAGAGTACGCGTTAGTGTTAGGGTAGGGGTTAGGGTTAGGGTACGCGAGAGGGTGAGGTTAGTTATTAAACCTATCCCACTCTCTAGATACCCCTTAGCACGTAAAGGAATATTATTTGGGGGTCCAGCCATGGAGAAGAGTTTAGACACGAGGAGTAGATAAGGAACACACCCATTATCAAGAAATCACATTAGGATTCTCTTTTTAACCTGTTCCTTAAAATACTAGTGCTTAGGAAATCTATTGGAGGCAGAAGCAGTCAAGGGTAGCTTAGGGTTAGGGTTAGGGTTAGGGTACGGCTTAGGGTACGGGTTTGGGGAGGGGTTCGGTTAGGGCATAGTGTATGGGTTAGGGTTAGGGTTAGGGTTAGTGTTAGGGTTAGGGCTCGGTTTAGGGTACGGGTTAGGAATAGGGTACGCGTTAGGGTTAGGGTAGGGGTTAGGGTTAGGGTATGCGATAGGGTGAGGTTACTTATTAAACCTATCCCACTCTCTAGATACCCCTTAGCACGTAAAGGAATATTATTTGGGGGTCCAGCCATGGAGAAGAGTTTAGACACTAGGAGAAGATAAGGAACACACCCATTATCAAGAAATCACATTAGGATTCTCTTTTTAACCTGTTCCTTAAAACACTAGTGCTTAGAAAATCTATTGGAGGCAGAAGCAGTCAAGGGTAGCTTAGGGTTAGGGTTAGGGTTAGGGTGAGGGTTAGGGTATGGCTTAGGGTACGGGTTCGGGGAGGGGTTCGGGTAGGGCGTAGGGTATGGGTTAGGGTTAGGGTTAGGGCTAGTGTTAGGGTTAGGGCTCGGTTTAGGGTACGGGTTAGGATTAGGGTACGCGTTAGGGTTAGGGTAGGGGTTAGGGTTAGGGTACGTGTTAGGGTGAGGGTAGTTATTAAACCTATCCCACTCTCTAGATACCCCTTAGCACGTAAAGGAATATTATTTGGGGGTCCAGCCATGGAGAACAGTTTAGACACGAGGAAAAGATAAGGAACACACCCATTATCAAGAAATCACATTAGGATTCTCTTTTTAACCTGTTCCTTAAAACACTAGTGCTTAGGAAATCTATTGGAGGCAGAAGCAGTCAAGGGTAGCTTGGGGTTAGGGTTAGGGTTAGGGTACGGCTTAGGGTACGGGTTCGGGGAGGGGTTCGGGTAGGGCGTAGGGTATGGGTTAGGGTTAGTGTTAGGGTTAGGGCTCGGTTTAGGGTACGGGTTAGGATTAGGGTACGCGTTAGGGTTAGGGTAAGTGTTAGGGTTAGGGTACGCGTTAGGGTGAGGGTAGTTATTAAACCTATCGCACTCTCTAGATACCCCCTAGCACGTAAAGGAATATTATTTGGGGGTCCAGCCATGGAGAAGTGTTTAGACACTAGGAGAAGATAAGGAACACACCCATTATCACGAAATCACATTAGGATTCTCTTTTTAACCTGTTCCTTAAAACACTAGTGCTTAGTAAATCTTTGGAGGCAGAAGCAGTCAAGGGTAGCTTAGGGTTAGGGTTAGGGTTAGGGTGAGGGTTAGGGTATGGCTTAGGGTACGGGTTCGGGGAGGGGTTCGTGTAGGGCGTAGGGTATGGGTTAGGGTTAGGGTTAGGGTTAGTGTTAGGGTTAGGGCTCGGTTTAGGGTACGGGTTAGGATTAGGGTACGCGTTAGGGTTAGGGTAGGGGTTAGGGTTAGGGTACACGTTAGGGTGAGGGTAGTTATTAAACCTATCACACTCTCTAGATACCCCTTAGCACGTAAAGGAATATTATTTGGGGGTCCAGCCATGGAGAAGAGTTTAGACACGAGGAGAAGATAAGGAACACACCCATTATCAAGAAATCACATTAGGATTCTCTTTTTAACCTGTTCCTTTAAACACTAGTGCTTAGGAAATCTATTGGAGGCAGAAGCAGTCAAGGGTAGCTTAGGGTTAGGGTTAGGGTTAGGGTACGGCTTAGGGTACGGGTTTGGGGAGGGGTTCGGGTAGGGCGTAGGGTATGGGTTAGGGTTAAGGTTAGTGTTAGGGTTAGGGCTCGGTTTAGGGTACGGGATAGGATTAGGGTATGCGTTAGTGTTAGGGTAGGGGTTAGGGTTAGGGTACGCGATAGGGTGAGGTTAGTTATTAAACCTTTCCCACTCTCTAGATACCCCTTAGCACGTAAAGGAATATTATTTGGGAGTCCAGCCATGGAGAAGAGTTTAGACACTAGGAGAAGATAAGGAACACACCCATTATCAAGAAATCACATTAGGATTCTCTTTTTAACCTGTTCCTTAAAACACTAGTGCTTAGGAAATCTATTGATGGCAGAAGCAGTCAAGGGTAGCTTAGTGTTAGGGTTAGGGTTAGGGTGAGGTTTAGGGTACGGCTTAGGGTACGGGTTCGGGGAGGGGTTTGGGTAGGGCGTAGGGTATGGGTTAGGGTTAGGGTTAGGGTTAGTGTTAGGGTTCGGGCTCGGTTTAGGGTAAGGGTTAGGATTAGGGTACGCGTTAGTGTTAGGGTAGGGGTTAGGGTTAGGGTACGCGATAGTGTGAGGTTAGTTATTAAACCTATCCCACTCTCTAGATACCCCTTAGCACGTAAAGGAATATTATTTGGGGGTCCAGCCATGGAGATGAGTTTAGACACGAGGAGAAGATAAGGAACACACCCATTATCAAGAAATCACATTAGGATTCTCTTTTTAACCTGTTTCTTAAAACACTAGTGCTTAGGAAATCTATTGGAGGCAGAAGCCGTCAAGGGTAGCTTAGGTTTAGGGTTAGGGTTAGGGTGAGGGTTAGGGTACGGCTTAGTGTACGGGTTCAGGGAGGGGATCGGGTAGGGCGTAGGGTATGGTTTAGGGTTAGGGTTAGTGTTAGGGTTAGGGCTCGGTTTAGGGTACGGGTTAGGATTAGGGTACGCGTTAGGGTTAGGGTAGGTGTTAGGGTTAGGGTACGCGTTAGGGTGAGGGTAGTTATTAAACCTATCCCACTCTCTAAATACCCCCTAGCACGTAAAGGAATATTATTTGGGGGTCCAGCCATGGAGAAGAGTTTAGACACTAGGAGAAGATAAGGAACACACCCATTATCACGAAATCACATTAGGATCCTCTTTTTAACCTGTTCCTTAAAACACTAGTGCTTAGGAAATCTATTGGAGGCAGAAGCAGTCAAGGGTAGCTTAGGGTTAGGGTTAGGGTTAGGGTGAGGGTTAGGGTACGGCTTAGGGTACGGGTTCGGGGAGGAGTTTGGGTAGGGCGTAGGGTATGGGTTAGGGTTAGGGTTAGGGTTAGTGTTAGTGTAAGGGCTCGGTTTAGGGTACGGGTTAGGATTAGGGTACGCGTTAGGGTTAGGGTAGCGGTTAGGGTTAGGGTACGCTTTAGGGTGAGAGTAGTTATTAAACCTATCCCACTCTCTAGATACCCCTTAGCACGTAAAGGAATATTATTTGGGGGTCCAGCCATGGAGAAGAGCTTAGACACTAGGAGAAGATAAGGAACACACCCATTATCAAGAAATCACATTACGATTCTCTTTTTAACCTGTTCCTTAAAACACTAGTGCTTAGGAAATCTATTGGAGGCAGAAGCAGTCAAGGGTAGCTTAGGGTTAGGGTTAGGTTTAGGGTGAGGGTTAGGGTACGGCTTAGGGTACGGGTTCGGGGAGGGGTTTGGGTAGGGCGTAGGGTATGGGTTAGGGTTAGGGTTAGCGCTAGTGTTAGGGTTAGGGCTCGGTTTAGTGTACGGGTTAGGATTAGGGTACGCGTTAGGGTTAGGGTAGGGGTTAGGGTTAGGGTACGCGTTAGGGTGAGGGTAGTTATTAAACCTATCCCACTCTCTAGATACCCCTTAGCACGTAAAGGAATATTATTTGTGGGTCCAGCCATGGAGAAGAGTTTAGACACTAGGAGAAGATAAGGAACACACCCATTATCAAGAAATCACATTAGGATTCTCTTTTTAACCTGTTCCTTAAAACACTAGTGCTTAGGAAATCTGTTGGAGGCCGAAGCCGTCAAGGGTAGCTTAGGGTTAGGGTTAGGGTTAGGATGAGGGTTAGGGTACGGCTTAGGGTACGGGTTCGGTTAGGGCGTAGGGTATGGGTTAGGGTTAGGGTTAGGGTTAGTGTTAGGGTTAGGGCTCGGTTTAGGTTACGGGTTAGGATTAGAGTACGCGTTAGTGTTAGGGTAGGGGTTAGGGTTAGGGTACGCGAGAGGGTGAGGTTAGTTATTAAACCTATCCCACTCTCTAGATACCCCTTAGCACGTAAAGGAATATTATTTGGGGGTCCAGCCATGGAGAAGAGTTTAGACACGAGGAGAAGATAAGGAACACACCCATTATCAAGAAATCACATTAGGATTCTCTTTTTAACCTGTTCCTTAAAATACTAGTGCTTAGGAAATCTATTGGAGGCAGAAGCAGTCAAGGGTAGCTTAGGGTTAGGGTTAGGGTTAGGGTACGGCTTAGGGTACGGGTTCGGGGAGGGGTTCGGTTAGGGCATAGTGTATGGGTTAGGGTTAGGGTTAGGGTTAGTGTTAGGGTTAGGGCTCGGTTTAGGGTACGGGTTAGGATTAGGGTACGCGTTAGGGTTAGGGTAGGGGTTAGGGTTAGGGTATGCGATAGGGTGAGGTTACTTATTAAACCTATCCCACTCTCTAGATACCCCTTAGCACGTAAAGGAATATTATTTGGGGGTCCAGCCATGGAGAAGAGTTTAGACACTAGGAGAAGATAAGGAACACACCCATTATCACGAAATCACATTAGGATTCTCTTTTTAACCTGTTCCTTAAAACACTAGTGCTTAGGAAATCTATTGGAGGCAGAAGCAGTCAAGGGTAGCTTAGGGTTAGGGTTAGGGTTAGGGTGAGGGTTAGGGTATGGCTTAGGGTACGGGTTCGGGGAAGGGTTCGTGTAGGGCGTAGGGTATGGGTTAGGGTTAGGGTTAGGGTTAGTGTTAGGGTTAGGGCTCGGTTTAGGGTACGGGTTAGGATTAGGGTACGCGTTAGGTTTAGGGTAGGGGTTAGGGTTAGGGTACGCGTTAGGGTGAGGGTAGTTATTAAACCTATCACACTCTCTAGATACCCCTTAGCACGTAAAGGAATATTATTTGGGGGTCCAGCCATGGAGAAGAGTTTAGACACGAGGAGAAGATAAGGAACACACCCATTATCAAGAAATCACATTAGGATTCTCTTTTTAACCTGTTCCTTTAAACACTAGTGCTTAGGAAATCTATTGGAGGCAGAAGCAGTCAAGGGTAGCTTAGGGTTAGTGTTAGGGTTAGGGTACGGCTTAGGGTACGGGTTCGGGGAGGGGTTCGGGTAGGGCGTAGGGTATGTGTTAGGGTTAGGGTTAGGGTTAGTGTTAGGGTTAGGGCTCGGTTTAGGGTACGGGTTAGGATTAGGGTACGCGTTAGGGTTAGGGTAGGGGTTAGGGTTAGGGTACGCGTTAGGGTGAGGGTAGTTATTAAACCTATCACACTCTCTAGATACCCCTTAGCACGTAAAGGAATATTATTTGGGGGTCCAGCCATGGAGCAGAGTTTAGACACGAGGAGAAGATAAGGAACACACCCATTATCAAGAAAACACATTAGGATTCTCTTTTTAACCTGTTCCTTAAAACACTAGTGCTTAGGAAATCTATTGGAGGCAGAAGCAGTCAAGGGTAGCTTAGTGTTAGGGTTAAGGTTAGGGTGAGGGTTAGGGTACGGGTTAGGATTAGGGTACGCGTTAGTGTTAGGGTAGGGGTTAGGTTTAGGGTACGCGATAGGGTGAGGTTAGTTATTAAACCTATCCCACTCTCTAGATACCCCGTAGCACGTAAAGGAATATTATTTGGGGGTCCAGCCATGGAGAAGAGATTAGACACGAGGAGATGATAAGGAACACACCCATTATCAAGAAATCACATTAGGATTCTCTTTTTAACCTGTTCCTTAAAACACTAGTGCTTAGGAAATCTATTGGAGGCAGAAGCAGTCAAGGGTAGCTTAGGGTTAGGTTTAGGTTTAGGGTGAGGGTTAGTGTACGGCTTAGGGTACGGGTTCGGGGAGGGGTTCGGGTAGGGCGTAGGGTATGGGTTAGGGTTAGGGTTAGCGCTAGTGTCCGGGTTAGGGCTCGGTTTAGGGTACGGGTTAGGATTAGGTTACGCGCTAGGGTTAGGGTAGGGGTTAGGGTTAGGGTACGCGTTAGGGTGAGGGTAGTTATTAAACCTATCCCACTCTCTAGATACCCCTTAGCACGTAAAGGAATATTATTTGGGGGTCCAGCCATGGAGAAGTGTTTAGACACTAGGAGAAGATAAGGAACACACCCATTATCAAGAAATCACATTAGGATTCTCTTTTTAACCTGTTCCTTAAAATACTAGTGCTTAAGAAATCTATTGGAGGCAGAAGCAGTCAAGGGTAGCTTAGTGTTAGGGTGAGGGTGAGGGTTAGGGTACGGCTTAGGGTACGGGTTCGGGGAGGGGTTCGGGTAGGGCGTAGGGTATGGTTTAGGGTTAGGGTTAGGGTTAGTGTTAGGGTTAGGGCTCGGTTTAAGGTATGGGTTAGGATTAGGTTACACGTTAGTGTTAGGGTAGGGGTTAGGGTTAGGGTGCGCGATAGGGTGAGGTTAGTTATTAAACCTATCTCACTCTTTAGATACCCCTTAGCACGTAAAGGAATATTATTTGTGGGTCCAGCCATGGAGAAGAGTTTAGACACTAGGAGAAGATAAAGAACACACCCATTATCACGAAATCACATTAGGATTCTCTTTTTAACCTGTTCCTTAAAACACTATTGCTTAGGAAATCTATTGGAGGCAGAAGCAGTCAAGGGTAGCTTAGGGTTAGGGTTAGGGTTAGGGTGAGGGTTAGGGTACGGCTTAGGGTACGGGTTCGGGGAGGGGTTCGGGTAGGGCGTAGGGTATGGGTTAGGGTTAGGGCTCGGTTTAGGGTACGGGTTAGGATTACGGTACGCGTTAGGGTTAGAGTAGGGGTTAGGGTTAGGGTACGCGTTAGGGTGAGGGTAGTTATTAAACCTATCCCACTCTCTAGATACCCCTTAGCACGTAAAGGAATATTATTTGTGGGTCCAGCCATGGAGAAGAGTTTAGACACTAGGAGAAGATAAGGAACACACCCATTATCAAGAAATCACATTAGGATTCTCTTTTTAACCTGTTCCTTAAAACACTAGTGCTTAGGAAATCTGTTGGAGGCCGAAGCCGTCAAGGGTAGCTTAGGGTTAGGGTTAGGGTTAGGATGAGGGTTAGGGTACGGCTTAGGGTACGGGTTCGGTTAGGGCGTAGTGTATGGGTTAGGGTTAGGGTTAGGGTTAGTGTTAGGGTTAGGGCTCGGTTTAGGTTACGGGTTAGGATTAGAGTACGCGTTAGTGTTAGGGTAGGGGTTAGGGTTAGGGTACGCGAGAGGGTGAGGTTAGTTATTAAACCTATCCCACTCTCTAGATACCCCTTAGCACGTAAAGGAATATTATTTGGGGGTCCAGCCATGGAGAAGAGTTTAGACACGAGGAGAAGATAAGGAACACACCCATTATCAAGAAATCACATTAGGATTCTCTTTTTAACCTGTTCCTTAAAATACTAGTGCTTAGGAAATCTATTGGAGGCAGAAGCAGTCAAGGGTAGCTTAGGGTTAGGGTTAGGGTTAGGGTACGGCTTAGGGTACGGGTTCGGGGAGGGGTTCGGTTAGGGCATAGTGTATGGGTTAGGGTTAGGGTTAGGGTTAGTGTTAGGGTTAGGGCTCGGTTTAGGGTACGGGTTAGGATTAGGGTACGCGTTAGGGTTAGGGTAGGGGTTAGGGTTAGGGTATGCGATAGGGTGAGGTTACTTATTAAACCTATCCCACTCTCTAGATACCCCTTAGCACGTAAAGGAATATTATTTGGGGGTCCAGCCATGGAGAAGAGTTTAGACACTAGGAGAAGATAAGGAACACACCCATTATCAAGAAATCACATTAGGATTCTCTTTTTAACCTGTTCCTTAAAACACTAGTGCTTAGGAAATCTATTGGAGGCAGAAGCAGTCAAGGGTAGCTTAGGGTTAGGGTTAGGGTTAGGGTGAGGGTTAGGGTATGGCTTAGGGTACGGGTTCGGGGAGGGGTTCGGGTAGGGCGTAGGGTATGGGTTAGGGTTAGGGTTAGGGCTAGTGTTAGGGTTAGGGCTCGGTTTAGGGTACGGGTTAGGATTAGGGTACGCGTTAGGGTTAGGGTAGGGGTTAGGGTTAGGGTACGTGTTAGGGTGAGGGTAGTTATTAAACCTATCCCACTCTCTAGATACCCCTTAGCACGTAAAGGAATATTATTTGGGGGTCCAGCCATGGAGAACAGTTTAGACACGAGGAAAAGATAAGGAACACACCCATTATCAAGAAATCACATTAGGATTCTCTTTTTAACCTGTTCCTTAAAACACTAGTGCTTAGGAAATCTATTGGAGGCAGAAGCAGTCAAGGGTAGCTTGGGGTTAGGGTTAGGGTTAGGGTACGGCTTAGGGTACGGGTTCGGGGAGGGGTTCGGGTAGGGCGTAGGGTATGGGTTAGGGTTAGTGTTAGGGTTAGGGCTCGGTTTAGGGTACGGGTTAGGATTAGGGTACGCGTTAGGGTTAGGGTAAGTGTTAGGGTTAGGGTACGCGTTAGGGTGAGGGTAGTTATTAAACCTATCGCACTCTCTAGATACCCCCTAGCACGTAAAGGAATATTATTTGGGGGTCCAGCCATGGAGAAGTGTTTAGACACTAGGAGAAGATAAGGAACACACCCATTATCACGAAATCACATTAGGATTCTCTTTTTAACCTGTTCCTTAAAACACTAGTGCTTAGTAAATCTTTGGAGGCAGAAGCAGTCAAGGGTAGCTTAGGGTTAGGGTTAGGGTTAGGGTGAGGGTTAGGGTATGGCTTAGGGTACGGGTTCGGGGAGGGGTTCGTGTAGGGCGTAGGGTATGGGTTAGGGTTAGGGTTAGGGTTAGTGTTAGGGTTAGGGCTCGGTTTAGGGTACGGGTTAGGATTAGGGTACGCGTTAGGGTTAGGGTAGGGGTTAGGGTTAGGGTACACGTTAGGGTGAGGGTAGTTATTAAACCTATCACACTCTCTAGATACCCCTTAGCACGTAAAGGAATATTATTTGGGGGTCCAGCCATGGAGAAGAGTTTAGACACGAGGAGAAGATAAGGAACACACCCATTATCAAGAAATCACATTAGGATTCTCTTTTTAACCTGTTCCTTTAAACACTAGTGCTTAGGAAATCTATTGGAGGCAGAAGCAGTCAAGGGTAGCTTAGGGTTAGGGTTAGGGTTAGGGTACGGCTTAGGGTACGGGTTCGGGGAGGGGTTCGGGTAGGGCGTAGGGTATGGGTTAGGGTTAAGGTTAGTGTTAGGGTTAGGGCTCGGTTTAGGGTACGGGATAGGATTAGGGTATGCGTTAGTGTTAGGGTAGGGGTTAGGGTTAGGGTACGCGATAGGGTGAGGTTAGTTATTAAACCTATCCCACTCTCTAGATACCCCTTAGCACGTAAAGGAATATTATTTGGGAGTCCAGCCATGGAGAAGAGTTTAGACACTAGGAGAAGATAAGGAACACACCCATTATCAAGAAATCACATTAGGATTCTCTTTTTAACCTGTTCCTTAAAACACTAGTGCTTAGGAAATCTATTGATGGCAGAAGCAGTCAAGGGTAGCTTAGTGTTAGGGTTAGGGTTAGGGTGAGGTTTAGGGTACGGCTTAGGGTACGGGTTCGGGGAGGGGTTTGGGTAGGGCGTAGGGTATGGGTTAGGGTTAGGGTTAGGGTTAGTGTTAGGGTTCGGGCTCGGTTTAGGGTAAGGGTTAGGATTAGGGTACGCGTTAGTGTTAGGGTAGGGGTTAGGGTTAGGGTACGCGATAGTGTGAGGTTAGTTATTAAACCTATCCCACTCTCTAGATACCCCTTAGCACGTAAAGGAATATTATTTGGGGGTCCAGCCATGGAGATGAGTTTAGACACGAGGAGAAGATAAGGAACACACCCATTATCAAGAAATCACATTAGGATTCTCTTTTTAACCTGTTTCTTAAAACACTAGTGCTTAGGAAATCTATTGGAGGCAGAAGCCGTCAAGGGTAGCTTAGGTTTAGGGTTAGGGTTAGGGTGAGGGTTAGGGTACGGCTTAGTGTACGGGTTCAGGGAGGGGATCGGGTAGGGCGTAGGGTATGGTTTAGGGTTAGGGTTAGTGTTAGGGTTAGGGCTCGGTTTAGGGTACGGGTTAGGATTAGGGTACGCGTTAGGGTTAGGGTAGGTGTTAGGGTTAGGGTACGCGTTAGGGTGAGGGTAGTTATTAAACCTATCCCACTCTCTAAATACCCCCTAGCACGTAAAGGAATATTATTTGGGGGTTCAGCCATGGAGAAGAGTTTAGACACTAGGAGAAGATAAGGAACACACCCATTATCACGAAATCACATTAGGATCCTCTTTTTAACCTGTTCCTTAAAACACTAGTGCTTAGGAAATCTATTGGAGGCAGAAGCAGTCAAGGGTAGCTTAGGGTTAGGGTTAGGGTTAGGGTGAGGGTTAGGGTATGGCTTAGGGTACGGATTTCGGGGAGAGGTTCGGGTAGGGCGTAGGGTATGGGTTAGGGTTAGGGTTAGTGTTAGGGTTCGGGCTCGGTTTAGGGTACGGGTTAGGATTAGGGTACGCGTTAGTGTTAGGGTAGGGGTTAGGGTTAGGTTACGCTTTAGGGTGAGATTAGTTATTAAACCTATCCCACTCTCTAGATACCCCTTAGCACGTAAAGGAATATTATTTGGGGGTCCAGCCATGGAGAAGAGTTTAGACACTAGGAGAAGATAAGGAGCACACCCATTATCAAGAAATCACATTAGGATTCTCTTTTTAACCTGTACCTTAGAACACTAGTGCTTAGGAAATCTATTGGTGGCAGAAGCAGTCAAGGGTAACTTAGGTTTAGGGTTAGGGTTAGGGTGAGGGTTAGGGTACGGCTTAGGGTACGGGTTCGGGGAGGGGTTCGGGTAGGGCGTAGGGTATGGGTTAGGGTTAGGCTTAGGGCTAGTGTTAGGGTTAGGGCTCGGTTTAGGGTACGGGTTAGGATTAGGGTACGCGTTAGTGCTAGGGTAGGGGTTAGGGTTATGGTACGCACTAGGGTGAGGGTAGTTATTAAACCTATCCCACTCTCTAGATACCCCTTAGCACGTAAAGGAATATTATTTGGGGGTCCAGCCATGGAGAAGAGTTTAGACACTAGGAGAAGATAAGGAACACACCCATTATCAAGAAATCACATTAGGATTCTCTTTTTCACCTGTTCCTTAAAACACTAGTGCTTAGGAAATCTATTGGAGGCAGAAGCAGTCAAGGGTAGCTTAGGGATAGGGTTAGGGTGAGGGTGAGGGTTAGGGTACGGCTTAGGGTACGGGTTCGGGGAGGGGTTCGGGTAGGGCGTAGGGTATGGTTTAGGGTTAGGGTTAGGGTTAGTGTTAGGGTTAGGGCTCGGTTTAGAGTACGGGTTAGGATTAGGGTACCCGTTAGTGTTAGGGTAGTGGTTAGGGTTAGGGTACGTGATAGGGTGAGGTTAGTTATTAAACCAATCCCACTCTCTAGATACCCCTTAGCACGTAAAGGAATATTATTTGGGGGTCCAGCCATGGAGAAGAGTTTAGACACGAGGAGAAGATAAGGAACACACCCATTATCAAGAAGTCACATTAGGATTCTCTTTTTAACCTCTTCCTTAAAACACTAGTGCTTAGGATATCTATTGGAGGCAGAAGCAGTCAAGGGTAGCTTAGTGTTAGGGTTAGGGTTAGGGTGAGGGTTAGGGTACGGCTTAGGGTACGGGTTCGGGGAGGGGTTCGGGTAGGGCGTAGGGTATGGGTTAGGGTTAGGGTTAGCGCTAGTGTTAGGGTTAGGGCTCGGTTTAGGGTACGGGTTAGGATTAGGTTACACGTGAGTGTTAGGGTAGTGGTTAGGGTTAGGGTACGCGATAGGGTGAGGTTAGTTATTAAACCTATCCCACTCTATAGATACCCCTTAGCACGTAAAGGAATATTATTTGGGGGTCCAGCCATGGAGAAGAGTTTAGACACTAGGAGAAGATAAGGAACACACCCGTTATCAAGAAATCACATTAGGATTCTCTTTTTAACCTGTTCCTTAAAACACTAGTGCTTAGGAAATCTATTGGAGGCAGAAGCAGTCAAGGGTAGCTTAGGGTTAGGGTTAGGGTTAGGTTACGGCTTAGGGTACGGGTTCGGGGAGGGGTTCGGGTAGGGCGTAGGGTATGGGTTAGGGTTAGGGTTAGCGCTAGTGTTAGGGTTAGGGCTCGGTTTAGGGTACGGGTTAGGATTAGGGTACGCGTTAGGGTTAGGGTAGGGGTTAGGGTTAGGGTACGCTTTAGGGTGAGAGTAGTTATTAAACCTATCCCACTCTCTAGATACCCCTTAGCACGTAAAGGAATATTATTTGGGGGTCCAGCCATGGAGAAGAACTTAGACACTAGGAGAAGATAAGGAACACACCCATTATCAAGAAATCACATTAGGATTCTCTTTTTTTTTTTTTTTTTTTTTTAATTATTTATTTATTTAATTTATTTATGGCTGTGTTGGGTCTTCGTTTCCGTGCGAGGGCTTTCTCCAGTTGTGGCAAGTGGGGACCACTCTTCATCGCGGTGCGCAGGCCTCTCATCATCGCGGCCTCTCCCGTCGCGGAGCACAGGCTCCAGACGCGCAGGCCCAGCAACTGTGGCTCACGGGCCCAGCTGCTCCGCGGCATGTGGGATCCTCCCAGACCAGGGCTCGAACCCGCGTCCCCTGCACCGGCAGGCAGACTCTCAACCACTGCGCCACCAGGGAAGCCCCAGGATTCTCTTTTTAACTTGTTCCTTAAAACACTAGTGCTTAGGAAATCTATTGGAGGCAGAAGCAGTCAAGGGTAGCTTAGGGTTAGGGTAAGGGTGAGGGTGAGGGTTAGGGTACGGCTTAGGGTACGGGTTCGGGGAGGCGTTCGGGTAGGGCGTAGGGTATGGGTTAGGGTTAGGGTTAGCGCTAGTGTTAGGGTTAGGGCTCGGTTTAGGGTACGGGTTAGGATTAGGGTACGCGTTAGTGTTAGGGTAGGGGTTAGGGTTATGGTACGCACTAGGGTGAGGGTAGTTATTAAACCTATCCCACTCTCTAGATACCCCTTAGCACGTAAAGGAATATTATTTGGGGGTCCAGCCATGGAGAAGAGTTTAGACACTAGGAGAAAATAAGGAACACACCCATTATCAAGAAATCACATTAGGATTCTCTTTTTAACCTGTTCCTTAAAACACTAGTGCTTAGGAAATCTATTGGAGGCAGAAGCAGTCAAGGGTAGCTTAGGGTTAGGGTTAGGGTTAGGGTACGGCTTAGGGTACGGGTTCGGGGAGGGGTTCGTGTAGGGCGTAGGTTATGGGATAGGGTTAGGGTTAGGGTTAGTGTTAGGGTTAGGGCTCGGTTTAGGGTACGGGTTAGGATTAGGGTACGCGTTAGGGTTAGGGTAGGGGTTAGGGTTAGGGTATGCGATAGGGTGAGGTTACTTATTAAACCTATCCCACTCTCTAGATACCCCTTAGCACGTAAAGGAATATTATTTGGGTGTCCAGCCATGGAGAAGAGTTCAGACATTAGGAGAAAATAAGGAACACACCCATTATCAAGAAATCACATTAGGATTCTCTTTTTAACCTGTTCCTTAAAACACTAGTGCTTAGGAAATCTATTGGAGGCAGAAGCAGTCAAGGGTAGCTTAGGGTTAGGGTTAGGTTTAGGGTGAGGGTTAGTGTACGGCTTAGGGTACGGGTTCGGGGAGGGGTTCGGGTAGGGCGTAGGGTATGGGTTAGGGTTAGGGTTAGCGCTAGTGTCAGGGTTAGGGCTCGGTTTAGGGTACGGGTTAGGATTAGGTTACGCGTTAGGGTTAGGGTAGGGGTTAGGGTTAGGGTACGCGTTAGGGTGAGGGTAGTTATTAAACCTATCCCACTCTCTAGATACCCCTTAGCACGTAAAGGAATATTATTTGGGGGTCCAGCCATGGAGAAGAGTTTAGACACTAGGAGAAGATAAGGAACAGACCCATTATCAAGAAATCACATTAGGATTCTCTTTTTAACCTGTTCCTTAAAATACTAGTGCTTAAGAAATCTATTGGAGGTAGAAGCAGTCAAGGGTACCTTAGTGTTAGGGTGAGGGTGAGGGTTAGGGTACGGCTTAGGGTACGGGTTCGGGGAGGGGTTCGGGTAGGGCGTAGGGTATGGTTTAGGGTTAGGGTTAGGGTTAGTGTTAGGGTTAGGGCTCGGTTTAAGTTATGGGTTAGGATTAGGTTACACGTTAGTGTTAGGGTAGGGGTTAGGGTTAGGGTGCGCGATAGGGTGAGGTTAGTTATTAAACCTATCTCACTCTTTAGATACCCCTTAGCACGTAAAGGAATATTATTTGTGGGTCCAGCCATGGAGAAGAGTTTAGACACTAGGAGAAGATAAAGAACACACCCATTATCACGAAATCACATTAGGATTCTCTTTTTAACCTGTTCCTTAAAACACTATTGCTTAGGAAATCTATTGGAGGCAGAAGCAGTCAAGGGTAGCTTAGGGTTAGGGTTAGGGTTAGGGTGAGGGTTAGGGTACGGCTTAGGGTACGGGTTCGGGGAGGGGTTCGGGTAGGGCGTAGGGTATGGGTTAGGGTTAAGGTTAGTGTTAGGGTTAGGGCTCGGTTTAGGGTACGGGATAGGATTAGGGTATGCGTTAGTGTTAGGGTAGGGGTTAGGGTTAGGGTACGCGATAGGGTGAGGTTAGTTATTAAACCTATCCCACTCTCTAGATACCCCGTAGCACGTAAAGGAATATTATTTGGGAGTCCAGCCATGGAGAAGAGTTTAGACACTAGGAGAAGATAAGGAACACACCCATTATCAAGAAATCACATTAGGATTCTCTTTTTAACCTGTTCCTTAAAACACTAGTGCTTAGGAAATCTATTGGAGGCAGAAGCAGTCAAGGGTAGCTTAGGGTTAGGGTTAGGGTTAGGTTACGGCTTAGGGTACGGGTTCGGGGAGGGGTTCGGGTAGGGCGTAGGGTATGGGTTAGGGTTAGGGTTAGCGCTAGTGTTAGGGTTAGGGCTCGGTTTAGGGTACGGGTTAGGATTAGGGTACGCGTTAGGGTTAGGGTAGGGGTTAGGGTTAGGGTACGCTTTAGGGTGAGAGTAGTTATTAAACCTATCCCACTCTCTAGATACCCCTTAGCACGTAAAGGAATATTATTTGGGGGTCCAGCCATGGAGAAGAACTTAGACACTAGGAGAAGATAAGGAACACACCCATTATCAAGAAATCACATTAGGATTCTCTTTTTTTTTTTTTTTTTTTTTTAATTATTTATTTATTTAATTTATTTATGGCTGTGTTGGGTCTTCGTTTCCGTGCGAGGGCTTTCTCCAGTTGTGGCAAGTGGGGACCACTCTTCATCGCGGTGCGCAGGCCTCTCATCATCGCGGCCTCTCCCGTCGCGGAGCACAGGCTCCAGACGCGCAGGCCCAGCAACTGTGGCTCACGGGCCCAGCTGCTCCGCGGCATGTGGGATCCTCCCAGACCAGGGCTCGAACCCGCGTCCCCTGCACCGGCAGGCAGACTCTCAACCACTGCGCCACCAGGGAAGCCCCAGGATTCTCTTTTTAACTTGTTCCTTAAAACACTAGTGCTTAGGAAATCTATTGGAGGCAGAAGCAGTCAAGGGTAGCTTAGGGTTAGGGTAAGGGTGAGGGTGAGGGTTAGGGTACGGCTTAGGGTACGGGTTCGGGGAGGCGTTCGGGTAGGGCGTAGGGTATGGGTTAGGGTTAGGGTTAGCGCTAGTGTTAGGGTTAGGGCTCGGTTTAGGGTACGGGTTAGGATTAGGGTACGCGTTAGTGTTAGGGTAGGGGTTAGGGTTATGGTACGCACTAGGGTGAGGGTAGTTATTAAACCTATCCCACTCTCTAGATACCCCTTAGCACGTAAAGGAATATTATTTGGGGGTCCAGCCATGGAGAAGAGTTTAGACACTAGGAGAAAATAAGGAACACACCCATTATCAAGAAATCACATTAGGATTCTCTTTTTAACCTGTTCCTTAAAACACTAGTGCTTAGGAAATCTATTGGAGGCAGAAGCAGTCAAGGGTAGCTTAGGGTTAGGGTTAGGGTTAGGGTACGGCTTAGGGTAAGGGTTCGGGGAGGGGTTCGTGTAGGGCGTAGGTTATGGGATAGGGTTAGGGTTAGGGTTAGTGTTAGGGTTAGGGCTCGGTTTAGGGTACGGGTTAGGATTAGGGTACGCGTTAGGGTTAGGGTAGGGGTTAGGGTTAGGGTATGCGATAGGGTGAGGTTACTTATTAAACCTATCCCACTCTCTAGATACCCCTTAGCACGTAAAGGAATATTATTTGGGTGTCCAGCCATGGAGAAGAGTTCAGACATTAGGAGAAAATAAGGAACACACCCATTATCAAGAAATCACATTAGGATTCTCTTTTTAACCTGTTCCTTAAAACACTAGTGCTTAGGAAATCTATTGGAGGCAGAAGCAGTCAAGGGTAGCTTAGGGTTAGGGTTAGGTTTAGGGTGAGGGTTAGTGTACGGCTTAGGGTACGGGTTCGGGGAGGGGTTCGGGTAGGGCGTAGGGTATGGGTTAGGGTTAGGGTTAGCGCTAGTGTCAGGGTTAGGGCTCGGTTTAGGGTACGGGTTAGGATTAGGTTACGCGTTAGGGTTAGGGTAGGGGTTAGGGTTAGGGTACGCGTTAGGGTGAGGGTAGTTATTAAACCTATCCCACTCTCTAGATACCCCTTAGCACGTAAAGGAATATTATTTGGGGGTCCAGCCATGGAGAAGAGTTTAGACACTAGGAGAAGATAAGGAACAGACCCATTATCAAGAAATCACATTAGGATTCTCTTTTTAACCTGTTCCTTAAAATACTAGTTCTTAAGAAATCTATTGGAGGCAGAAGCAGTCAAGGGTAGCTTAGTGTTAGGGTGAGGGTGAGGGTTAGGGTACGGCTTAGGGTACGGGTTCGGGGAGGGGTTCGGGTAGGGCGTAGGGTATGGTTTAGGGTTAGGGTTAGGGTTAGTGTTAGGGTTAGGGCTCGGTTTAAGGTATGGGTTAGGATTAGGTTACACGTTAGTGTTAGGGTAGGGGTTAGGGTTAGGGTGCGCGATAGGGTGAGGTTAGTTATTAAACCTATCTCACTCTTTAGATACCCCTTAGCACGTAAAGGAATATTATTTGTGGGTCCAGCCATGGAGAAGAGTTTAGACACTAGGAGAAGATAAAGAACACACCCATTATCACGAAATCACATTAGGATTCTCTTTTTAACCTGTTCCTTAAAACACTATTGCTTAGGAAATCTATTGGAGGCAGAAGCAGTCAAGGGTAGCTTAGGGTTAGGGTTAGGGTTAGGGTGAGGGTTAGGGTACGGCTTAGGGTACGGGTTCGGGGAGGGGTTCGGGTAGGGCGTAGGGTATGGGTTAGGGTTAAGGTTAGTGTTAGGGTTAGGGCTCGGTTTAGGGTACGGGATAGGATTAGGGTATGCGTTAGTGTTAGGGTAGGGGTTAGGGTTAGGGTACGCGATAGGGTGAGGTTAGTTATTAAACCTATCCCACTCTCTAGATACCCCTTAGCACGTAAAGGAATATTATTTGGGAGTCCAGCCATGGAGAAGAGTTTAGACACTAGGAGAAGATAAGGAACACACCCATTATCAAGAAATCACATTAGGATTCTCTTTTTAACCTGTTCCTTAAAACACTAGTGCTTAGGAAATCTATTGATGGCAGAAGCAGTCAAGGGTAGCTTAGTGTTAGGGTTAGGGTTAGGGTGAGGTTTAGGGTACGGCTTAGGGTACGGGTTCGGGGAGGGGTTTGGGTAGGGCGTAGGGTATGGGTTAGGGTTAGGGTTAGGGTTAGTGTTAGGGTTCGGGCTCGGTTTAGGGTAAGAGTTAGGATTAGGGTACGCGTTAGTGTTAGGGTAGGGGTTAGGGTTAGGGTACGCGATAGTGTGAGGTTAGTTATTAAACCTATCCCACTCTCTAGATACCCCTTAGCACGTAAAGGAATATTATTTGGGGGTCCAGCCATGGAGATGAGTTTAGACACGAGGAGAAGATAAGGAACACACCCATTATCAAGAAATCACATTAGGATTCTCTTTTTAACCTGTTTCTTAAAACACTAGTGCTTAGGAAATCTATTGGAGGCAGAAGCCGTCAAGGGTAGCTTAGGTTTAGGGTTAGGGTTAGGGTGAGGGTTAGGGTACGGCTTAGTGTACGGGTTCAGGGAGGGGATCGGGTAGGGCGTAGGGTATGGTTTAGGGTTAGGGTTAGTGTTAGGGTTAGGGCTCGGTTTAGGGTACGGGTTAGGATTAGGGTACGCGTTAGGGTTAGGGTAGGTGTTAGGGTTAGGGTACGCGTTAGGGTGAGGGTAGTTATTAAACCTATCCCACTCTCTAAATACCCCCTAGCACGTAAAGGAATATTATTTGGGGGTCCAGCCATGGAGAAGAGTTTAGACACTAGGAGAAGATAAGGAACACACCCATTATCACGAAATCACATTAGGATCCTCTTTTTAACCTGTTCCTTAAAACACTAGTGCTTAGGAAATCTATTGGAGGCAGAAGCAGTCAAGGGTAGCTTAGGGTTAGGGTTAGGGTTAGGGTGAGGGTTAGGGTATGGCTTAGGGTACGGGTTTCGGGGAGAGGTTCGGGTAGGGCGTAGGGTATGGGTTAGGGTTAGGGTTAGTGTTAGGGTTCGGGCTCGGTTTAGGGTACGGGTTAGGATTAGGGTACGCGTTAGTGTTAGGGTAGGGGTTAGGGTTAGGTTACGCTTTAGGGTGAGATTAGTTATTAAACCTATCCCACTCTCTAGATACCCCTTAGCACGTAAAGGAATATTATTTGGGGGTCCAGCCATGGAGAAGAGTTTAGACACTAGGAGAAGATAAGGAGCACACCCATTATCAAGAAATCACATTAGGATTCTCTTTTTAACCTGTACCTTAAAACACTAGTGCTTAGGAAATCTATTGGTGGCAGAAGCAGTCAAGGGTAACTTAGGTTTAGGGTTAGGGTTAGGGTGAGGGTTAGGGTACGGCTTAGGGTACGGGTTCGGGGAGGGGTTCGGGTAGGGCGTAGGGTATGGGTTAGGGTTAGGCTTAGGGCTAGTGTTAGGGTTAGGGCTCGGTTTAGGGTACGGGTTAGGATTAGGGTACGCGTTAGTGCTAGGGTAGGGGTTAGGGTTATGGTACGCACTAGGGTGAGGGTAGTTATTAAACCTATCCCACTCTCTAGATACCCCTTAGCACGTAAAGGAATATTATTTGGGGGTCCAGCCATGGAGAAGAGTTTAGACACTAGGAGAAGATAAGGAACACACCCATTATCAAGAAATCACATTAGGATTCTCTTTTTAACCTGTTCCTTAAAACACTAGTGCTTAGGATATCTTTTGGAGGAAGAAGAAATCAAGGGTAGCTTAGGGTTAGGGTTAGAGTTAGGGTGAGGGTTAGGGTACGGCTTAGCGTACGGGTTCGGGGAGGGGTTTGGGTAGGGCGTAGGGTATGGGTTAGGGTTAGGGTTAGGGTTAGTGTTAGTGTTAGGGCTCGGTTTAGGGTACGGGTTAGGATTAGGGTACGCGTTAGGGTTAGGGTAGCAGTTAGGGTTAGGGTACGCTTTACGGTGAGATTAGTTATTAAACCTATCCCACTCTCTAGATACCCCTTAGCACGTAAAGGAATATTATTTGGGGGTCCAGCCATGGAGAAGAGCTTAGACACTAGGAGAAGATAAGGAACACACCCATTATCAAGAAATCACATTAGGATTCTCTTTTTCACCTGTTCCTTAAAACACTAGTGCTTAGGAAATCTATTGGAGGCAGAAGCAGTCAAGGGTAGCTTAGGGATAGGGTTAGGGTGAGGGTGAGGGTTAGGGTACGGCTTAGGGTACGGGTTCGGGGAGGGGTTCGGGTAGGGCGTAGGGTATGGTTTAGGGTTAGGGTTAGGGTTAGTGTTAGGGTTCGGGCTCGGTTTAGGGTATGGGTTAGGATTAGGGTACGCGTTAGTGTTAGGGTAGGGGTTAGGGTTAGGTTACGCTTTAGGGTGAGGTTAGTTATTAAACCTATCCCACTCTCTAGATACCCCTTAGCACGTAAAGGAATATTATTTGGGGGTCCAGCCATGGAGAAGAGTTTAGACACTAGGAGAAGATAAGGAGCACACCCATTATCAAGAAATCACATTAGGATTCTCTTTTTAACCTGTACCTTAAAACATTAGTGCTTAGGAAATCTATTGGTGGCAGAAGCAGTCAAGGGAAGCTTAGGTTTAGGGTTAGGGTTAGGGTGAGTGTTAGGGTACGGCTTAGGGTACGGGTTCGGGGAGGGGTTCGGGTAGGGCGTAGGGTATGGGTTAGGGTTAGGGTTAGGGCTAGTGTTAGGGTTAGGGCTCGGTTTAGGGTACGGGTTAGGATTAGGGTACGCGTTAGTGTTAGGGTAGGGGTTAGGGTTAGGGTACGCGATAGGGTGAGGTTAGTTATTAAACCTATCCCACTCTCTAGATACCCCTTAGCACGTAAAGGAATATTATTTGGGGGTCCAGCCATGGAGAAGAGTTTAGACACTAGGAGAAAATAAGGAACACACCCATTATCAAGAAATCACATTAGGATTCTCTTTTTAACCTGTTCCTTAAAACACTAGTGCTTAGGAAATCTATTGGAGGCAGAAGCAGTCAAGGGTAGCTTAGGGTTAGGGTTAGGGTTAGGTTACGGCTTAGGGTACGGGTTCGGGGAGGGGTTCGGGTAGGGCGTAGGGTATGGGTTAGGGTTAGGGTTAGCGCTAGTGTTAGGGTTAGGGCTCGGTTTAGGGTACGGGTTAGGATTAGGGTACGCGTTAGGGTTAGGGTAGGGGTTAGGGTTAGGGTACGCTTTAGGGTGAGAGTAGTTATTAAACCTATCCCACTCTCTAGATACCCCTTAGCACGTAAAGGAATATTATTTGGGGGTCCAGCCATGGAGAAGAACTTAGACACTAGGAGAAGATAAGGAACACACCCATTATCAAGAAATCACATTAGGATTCTCTTTTTTTTTTTTTTTTTTTTTTAATTATTTATTTATTTAATTTATTTATGGCTGTGTTGGGTCTTCGTTTCCGTGCGAGGGCTTTCTCCAGTTGTGGCAAGTGGGGACCACTCTTCATCGCGGTGCGCAGGCCTCTCATCATCGCGGCCTCTCCCGTCGCGGAGCACAGGCTCCAGACGCGCAGGCCCAGCAACTGTGGCTCACGGGCCCAGCTGCTCCGCGGCATGTGGGATCCTCCCAGACCAGGGCTCGAACCCGCGTCCCCTGCACCGGCAGGCAGACTCTCAACCACTGCGCCACCAGGGAAGCCCCAGGATTCTCTTTTTAACTTGTTCCTTAAAACACTAGTGCTTAGGAAATCTATTGGAGGCAGAAGCAGTCAAGGGTAGCTTAGGGTTAGGGTAAGGGTGAGGGTGAGGGTTAGGGTACGGCTTAGGGTACGGGTTCGGGGAGGCGTTCGGGTAGGGCGTAGGGTATGGGTTAGGGTTAGGGTTAGCGCTAGTGTTAGGGTTAGGGCTCGGTTTAGGGTACGGGTTAGGATTAGGGTACGCGTTAGTGTTAGGGTAGGGGTTAGGGTTATGGTACGCACTAGGGTGAGGGTAGTTATTAAACCTATCCCACTCTCTAGATACCCCTTAGCACGTAAAGGAATATTATTTGGGGGTCCAGCCATGGAGAAGAGTTTAGACACTAGGAGAAAATAAGGAACACACCCATTATCAAGAAATCACATTAGGATTCTCTTTTTAACCTGTTCCTTAAAACACTAGTGCTTAGGAAATCTATTGGAGGCAGAAGCAGTCAAGGGTAGCTTAGGGTTAGGGTTAGGGTTAGGGTACGGCTTAGGGTACGGGTTCGGGGAGGGGTTCGTGTAGGGCGTAGGTTATGGGATAGGGTTAGGGTTAGGGTTAGTGTTAGGGTTAGGGCTCGGTTTAGGGTACGGGTTAGGATTAGGGTACGCGTTAGGGTTAGGGTAGGGGTTAGGGTTAGGGAACGCGTTAGGGTGATGGTAGTTATTAAACCTATCCCACTCTCTAGATACCCCTTAGCACGTAAAGGAATATTATTTGGGGGTCCAGCCATGGAGAAGAGTTTAGACACGAGGAGAAGATAAGGAACACACCCATTATCAAGAAATCACATTAGGATTCTCTTTTTAACCTGTTCCTTAAAACACTAGTGCTTAGGAAATCTATTGGAGGAAGAAGCAGTCAAGGGTAGCTTAGGGTTAGGGTTAGGGTTAGGGTGAGGGTTAGGGTACGGCTTAGGGTACGGGTTCGGGGAGGGGTTCGGGTAG
The DNA here is from genome assembly GCF_949987535.1 of Balaenoptera acutorostrata. Classification (NCBI taxonomy): domain Eukaryota; kingdom Metazoa; phylum Chordata; class Mammalia; order Artiodactyla; family Balaenopteridae; genus Balaenoptera; species Balaenoptera acutorostrata. Next base: position 149,368 of record NW_026646148.1, read on the forward strand.
GGCGTAGGGTATGGGTTAGGGTTAGGGTTAGGGTTAGTGTTAGGGTTAGGGCTCGGTTAAGGGTACGGTTTAGGATTAGGGTACGCGTTAGTGTTAGGGTAGTGGTTAGGGTAAGGGTACGCTTTAGGGTGAGGGTAGTTATTAAACCTATCCCACTCTCTAGATACCCCTTAGCACGTAAAGGAATATTATTTGGGGGTCCAGCCATGGAGAAGAGTTTAGACACTAGGAGAAGATAAGGAACACACCCATTATCACGAAATCACATTAGGATTCTCTTTTTAACCTGTTCCTTAAAACACTAGTGCTTAGGAAATCTATTGGAGGCAGAAGCCATCAAGGGTAGCTTAGGGTTAGGGTTAGGGTTAGGGTGAGGGTTAGGGTACGGCTTAGGGTACGGGTTCGGGGAGGGGTTCGGGTAGGGCGTAGGGTATGGGTTAGGTATAGGGTTAGGGCTAGTGTTAGGGTTAGGGCTCGGTTTAGGGTATGGGTTAGGATTAGGGTACGCGTTAGGGTTAGGGTAGGGGTTAGGGTTTGGGTACGCGTTAGGTTGGGGGTAGTTATTAAACCTATCACACTCTCTAGATACCCCTTAGCACGTAAAGGTATATTATTTGGGGGTCCAGCCATGGAGAAGAGTTTAGACACGAGGAGAAGATAAGGAATACACCCATTATCAAGAAATCACATTAGGATTCTCTTTTTCACCTGTTCCTTAAAACACTAGTGCTTAGGAAATCTATTGGAGGCAGAAGCAGTCAAGGGTAGCTTAGGGTTAGGGTTAGGGTTAGGGTGAGGGTTAGGGTATGGCTTAGGGTACAGGTTCGGGGAGGGGTTCGGGTAGGGCGTAGGGTATGGGTTAGGGTTAGGGTTAGGGTAGGTGTTAGGGTTAGGGCTCGGTTTAGGGTAAGGGTTAGGATTAGGGTACGCGTTAGTGTTAGGGTAGGGGTTAGGGTTAGGGTACGCGATAGGGTGAGGTTAGTTATTAAACCTATCCCACTCTCTAGATACCCCTTAGCACGTAAAGGAATATTATTTGGGTGTCCAGCCATGGAGAAGAGTTCAGACATTAGGAGAAAATAAGGAACACACCCATTATCAAGAAATCACATTAGGATTCTCTTTTTAACCTGTTCCTTAAAACACTAGTGCTTAGGAAATCTATTGGAGGCAGAAGCAGTCAAGGGTAGCTTAGGGTTAGGGTTAGGTTTAGGGTGAGGGTTAGTGTACGGCTTAGGGTACGGGTTCGGGGAGGGGTTCGGGTAGGGCGTAGGGTATGGGTTAGGGTTAGGGTTAGCGCTAGTGTCAGGGTTAGGGCTCGGTTTAGGGTACGGGTTAGGATTAGGTTACGCGTTAGGGTTAGGGTAGGGGTTAGGGTTAGGGTACGCGTTAGGGTGAGGGTAGTTATTAAACCTATCCCACTCTCTAGATACCCCTTAGCACGTAAAGGAATATTATTTGGGGGTCCAGCCATGGAGAAGAGTTTAGACACTAGGAGAAGATAAGGAACAGACCCATTATCAAGAAATCACATTAGGATTCTCTTTTTAACCTGTTCCTTAAAATACTAGTTCTTAAGAAATCTATTGGAGGCAGAAGCAGTCAAGGGTAGCTTAGTGTTAGGGTGAGGGTGAGGGTTAGGGTACGGCTTAGGGTACGGGTTCGGGGAGGGGTTCGGGTAGGGCGTAGGGTATGGTTTAGGGTTAGGGTTAGGGTTAGTGTTAGGGTTAGGGCTCGGTTTAAGGTATGGGTTAGGATTAGGTTACACGTTAGTGTTAGGGTAGGGGTTAGGGTTAGGGTGCGCGATAGGGTGAGGTTAGTTATTAAACCTATCTCACTCTTTAGATACCCCTTAGCACGTAAAGGAATATTATTTGTGGGTCCAGCCATGGAGAAGAGTTTAGACACTAGGAGAAGATAAAGAACACACCCATTATCACGAAATCACATTAGGATTCTCTTTTTAACCTGTTCCTTAAAACACTATTGCTTAGGAAATCTATTGGAGGCAGAAGCAGTCAAGGGTAGCTTAGGGTTAGGGTTAGGGTTAGGGTGAGGGTTAGGGTACGGCTTAGGGTACGGGTTCGGGGAGGGGTTCGGGTAGGGCGTAGGGTATGGGTTAGGGTTAAGGTTAGTGTTAGGGTTAGGGCTCGGTTTAGGGTACGGGATAGGATTAGGGTATGCGTTAGTGTTAGGGTAGGGGTTAGGGTTAGGGTACGCGATAGGGTGAGGTTAGTTATTAAACCTATCCCACTCTCTAGATACCCCTTAGCACGTAAAGGAATATTATTTGGGAGTCCAGCCATGGAGAAGAGTTTAGACACTAGGAGAAGATAAGGAACACACCCATTATCAAGAAATCACATTAGGATTCTCTTTTTAACCTGTTCCTTAAAACACTAGTGCTTAGGAAATCTATTGATGGCAGAAGCAGTCAAGGGTAGCTTAGTGTTAGGGTTAGGGTTAGGGTGAGGTTTAGGGTACGGCTTAGGGTACGGGTTCGGGGAGGGGTTTGGGTAGGGCGTAGGGTATGGGTTAGGGTTAGGGTTAGGGTTAGTGTTAGGGTTCGGGCTCGGTTTAGGGTAAGAGTTAGGATTAGGGTACGCGTTAGTGTTAGGGTAGGGGTTAGGGTTAGGGTACGCGATAGTGTGAGGTTAGTTATTAAACCTATCCCACTCTCTAGATACCCCTTAGCACGTAAAGGAATATTATTTGGGGGTCCAGCCATGGAGATGAGTTTAGACACGAGGAGAAGATAAGGAACACACCCATTATCAAGAAATCACATTAGGATTCTCTTTTTAACCTGTTTCTTAAAACACTAGTGCTTAGGAAATCTATTGGAGGCAGAAGCCGTCAAGGGTAGCTTAGGTTTAGGGTTAGGGTTAGGGTGAGGGTTAGGGTACGGCTTAGTGTACGGGTTCAGGGAGGGGATCGGGTAGGGCGTAGGGTATGGTTTAGGGTTAGGGTTAGTGTTAGGGTTAGGGCTCGGTTTAGGGTACGGGTTAGGATTAGGGTACGCGTTAGGGTTAGGGTAGGTGTTAGGGTTAGGGTACGCGTTAGGGTGAGGGTAGTTATTAAACCTATCCCACTCTCTAAATACCCCCTAGCACGTAAAGGAATATTATTTGGGGGTCCAGCCATGGAGAAGAGTTTAGACACTAGGAGAAGATAAGGAACACACCCATTATCACGAAATCACATTAGGATCCTCTTTTTAACCTGTTCCTTAAAACACTAGTGCTTAGGAAATCTATTGGAGGCAGAAGCAGTCAAGGGTAGCTTAGGGTTAGGGTTAGGGTTAGGGTGAGGGTTAGGGTATGGCTTAGGGTACGGGTTTCGGGGAGAGGTTCGGGTAGGGCGTAGGGTATGGGTTAGGGTTAGGGTTAGTGTTAGGGTTCGGGCTCGGTTTAGGGTACGGGTTAGGATTAGGGTACGCGTTAGTGTTAGGGTAGGGGTTAGGGTTAGGTTACGCTTTAGGGTGAGATTAGTTATTAAACCTATCCCACTCTCTAGATACCCCTTAGCACGTAAAGGAATATTATTTGGGGGTCCAGCCATGGAGAAGAGTTTAGACACTAGGAGAAGATAAGGAGCACACCCATTATCAAGAAATCACATTAGGATTCTCTTTTTAACCTGTACCTTAAAACACTAGTGCTTAGGAAATCTATTGGTGGCAGAAGCAGTCAAGGGTAACTTAGGTTTAGGGTTAGGGTTAGGGTGAGGGTTAGGGTACGGCTTAGGGTACGGGTTCGGGGAGGGGTTCGGGTAGGGCGTAGGGTATGGGTTAGGGTTAGGCTTAGGGCTAGTGTTAGGGTTAGGGCTCGGTTTAGGGTACGGGTTAGGATTAGGGTACGCGTTAGTGCTAGGGTAGGGGTTAGGGTTATGGTACGCACTAGGGTGAGGGTAGTTATTAAACCTATCCCACTCTCTAGATACCCCTTAGCACGTAAAGGAATATTATTTGGGGGTCCAGCCATGGAGAAGAGTTTAGACACTAGGAGAAGATAAGGAACACACCCATTATCAAGAAATCACATTAGGATTCTCTTTTTAACCTGTTCCTTAAAACACTAGTGCTTAGGAAATCTTTTGGAGGAAGAAGAAATCAAGGGTAGCTTAGGGTTAGGGTTAGAGTTAGGGTGAGGGTTAGGGTACGGCTTAGCGTACGGGTTCGGGGAGGGGTTTGGGTAGGGCGTAGGGTATGGGTTAGGGTTAGGGTTAGGGTTAGTGTTAGTGTTAGGGCTCGGTTTAGGGTACGGGTTAGGATTAGGGTACGCGTTAGGGTTAGGGTAGCAGTTAGGGTTAGGGTACGCTTTACGGTGAGATTAGTTATTAAACCTATCCCACTCTCTAGATACCCCTTAGCACGTAAAGGAATATTATTTGGGGGTCCAGCCATGGAGAAGAGCTTAGACACTAGGAGAAGATAAGGAACACACCCATTATCAAGAAATCACATTAGGATTCTCTTTTTCACCTGTTCCTTAAAACACTAGTGCTTAGGAAATCTATTGGAGGCAGAAGCAGTCAAGGGTAGCTTAGGGATAGGGTTAGGGTGAGGGTGAGGGTTAGGGTACGGCTTAGGGTACGGGTTCGGGGAGGGGTTCGGGTAGGGCGTAGGGTATGGTTTAGGGTTAGGGTTAGGGTTAGTGTTAGGGTTCGGGCTCGGTTTAGGGTATGGGTTAGGATTAGGGTACGCGTTAGTGTTAGGGTAGGGGTTAGGGTTAGGTTACGCTTTAGGGTGAGGTTAGTTATTAAACCTATCCCACTCTCTAGATACCCCTTAGCACGTAAAGGAATATTATTTGGGGGTCCAGCCATGGAGAAGAGTTTAGACACTAGGAGAAGATAAGGAGCACACCCATTATCAAGAAATCACATTAGGATTCTCTTTTTAACCTGTACCTTAAAACATTAGTGCTTAGGAAATCTATTGGTGGCAGAAGCAGTCAAGGGAAGCTTAGGTTTAGGGTTAGGGTTAGGGTGAGTGTTAGGGTACGGCTTAGGGTACGGGTTCGGGGAGGGGTTCGGGTAGGGCGTAGGGTATGGGTTAGGGTTAGGGTTAGGGCTAGTGTTAGGGTTAGGGCTCGGTTTAGGGTACGGGTTAGGATTAGGGTACGCGTTAGTGTTAGGGTAGGGGTTAGGGTTAGGGTACGCGATAGGGTGAGGTTAGTTATTAAACCTATCCCACTCTCTAGATACCCCTTAGCACGTAAAGGAATATTATTTGGGGGTCCAGCCATGGAGAAGAGTTTAGACACTAGGAGAAAATAAGGAACACACCCATTATCAAGAAATCACATTAGGATTCTCTTTTTAACCTGTTCCTTAAAACACTAGTGCTTAGGAAATCTATTGGAGGCAGAAGCAGTCAAGGGTAGCTTAGGGTTAGGGTTAGGGTTAGGTTACGGCTTAGGGTACGGGTTCGGGGAGGGGTTCGGGTAGGGCGTAGGGTATGGGTTAGGGTTAGGGTTAGCGCTAGTGTTAGGGTTAGGGCTCGGTTTAGGGTACGGGTTAGGATTAGGGTACGCGTTAGGGTTAGGGTAGGGGTTAGGGTTAGGGTACGCTTTAGGGTGAGAGTAGTTATTAAACCTATCCCACTCTCTAGATACCCCTTAGCACGTAAAGGAATATTATTTGGGGGTCCAGCCATGGAGAAGAACTTAGACACTAGGAGAAGATAAGGAACACACCCATTATCAAGAAATCACATTAGGATTCTCTTTTTTTTTTTTTTTTTTTTTTAATTATTTATTTATTTAATTTATTTATGGCTGTGTTGGGTCTTCGTTTCCGTGCGAGGGCTTTCTCCAGTTGTGGCAAGTGGGGACCACTCTTCATCGCGGTGCGCAGGCCTCTCATCATCGCGGCCTCTCCCGTCGCGGAGCACAGGCTCCAGACGCGCAGGCCCAGCAACTGTGGCTCACGGGCCCAGCTGCTCCGCGGCATGTGGGATCCTCCCAGACCAGGGCTCGAACCCGCGTCCCCTGCACCGGCAGGCAGACTCTCAACCACTGCGCCACCAGGGAAGCCCCAGGATTCTCTTTTTAACTTGTTCCTTAAAACACTAGTGCTTAGGAAATCTATTGGAGGCAGAAGCAGTCAAGGGTAGCTTAGGGTTAGGGTAAGGGTGAGGGTGAGGGTTAGGGTACGGCTTAGGGTACGGGTTCGGGGAGGCGTTCGGGTAGGGCGTAGGGTATGGGTTAGGGTTAGGGTTAGGGTTAGTGTTAGGGTTAGGGCTCGGTTTAGGGTACGGGTTAGGATTAGGGTACGCGTTAGGGTTAGGGTAGGGGTTAGGGTTAGGGTACGCGTTAGGGTGAGGGTAGTTATTAAACCTATCCCACTCTCTAGATACCCCTTAGCACGTAAAGGAATATTATTTGTGGGTCCAGCCATGGAGAAGAGATTAGACACTAGGAGAAGATAAGGAACACACCCATTATCAAGAAATCACATTAGGATTCTCTTTTTAACCTGTTCCTTAAAACACTAGTGCTTAGGAATTCTATTGGAGGCAGAAGCAGTCAAGGGTAGCTTAGGGTTAGGGTTAGGGTGAGGGTGAGAGTTAGGGTACGGCTTAGGGTACGGGTTCGGGGAGGGGTTCGGGTAGGGCGTAGGGTATGGTTTAGGGTTAGGGTTAGGGTTAGTGTTAGGGTTAGGGCTCGGTTTAGGGTACGGGTTAGGATTAGGGTACGCGTTAGTGTTAGGGTAGGTGTTAGGGTTAGGGTACGCGATAGGGTGAGGTTAGTTATTAAAACTATCCCACTCTCTAGATACCCCTTAGCACGTAAAGGAATATTATTTGGGGGTCCAGCCATGGAGAAGAGTTTAGACACTAGGAGAAGATAAGGAACACACCCATTATCAAGAAATCACATTAGGATTCTCTTTTTAACCTGTTCCTTAAAACACTAGTGCTTAGGAAATCTATTGGAGGCAGAAGCAGTCAAGGGTAGCTTAGGGATAGGGTTAGGGTTAGGGTACGGCTTAGGGTACGGGTTCGGGGAGGGGTTCGGGTAGGGCGTAGTGTATGGTTTAGGGTTAGGGTTAGGGTTAGTGTTAGGGTTAGGGCTCGGTTTACGGTACGGGTTAGGATTAGGGTACGCGTTAGGGTTAGGGTAGGGGTTAGGGTTAGGGTATGCGATAGGGTGAGGTTACTTATTAAACCTATCCCACTCTCTAGATACCCCTTAGCACGTAAAGGAATATTATTTGGGGGTCCAGCCATGGAGAAGAGTTTAGACACTAGGAGAAAATAAGGAACACACCCATTATCAAGAAATCACATTAGGATTCTCTTTTTAACCTGTTCCTTAAAACACTAGTGCTTAGGAAATCTATTGGAGGCAGAAGCAGTCAAGGGTAGCTTAGGGTTAGGTTTAGGGTTAGGGTGAGGGTTAAGGTATGGCTTAGGGTACGGGTTCGGGGAGGGGTTCGGGTAGGGCGTAGGGTATGGGTTAGGGTTAGGGTTAGGGTTAGTGTTAGGGTTAGGGCTCGGTTTAGGGTACGGGTTAGGATTAGGGTACGCGTTAGGGTTAGGGTAGGGTTTAGGGTTAGGGTACGCGTTAGGGTGAGGGTTGTTATTAAACCTATCCCACTCTCTAGATATCCCTGAGCACGTAAAGGAATATTATTTGGGGGTCCAGCCATGGAGAAGAGTTTAGACACGAGGAGAAGATAAGGAACACACCCATTATCAAGAAATCACATTAGGATTCTCTTTTTAACCTGTTCCTTAAAACACTAGTGCTTAGGAAATCTATTGGAGGCAGAAGCAGTCAAGGGTAGCTTAGGTTTAGGGTTAGGGTTAGGGTACGGCTTAGGGTACGGGTTCGGGGAGGGGTTCGGGTAGGGCGTAGGGTATGGTTTAGGGTTAGGGTTAGGGTTAGTGTTAGGGTTAGGGCTCGGTTTAGGGTACGGGTTAGGATTAGGGTACGCGTTAGTGTTAGGGTAGGGGTTAGGGTTAGGGTACGCGATAGGGTGAGGTTAGTTATTAAACCTATCACACTCTTTAGATACCCCTTAGCACGTAAAGGAATATTATTTGTGGGTCCAGCCATGGAGAAGAGTTTAGACACTAGGAGAAGATAAGGAACACACCCATTATCACGAAATCACATTAGGATTCTCTTTTTAACCTGTTCCTTAAAACACTATTGCTTAGGAAATCTATTGGAGGCAGAAGCAGTCAAGGGTAGCTTAGGGTTAGGGTTAGGGTTAGGGTTAGGGTTAGGGTGAGGTTTAGGGTACGGCTTAGGGTACGGGTTCGGGGAGGGGTTCGGGTAGGGCGTAGGGTATGGGATAGGGTTAGGGTTAGGGTTAGGGCTCGGTTTAGGGTACGGGTTAGGATTAGGGTACGCGTTAGGGTTAGGGTAGGGGTTAGGGTTAGGGTATGCGATAGGGTGAGGTTACTTATTAAACCTATCCCACTCTCTAGATACCCCTTAGCACGTAAAGGAATATTATTTGGGGGTCCAGCCATGGAGAAGAGTTTAGACACTAGGAGAAGATAAGGAACACACCCATTATCAAGAAATCACATTAGGATTCTCTTTTTAACCTGTTCCTTAAAACACTAGTGCTTAGGAAATCTATTGGAGGCAGAAGCAGTCAAGGGTAGCTTAGTGTTAGGGTTAGGGTTAGGGTACGGCTTAGGGTACGGGTTCGGGGAGGGGTTCGGGTAGGGCGTAGGGTATGGGTTAGGGTTAGGGTTAGGGTAAGTGTTAGAGTTAGGGCTCGGTTTATGGTACGGGTTAGGATTAGGGTACACGTTAGGGTTAGGGTAGGGGTTAGGGTTAGGGTATGCGATAGGGTGAGGTTACTTATTAAACCTATCCCACTCTCTAGATAACCCTTAGCACGTAAAGGAATATTATTTGGGGGTCCAGCCATGGAGAAGAGTTTAGACACTAGGAGAAGATCAGGAACACACCCATTATCAAGAAATCACATTAGGATTCTCTTTTTAACCTGTTCCTTAAAACACTAGTGCTTAGGAAATCTATTGGAGGCAGAAGCAGTCAAGGGTAGCTTAGGGTTAGTGTTAGTGTGAGGGTGAGGGTTAGGGTACGGCTTAGGTTACGGGTTTGGGGAGGGGTTCGCGTAGGGCGTAGGGTATGGGTTAGGGTTAGGGTTAGGGCTAGTGTTAGGGTTAGGGCTCGGTTTAGGGTACGGGTTAGGATTAGTGTACGCGTTAGTGTTAGGGTAGGGGTTAGGGTTATGGTACGCACTAGGGTGAGGGTAGTTATTAAACCTATCCCACTCTCTAGATACCGCCGAGCACGTAAAGGAATATTATTTGGGGGTCCAGCCATGGAGAAGAGTTTAGACACTAGGAGAAGATAAGGAACACACCCATTATCAAGAAATCACATTAGGATTCTCTTTTTAACCTGTTCCTTAAAACACTAGTGCTTAGGAAATCTATTGGAGGCAGAAGCAATCAAGGGTAGCTTAGGGTTAGGGTTAGAGTTAGGGTGAGGGTTAGGGTATGGCTTAGGGTACGGGTTCGGGGAGGGGTTCGGGTAGGGCGTAGGGTATGGGTTAGGGTTAGGGTTAGGGTTAGTGTTAGGGTTAGGGCTCGGTTTAGGGTACGGGTTAGGATTAGGGTACGCGTTAGGGTTAGGGTAGGGGTTAGGGTTAGGGTACGCGTTAGGGTGAGGGTAGTTATTAAACCTATCCCACTCCCTAGATACCCCTTAGCACGTAAAGGAATATTATTTGGGGGTCCAGCCATGGAGAAGGGTTTAGACACGAGGAGAAGATAAGGAACACACCCATTATCAAGAAATCACATTAGGATTCTCTTTTTAACCTGTTCCTTAAAACACTAGTGCTTAGGAAATCTATTGGAGGCAGAAGCAGTCAAGGGTAGCTTAGGGTTAGGGTTAGGGTTAGGGTGAGGGTTAGGGTACGGCTTAGGGTACGGGTTCGGGGAGGGGTTCGGGTAGGGCGTAGGGTATGGGTTAGGGTTAGGGTTAGGGCTAGTGTTAGGGTTACGGCTCGTTTTAGGTTACAGGTTAGGATTAGGGTACGCGTTAGGGTTAGGGTAGGGGTTAGGGTTAGGGTATGCGATAGGGTGAGGTTAGTTATTAAACCTATCCCACTCTCTAGATACCCCTTAGCACGTAAAGGAATATTATTTGGGGGTCCAGCCATGGAGAAGAGTTTAGACACTAGGAGAAGATAAGGAACACACCTATTATCAAGAAATCACATTAGGATTCTCTTTTTAACCTGTTCCTTAAAACACTAGTGCTTAGGAATTCTATTGGAGGCAGAAGCAGTCAAGGGTAGCTTAGGGTTAGTGTTAGGGTGAGGGTGAGGGTTAGGGTACGGCTTAGGGTACGGGTTCGGGGAGGGGTTCGGGTAGGGCGTAGGGTATGGTTTAGGGTTAGGGTTAGGGTTAGTGTTAGGGTTAGGGCTCGGTTTAGGGTACGGGTTAGGATTAGGGTACGCGTTAGTGTTAGGGTAGGGGTTAGGGTTAGGGTACGCGATAGGGTGAGGTTAGTTATTAAACCTATCACACTCTTTAGATACCCCTTAGCACGTAAAGGAATATTATTTGTGGGTCCAGCCATGGAGAAGAGTTTAGACACTAGGAGAAGATAAGGAACACACCCATTATCACGAAATCACATTAGGATTCTCTTTTTAACCTGTTCCTTAAAACACTATTGCTTAGGAAATCTATTGGAGGCAGAAGCAGTCAAGGGTAGCTTAGGGTTAGGGTTAGGGTTAGGGTGAGGGTTAGGGTACGGCTTAGGGTACGGGTTCGGGGAGGGGTTCGGGTAGGGCGTAGGGTATGGGTTAGGGTTAGGGTTAGGGTTAGTGTTAGGGTTAGGGCTCGGTTTAGGGTACGGGTTAGGATTAGGGTACGCGTTAGTGTTAGGGTAGGGGTTAGGGTTAGGGTACGCGATAGGGTGAGGTTAGTTATTAAACCTATCCCACTCTCTAGATACCCCTGAGCACGTAAAGGAATATTATTTGGGGGTCCAGCCATGGAGAAGAGTTTAGACACTAGGAGAAGATAAGGAACACACCCATTATCAAGAAATCACATTAGGATTCTCTTTTTAACCTGTTCCTTAAAACACTAGTGCTTAGGAAATCCATTGGAGGCAGAAGCAGTCAAGGGTAGCTTAGGGTTAGGTTTAGGGTTAGGGTGAGGGTTAGGGTATGGCTTAGGGTACGGGTTCGGGGAGGGGTTCGGGTAGGGCGTAGGGTATGGGTTAGGGTTAGGGTTAGGGTTAGTGTTAAGGTTAGGGCTCGGTTTAGGGTACGGGTTAGGATTAGGGTACGCGTTAGGGTTAGGGTAGGGTTTAGGGTTCGGGTACGCGTTAGGGTGAGGGTTGTTATTAAACCTATCCCACTCTCTAGATACCCCTGAGCACGTAAAGGAATATTATTTGGGGGTCCAGCCATGGAGAAGAGTTTAGACACGAGGAGAAGATAAGGAACACACCCATTATCAAGAAATCACATTAGGATTCTCTTTTTAACCTGTTCCTTAAAACACTAGTGCTTAGGAAATCTATTGGAGGCAGAAGCAGTCAAGGGTAGCTTAGGGTTAGGGTTATGTTTAGGGTACGGCTTAGGGTACGGGTTCGGGGAGGGGTTCGGGTAGGGCGTAGGGTATGGGTTAGGGTTAGGGTTAGGGCTAGTGTTAGGGTTAGGGCTCGGTTTAGGTTACGGGTTAGGATTAGGGTACGCGTTAGGGTTAGGGTAGGGGTTAGGCTTAGGGTACGCTTTAGGGAGAGGGTAGTTATTAAACCTATCCCACTCTCTAGATACCCCTTAGCACGTAAAGGAATATTATTTGGGGGTCCAGACATGGAGAAGAGTTTAGACACTAGGAGAAGATAAGGAACACACCCATTATCAAGAAATCACATTAGGATTCTCTTTTTAACCTGTTCCTTAAAACACTAGTGCTTAGGAAATCTATTGGAGGCAGAAGCAGTCAAGGGTAGCTTAGGGTTAGGGTTAGGGTTAGGGTGAGGGTTAGGGTACGGCTTAGGTTACGGGTTCAGGGAGTTGTTCGTGTAGGGCGTAGGGTATGGGTTAGGGTTAGGGTTAGGGTTAGTGTTAGGTTTAGGGCTCGGTTTAGGTTACGGGTTAGGATTAGTGTACGCGTTAGTGTTAGGGTAGGGTTTAGGGTTAGGGTACGCGTTAGGGTGAGGGTAGTTATTAAACCTATCCCACTCTCTAGATACCCCTTAGCACGTAAAGGAATATTATTTGGGGGTCCAGCCATGGAGAAGAGTTTAGACACGAGGAGAAGATAAGGAACACTCCCATTATCAAGAAATCACATTAGGATTCTCTTTTTAAACTGTTCCTTAAAACACTAGTGCTTAGGAAATCTATTGGAGGCAGAAGTAGTCAAGGGTAGCTTAGGGTTAGGGTTAGGGTTAGGGTGAGGGTTAGGGTACGGCTTAGGGTACGGGTTCGGGGAGGGGTTCGGGGAGGGCGTAGGGTATGGGTTAGGGTTAGGGTTAGTGTTAAGGTTAGGGCTCGGTTTAGGGTACGGATTAGGATTAGGGTACGCGTTAGTGTTAGGGTAGGGGTTAGGGTTAGGGTACGCGATAGGGTGAGGTTAGTTATTAAACCTATCCCACTCTCTAGATACCCCTTAGCACGTAAAGGAATATTATTTGGGGGTCCAGCCATGGAGAAGAGTTTAGACACGAGGAGAAGATAAGGAACACACCCATTATCAAGAAATCACATTAGGATTCTCTTTTTAACCTGTTCCTTAAAAAACTAGTACTTAGGAAATCTATTGGAGGCAGAAGAAGTCAAGGGTAGCTTAGGGTTAGGTTTAGGGTTAGGGTACGGCTTAGGGTACGGGTTCGGGGAGGGGTTCGGGTAGGGCGTAGGGTATGGGTTAGGGTTAGGGTTAGGGTTAGTGTTAGAGTTAGGGCTCGGTTTATGGTACGGGTTAGGATTAGGGTACACGTTAGGGTTAGGGTAGGGGTTAGGGTTAGGGTATGCGATAGGGTGAGGTTACTTATTAAACCTATCCCACTCTCTAGATAACCCTTAGCACGTAAAGGAATATTATTTGGGGGTCCAGCCATGGAGAAGAGTTTAGACACTAGGAGAAGATCAGGAACACACCCATTATCAAGAAATCACATTAGGATTCTCTTTTTAACCTGTTCCTTAAAACACTAGTGCTTAGGAAATCTATTGGAGGCAGAAGCAGTCAAGGGTAGCTTAGGGTTAGTGTTAGTGTGAGGGTGAGGGTTAGGGTACGGCTTAGGGTACGGGTTTGGGGAGGGGTTCGCGTAGGGCGTAGGGTATGGGTTAGGGTTAGGGTTAGGGCTAGAGTTAGGGTTAGGGCTCGGTTTAGGGTACGGGTTAGGATTAGTGTACGCGTTAGTGTTAGGGTAGGGGTTAGGGTTATGGTACGCACTAGGGTGAGGGTAGTTATTAAACCTATCCCACTCTCTAGATACCGCCGAGCACGTAAAGGAATATTATTTGGGGGTCCAGCCATGGAGAAGAGTTTAGACACTAGGAGAAGATAAGGAACACACCCATTATCAAGAAATCACATTAGGATTCTCTTTTTAACCTGTTCCTTAAAACACTAGTGCTTAGGAAATCTATTGGAGGCAGAAGCAATCAAGGGTAGCTTAGGGTTAGGGTTAGAGTTAGGGTGAGTGTTAGGGTACGGCTTAGGTTACGGGTTCGGGGAGGGGTTCGGGTAGGGCGTAGGGTATGGGTTAGGGTTAGGGTTAGGGTTAGTGTTAGGGTTAGGGCTCGGTTTAGGGTACGGGTTAGGATTAGGGTACGCGTTAGGGTTAGGGTAGGGGTTAGGGTTAGGGTACGCGTTAGGGTGAGGGTAGTTATTAAACCTATCCCACTCCCTAGATACCCCTTAGCACGTAAAGGAATATTATTTGGGGGTCCAGCCATGGAGAAGGGTTTAGACACGAGGAGAAGATAAGGAACACACCCATTATCAAGAAATCACATTAGGATTCTCTTTTTAACCTGTTCCTTAAAACACTAGTGCTTAGGAAATCTATTGGAGGCAGAAGCAGTCAAGGGTAGCTTAGGGTTAGGGTTAGGGTTAGGGTGAGGGTTAGGGTACGGCTTAGGGTACGGGTTCGGGGAGGGGTTCGGGTAGGGCGTAGGGTATGGGTTAGGGTTAGGGTTAGGGCTAGTGTTAGGGTTACGGCTCGGTTTAGGTTACGGGTTAGGATTAGGGTACGCGTTAGGGTTAGGGTAGGGGATAGGGTTAGGGTACGCGTTAGGGTGAGGGTAGTTATTAAACCTATCCCACTCTCTAGATACCCCTTAGCACGTAAAGGAATATTATTTGGGGGTGCAGCCATGGAGAAGAGTTTAGACACTAGGAGAAGATAAGGAACACACCCATTATCATGAAATCACATTAGGATTCTCTTTTTAAACTGTTCCTTAAAACACTAGTGCTTAGTAAATCTATTGGAGGCAGAAGCAGTCAAGGGTAGCTTAGGGTTAGGGTTAGGGTTAGGGTGAGGGTTAGGGTACGGCTTAGGGTACGGGTTCGGGGAGGGGTTCGGGGAGGGCGTAGGGTATGGGATAGGGTTAGGGTTAGGGTTAGTGTTTGGGTTAGGGCTCGGTTTAGGGTACGGGTTAGGATTAGGGTACGCGTTAGGGTTAGGGTAGGGGTTAGGGTTAGGGTATGCGATAGGGTGAGGTTACTTATTAAACCTATCCCACTCTCTAGATACCCCTTAGCACGTAAAGGAATATTATTTGGGGGTCCAGCCATGGAGAAGAGTTTAGACACTAGGAGAAGATAAGGAACACACCCATTATCAAGAAATCACATTAGGATTCTCTTTTTAACCTGTTCCTTAAAACACTAGTGCTTAGGAAATCTATTGGAGGCAGAAGCAGTCAAGGGTAGCTTAGGGTTAGGGTTAGGGTTAGGGTACGGCTTAGGGTACGGGTTCGGGGAGGGGTTTGGGTAGGGCGTAGGGTATGGGTTAGGGTTAGGGTTAGGGTTAGTGTTAGGGTTAGGGCTCGGTTTAGGGTACGGGTTAGGATTAGGGTACGCGTTAGTGTTAGGGTAGGGGTTAGGGTTAGGGTACGCGATAGGGTGAGGTTAGTTATTAAACCTATCCCACTCTCTAGATACCCCTTAGCATGTAAAGGAATATTATTTGGGGGTCCAGCCATGGAGAAGAGTTTAGACACTAGGAGAAGATAAGGAACACACCCATTATCAAGAAATCACATTAGGATTCTCTTTTTAACCTGTTCCTTAAAACACTAGTGCTTAGGAAATCTATTGGAGGCAGAAGCAGTCAAGGGTAGCTTAGGGTTAGGGTTAGGGTTAGGGTGAGGGTTAGGGTACGGCTTAGGGTACGGGTTCGGGGAGGGGTTCGGGTAGGGCGTAGGGTATGGGTTAGGGTTAGGGTTAGGGTTAGTGTTAGGGTTAGGGCTCGGTTTAGGGTACGGGTTAGGATTAGGGTACGCGTTAGGGTTAGGGTAGGGTTTAGGGTTCGGGTACGCGTTAGGGTGAGGGTTGTTATTAAACCTATCCCACTCTCTAGATACCCCTGAGCACGTAAAGGAATATTATTTGGGGGTCCAGCCATGGAGAAGAGTTTAGACACGAGGAGAAGATAAGGAACACACCCATTATCAAGAAATCACATTAGGATTCTCTTTTTAACCTGTTCCTTAAAACACTAGTGCTTAGGAAATCTATTGGAGGCAGAAGCAGTCAAGGGTAGCTTAGGGTTAGGGTAAGGGTTAGGGTGAGGGTTAGGGTACGGCTTAGGGTACGGGTTCGGGGAGGCATTCGGGTAGGGCGTAGGGTATGGTTTAGGGTTAGGTTTAGTGTTAGGGTTAGGGCTCGGTTTATGGTACGGGTTAGGATTAGGGTACACGTTAGGGTTAGGGTAGGGGTTAGGGTTAGGGTATGCGATAGGGTGAGGTTACTTATTAAACCTATCCCACTCTCTAGATAACCCTTAGCACGTAAAGGAATATTATTTGGGGGTCCAGCCATGGAGAAGAGTTTAGACACTAGGAGAAGATCAGGAACACACCCATTATCAAGAAATCACATTAGGATTCTCTTTTTAACCTGTTCCTTAAAACACTAGTGCTTAAGAAATCTATTGGAGGCAGAAGCAGTCAAGGGTAGCTTAGGGTTAGTGTTAGTGTGAGGGTGAGGGTTAGGGTACGGCTTAGGGTACGGGTTTGGGGAGGGGTTCGGGTAGGGCGTTGGGTATGGGTTAGGGTAAGGGTTAGGGCTAGTGTTAGGGTTAGGGCTCGGTTTAGGGTACGGGTTAGGATTAGTGTACGCGTTAGTGTTAGGGTAGGGGTTAGGGTTAGGGTACGCGTTAGGGTGAGGGTAGTTATTAAACCTCTCCTTCTCTCTAGATACCCCTTAGCACGTAAAGGAATATTATTTGGGGGTCCAGCCATGGAGAAGAGTTTAGACACTAGGAGAAGATAAGGAACACACCCATTATCAAGAAATCACATTAGGATTCTCTTTTTAACCTGTTCCTTAAAACACTAGTGCTTAGGAAATCTATTGGAGGCAGAAGCAGTCAAGGGTAGCTTAGGGTTAGGGTTAGGGTTAGGGTGAGGGTTAGGGTACGGCTTAGGTTACGGGTTCAGGGAGTTGTTCGGGTAGGGCGTAGGGTATGGGTTAGGGTTAGGGTTAGGGTTAGTGTTAGGGTTAGGGCTCGGTTTAGGTTACGGGTTAGGATTAGGGTACGCGTTAGGGTTAGGGTAGGGGATAGGGTTAAGGTACGCGTTAGGGTGAGGGTAGTTATTAAACCTATCCCACTCTCTAGATACCCCTTAGCACGTAAAGGAATATTATTTGGGGGTGCAGCCATGGAGAAGAGTTTAGACACTAGGAGAAGATAAGGAACACACCCATTATCATGAAATCACATTAGGATTCTCTTTTTAAACTGTTCCTTAAAACACTAGTGCTTAGTAAATCTATTGGAGGCAGAAGCAGTCAAGGGTAGCTTAGGGTTAGTGTTAGGGTTAGGGTGAGGGCTAGGGTATGGCTTAGGGTACGGGTTCAGGGAGGGGTTCGGGTAGGGCGTAGGGTATTGGTTAGGGTTAGGGTTAGGGCTAGCGTTAGGTTTAGGGCTCGGTTTAGGGTACGGGTTAGGATTAGGGTACGCGTTAGGGTTAGGGTAGGGGTTAGGGTTAGGGTACGCGTTAGGGTGAGGGTAGTTATTAAACCTATCCCACTCTCTAGATACCCCTTAGCACGTAAAGGAATATTATTTGGGGGTCCAGCCATGGAGAAGAGTTTAGACACGAGGAGAAGATAAGGAACACACCCATTATCAAGAAATCACATTAGGATTCTCTTTTTAACCTGTTCCTTAAAACACTAGTGCTTAGGAAATCTATTGGAGGCAGAAGCAGTCAAGGGTAGCTTAGGGTTAGGGTTAGGGTTAGGGTGAGGGTTAGTGTACGGCTTAGGGTACGGGTTCGGGGAGGGGTTCGGGTAGGGCGTAGGGTATGGGTTAGGGTTAGGGTTAGTGTTAGGGTTAGGGCTCGGTTTAGGGTACGGGTTAGGATTAGGGTACGCGTTAGGGTTAGGGTAGGGGTTAGGGTTAGGGTACGCGTTAGGGTGAGGGTAGTTATTAAACCTATCCCACTCTCTAGATACCCCTTAGCACGTAAAGGAATATTATTTGGGGGTCCAGCCATGGAGAAGAGTTTAGACACGAGGCGAAATAAGGAACACACCCATTATCAAGAAATCACATTAGGATTCTCTTTTTAACCTGTTCCTTAAAACACTAGTGCTTAGGAAATCTATTGGAGGCAGAAGCAGTCAAGGGTAGCTTAGGGTTAGGGTTAAGGTGAGGGTTAGGGTGCGGCTTAGGGTACGGGTTCGGGAAGGGGTTCGGGTAGCGCATAGGGTATGGGTTAGGGTTAGGGTTAGGGTTAGTGTTAGGGTTAGGGCTCGGTTTAGGGTACGGGTTAGGATTAGGGTACGTGTTAGGGTTAGGGTAGTGGTTAGGGTTAGGGTACGCTTTAGGGTGAGGGTAGTTATTAAACCTATCCCACTCTCTAGATACCCCTTAGCACGTAAAGGAATATTATTTGGGGGTCCAGCCATGGAGAAGTGTTTAGACACTAGGAGAAGATAAGGAACACACCCATTATCAAGAAATCACAATATGATTCTCTTTTTAACCTGTTCATTAAAACACTAGTGCTTAGGAAATCTATTGGAGGCAGAAGCAGTCAAGGGTAGCTTAGGGTTAGGGTTAGGGTGAGGGTTAGGTTACGGCTTAGGGTACAGGTTCGGGGAGGGGTTCGGGTAGGGCGTAGGGTATTGGTTAGGGTTAGGGTTAGGGCTAGTGTTAGGGTTAGGGCTCGGTTTAGGGTACGGGTTAGGATTAGGGTACGTGTTAGGGTTAGGGTAGGGGTTAGGGTTAGGGAACGCGTTAGGGTGAGGGTAGTTATTAAACCTATCCCACTCTCTAGATACCCCTTAGCACGTAAAGGAATATTATTTGGGGGTCCAGCCATGGAGAAGAGTTTAGACACTAGGAGAAGATAAGGAACACACCCATTATCACGAAATCACATTAGGATTCTCTTTTTAACCTGTTCCTTAAAACACTAGTGCTTAGGAAATCTATTGGAGGCAGAAGCAGTCAAGGGTAGCTTAGGGTTAGTGTTAGGGTTAGGGTGAGGGCTAGGGTATGGCTTAGGGTACGGGTTCGGGGAGGGGTTCGGGTAGGGCGTAGGGTATGGGTTAGGGTTAGGGTTAGGGCTAGCGTTAGGTTTAGGGCTCGGTTTAGGGTACGGGTTAGGATTAGGGTACGCGTTAGGGTTAGGGTAGGGGTTAGGGTTAGGGTACGCGTTAGGGTGAGGGTTGTTATTAAACCTATCCCACTCTCTAGATACCCCTTAGCACGTAAAGGAATATTATTTGGGGGTCCAGCCATGGAGAAGAGTTTAGACACGAGGAGAAGATAAGGAACACACCCATTATCAAGAAATCACATTAGGATTCTCTTTTTAACCTGTTCCTTAAAACACTAGTGCTTAGGAAATCTATTGGAGGCAGAAGCAGTCAAGGGTAGCTTAGGGTTAGGGTTAGGGTTAGGGTGAGGGTTAGGGTATGGCTTAGGGTACGGGTTCGGGGAGGGGTTCGGGTAGGGCGTAGGGTATGGGTTAGGATTAGGGTTAGGGCTAGTGTTAGGGTTAGGGCTCGGTTTAGGGTATGGGTTCGGATTAGGGTACGCGTTAGGGTTAGGGTAGGGGTTAGGGTTAGGGTACGCATTAGGGTGCGGGTAGTTTTTAAACCTATCACACTCTCTAGAAACCCCTTAGCACGTAAAGGAATATTATTTGGTGGTCCAACCATGGAGAAGAGTTTAGACACTAGGAGAAGATAAGGAACACACCCATTATCAAGAAATCACATTAGGATTCTCTTTTTCACCTGTTCCTTAAAACACTAGTGCTTAGGAAATCTATTGGAGGCAGAAGCAGTCAAGGGTAGCTTAGGGTTAGGGTTAGGGTTAGGGTGAGGTTTAGGGTACGGCTTAGGGTACGGGTTCGGGGAGGGGTTCGGGTAGGGCGTAGGGTATGGGTTAGGGTTAGGGTTAGGGTTAGTGTTAGGGTTAGGGCTCGGTTTAGGGTACGGGTTAGGATTAGGGTACGCGTTAGGGTTAGGGTAGGGGTTAGGGTTAGTGTACGCGTTAGGGTGAGGGTAGTTATTAAACCTATCCCACTCTCTAGATACCCCTTAGCACGTAAAGGAATATTAATGGGGGTCCAGCCATGGAGAAGAGTTTAGACACTAGGAGAAGATAAGGAACACACCCATTATCACGAAATCACATTAGGATTCTCTTTTTAACCTGTTCCTTAAAACACTAGTGCTTAGGAAATCTATTGGAGGCAGAAGCAGTCAAGGGTAGCTTAGGGTTAGGGTTAGGGTTAGGGTGAGTGTTAGGGTATGGCTTAGGGTACGGGTTCGGGGAGGGGTTCGGGTAGGGCGTAGGGTATGGGTTAGGTATAGGGTTAGGGCTAGTGTTACGGTTAGGGCTCGGTTTAGGGTATGGGTTCGGATTAGGGTACGCGTTAGGGTTAGGGTAGGGGTTAGGGTTAGGGTACGCATTAGGGTGCGGGTAGTTATTAAACCTATCACACTCTCTAGAAACCCCTTAGCACGTAAAGGAATATTATTTGGGGGTCCAACCATGGAGAAGAGTTTAGACACGAGGAGAAGATAAGGAACACACCCATTATCAAGAAATCACATTAGGATTCTCTTTTTCACCTGTTCCTTAAAACACTAGTGCTTAGGAAATCTATTGGAGGCAGAAGCAGTCAAGGGTAGCTTAGGGTTAGGGTTAGGGTTAGGGTGAGGGTTAGGGTATGGCTTAGGGTACGGGTTCGGGGAGGGGTTCGGGTAGGGCGTAGGGTATGGGTTAGGGTTAGGGTTAGGTTTAGTGTTAGGGTTAGGGCTCGGTTTAGGGTACGGGTTAGGATTAGGGTACGTGTTAGTGTTAGGGTAGGGGTTAGGGTTAGGGTACGCGATAGGGTGAGGTTAGTTATTAAACCTATCCCACTCTGTAGATACCCCTTAGCACGTAAAGGAATATTATTTGGTGGTCCAGCCATGGAGAAGAGTTTAGACACTAGGAGAAGATAAGGAACACACCCATTATCAAGAAATCACATTAGGATTCTCTTTTTAACCTGTTCCTTAAAACACTAGTGCTTAGGAAATCTATTGCAGGCAGAAGCAGTCAAGGGTAGCTTAGGGTTAGGGTTAGGGTTAGGGTGAGGGTTAGGGTACGGCTTAGGGTACGGGTTCGGGGAGGGGTTCGGGTAGGGCGTAGAGTATGGGTTAGGGTTAGGGTTAGGGCAAGGGTTAGGGTTAGGGCTCGGTTTAGGGTACGGGTTAGGATTAGGGTACGCGTTAGGGTTAGGGTAGGGGTTAGGGTTAGGGTACGCGTTAGGGTGAGGGTAGTTATTAAATCTATCCCACTCTCTAGATACCCCTTAGCACGTAAAGGAATATTATTTGGGGGTCCAGCCATGGAGAAGAGTTTAGACAGGAGGAGAAGATAAGGAACACACCCATTATCAAGAAATCACATTAGGATTCTCTTTTTAACCTGTTCCTTAAAACACTAGTGCTTAGGAAATCTATTGGAGGCAGAAGCCGTCAAGGGTAGCTTAGGGTGAGGGTTAGGGTACGGCTTAGGGTACGGGTTCGGGGAGGGGTTCGGGGAGGGGTTCGGGTAGGGCGTAGGGTATGGGTTAGGGTTAGGGTTAGGTTTAGTGTTAGGGTTAGGGCTCGGTTTAGGGTACGGGTTAGGATTAGGGTACGTGTTAGTGTTAGGGTAGGGGTTAGGGTTACGGTACGCGATAGGGTGAGGTTAGTTATTAAACCTATCCCACTCTGTAGATACCCCTTAGCACGTAAAGGAATATTATTTGGTGGTCCAGCCATGGAGAAGAGTTTAGACACTAGGAGAAGATAAGGAACACACCCATTATCAAGAAATCACATTAGGATTCTCTTTTTAACCTGTTCCTTAAAACACTAGTGCTTAGGAAATCTATTGGAGGCAGAAGCAGTCAAGGGTAGCTTAGGGTTAGGGTTAGGGTTAGGGTGAGGGTTAGGGTACGGCTTAGGGTACGGGTTCGGGGAGGGGTTCGGGTAGGGCGTAGGGTATGGGTTAGGGTTAGGGTTAGGGCAAGGGTTAGGGTTAGGGCTCGGTTTAGGGTACGGGTTAGGATTAGGGTACGCGTTAGGGTTAGGGTAGGGGTTAGGGTTAGAGTACGCGTTAGGGTGAGGGTAGTTATTAAATCTATCCCACTCTCTAGATACCCCTTAGCACGTAAAGGAATATTATTTGGGGGTCCAGCCATGGAGAAGAGTTTAGACACGAGGAGAAGATAAGGAACACACCCATTATCAAGAAATCACATTAGGATTCTCTTTTTAACCTGTTCCTTAAAACACTAGTGCTTAGGAAATCTATTGGAGGAAGAAGCAGTCAAGGGTAGCTTAGGGTTAGGGTTAGGGTTAGGGTGAGGGTTAGGGTACGGCTTAGGATACGGGTTCGGTTAGGGGTTCGGGTAGGGCGTAGGGTATGGGTTAGGGTTAGGGTTAGGGTTAGTGTTAGGGTTAGGGCTCGGTTAAGGGTACGGGTTAGGATTAGGGTACGCGTTAGTGTTAGGGTAGTGGTTAGGGTAAGGGTACGCTTTAGGGTGAGGGTAGTTATTAAACCTATCCCACTCTCTAGATACCCCTTAGCACGTAAAGGAATATTAGTTGGGTGTCCAGCCATGGAGAAGAGTTTAGACACCAGGAGAAGATAAGGAACACACCCATTATCAAGAAATCACATTAGGATTCTCTTTTTAACCTGTTCCTTAAAACACTAGTGCTTAGGAAATCTATTGGAGGCAGAAGCCGTCAAGGGTAGCTTAGGGTTAGGGTTAGGGTTAGGGTGAGGGTTAGGGTACGGCTTAGGGTACGGGTTCGGGGAGGGGTTCGGGTAGGGCGTAGGGTATGGGTTAGGGTTAGGGTTAGGGTTAGGGTTAGGGTTAGGTTTATTGTTAGGGTTAGGGCTCGGTTTAGGGTACGGGTTAGGATTAGGGTACGCGTTAGGGTTAGGGTAGGGGTTAGGGTTAGCGTACGCGTTAGGGTGAGGTTAGTTATTAAACCTATCCCACTCTCTAGATACCCCTTAGCACGTACAGGAATATTATTGGGGGTCCAGCCATGGAGAAGAGTTTAGACACTAGGAGAAGATAAGGAACACACCCATTATCACGAAATCACATTAGGATTCTCTTTTTAACCTGTTCCTTAAAACACTAGTGCTTAGGAAATCTATTTGTGGCAGAAGCAATCAAGGGTAGCTTAGGGTTAGGGTTAGGGTTAGGGTGAGGGTTAGGGTACGGCTTAGGGTACGGGTTCGGGGAGGGGTTCGGGTAGGGCGTAGGGTATGGGTTAGGTATAGGGTTAGGGCTAGTGTTAGGGTTAGGGCTCGGTTTAGGGTATGGGTTAGGATTAGGGTACGCGTTAGTGTTAGGGTAGGGGTTAGGTTTAGGGTACGCGTTAGGGTGGGGGTAGTTATTAAACCTATCACACTCTCTAGATACCCCTTAGCACGTAAAGGAATATTATTTGGGGGTCCAACAATGGAGAAGAGTTTAGACACGAGGACAAGATAAGGAACACACCCATTATCAAGAAATCACATTAGGATTCTCTTTTTCACCTGTTCCTTAAAACCCTAGTGCTTAGGAAATCTATTGGAGGCAGAAGCAGTCAAGGGTAGCTTAGGGTTAGGCTGAGGGTTAGGGTACGGCTTAGGGTACGGGTTCGGGGAGGGGTTCGGGGAGGGGTTCGGGTAGGGCGTAGGGTATGGGTTAGGGTTAGGGTTAGGTTTAGTGTTAGGGTTAGGGCTCGGTTTAGGGTACGGGTTAGGATTAGGGTACGTGTTAGTGTTAGGGTAGGGGTTAGGGTTAGGGTATGCGATACGGTGAGGTTAGTTATTAAACCTATCCCACTCTGTAGATACCCCTTAGCACGTAAATGAATATTATTTGGTGGTCCAGCCATGGAGAAGAGTTTAGACACTAGGAGAAGATAAGGAACACACCCATTATAAAGAAATCACATTAGGATTCTCTTTTTAACCTGTTCCTTAAAACACTAGTGCTTAGGAAATCTATTGGAGGCAGAAGCAGTCAAGGGTAGCTTAGGGTTAGGGTTAGGGTTAGGGTGAGGGTTAGGGTACGGCTTAGGGTACGGGTTCGGGGAGGGGTTCGGGTAGGGCGTAGGGTATGGGTTAGGGTTAGGGTTAGGGCAAGGGTTAGGGTTAGGGCTCGGTTTAGGGTACGGGTTAGGATTAGGGTACGCGTTAGGGTTAGGGTAGGGGTTAGGTTTAGGGTACGCGTTAGGGTGAGGGTAGTTATTAAATCTATCCCACTCTCTAGATACCCCTTAGCACGTAAAGGAATATTATTTGGGGGTCCAGCCATGGAGAAGAGTTTAGACACGAGGAGAAGATAAGGAACACACCCATTATCAAGAAATCACATTAGGATTCTCTTTTTAACCTGTTCCTTAAAACACTAGTGCTTAGGAAATCTATTGGAGGAAGAAGCAGTCAAGGGTAGCTTAGTGTTAGGGTTAGGGTTAGGGTGAGGGTTAGGGTACGGCTTAGGATACGGGTTCGGTTAGGGGTTCGGGTAGGGCGTAGGGTATGGGTTAGGGTTAGGGTTAGGGTTAGTGTTAGGGTTAGGGCTCGGTTAAGGGTACGGGTTAGGATTAGGGTACGCGTTAGTGTTAGGGTAGTGGTTAGGGTAAGGGTACGCTTTAGGGTGAGGGTAGTTATTAAACCTATCCCACTCTCTAGATACCCCTTAGCACGTAAAGGAATATTATTTGGGTGTCCAGCCATGGAGAAGAGTTTAGACACCAGGAGAAGATAAGGAACACACCCATTATCAAGAAATCACATTAGGATTCTCTTTTTAACCTGTTCCTTAAAACACTAGTGCTTAGGAAATCTATTGGAGGCAGAAGCCGTCAAGGGTAGCTTAGGGTTAGGGTTAGGGTTAGGGTGAGGGTTAGGGTACGGCTTAGGGTACGGGTTCGGGGAGGGGTTCGGGTAGGGCGTAGGGTATGGGTTAGGGTTAGGGTTAGGGTTAGGGTTAGGGTTATTGTTAGGGTTAGGGCTCGGTTTAGGGTACGGGTTAGGATTAGGGTACGCGTTAGGGTTAGGGTAGGGGTTAGGGTTAGTGTACGCGTTAGGGTGAGGGTAGTTATTAAACCTATCCCACTCTCTAGATACCCCTTAGCACGTACAGGAATATTATTGGGGGTCCAGCCATGGAGAAGTGTTTAGACACTAGGAGAAGATAAGGAACACACCCATTATCACGAAATCACATTAGGATTCTCTTTTTAACCTGTTCCTTAAAACACTAGTGCTTAGGAAATCTATTGGTGGCAGAAGAAATCAAGGGTAGCTTAGGGTTAGGGTTAGGGTTAGGGTGAGGGTTAGGGTATGGCTTAGGGTACGGGTTCGGGGAGGGGTTCGGGTAGGGCGTAGGGTATGGGTTAGTTATAGGGTTAGGGCTAGTGTTAGGGTTAGGGCTCGGTTTAGGGTATGGGTTAGGATTAGGGTACGCGTTAGTGTTAGGGTAGGGGTTAGGGTTAGGGTACGGGTTAGGGTGGGGGTAGTTATTAAACCTATCACACTCTCTAGATACCCCTTAGCACGTAAAGGTATATTATTTGGGGGTCCAGCCATGGAGAAGAGTTTAGACACGAGGAGAAGATAAGGAATACACCCATTATCAAGAAATCACATTAGGATTCTCTTTTTCACCTATTCCTTAAAACACTAGTGCTTAGGAAATCTATTGGAGGCAGAAGCAGTCAAGGGTAGCTTAGGGTTAGGGTTAGGGTTAGGGTGAGGGTTAGGGTATGGCTTAGGGTACGGGTTCGGGGAGGGGTTCGGGTAGGGCGTAGGGTATGGGTTAGGGTTAGGGTTAGGGTTAGTGTTAGGGTTAGGGCTCGGTTTAGGGTACGGGTTAGGATTAGGGTACGCGTTAGTGTTAGGGTAGGGTTTAGGGTTAGGGTATGCGATAGGGTGAGGTTAGTTATTAAACCTATCCCACTCTCTAGATACCCCTTAGCACGTAAAGGAATATTATTTGGGGGTCCAGCCATGGAGAAGAGTTTAGACACTAGGAGAAGATAAGGAACACACCCATTATCACGAAATCACATTAGGATTCTCTTTTTAACCTGTTCCTTAAAACACTAGTGCTTAGGAAATCTATTTGTGGCAGAATCAATCAAGGGTAGCTTAGGGTTAGGGTTAGGGTTAGGGTGAGGGTTAGGGTACGGCTTAGGGTACGGGTTCGGGGAGGGGTTCGGGTAGGGCGTAGGGTATGGGTTAGGTATAGGGTTAGGGCTAGTGTTAGGGTTAGGGCTCGGTTTAGGGTATGGGTTAGGATTAGGGTACGCGTTAGTGTTAGGGTAGGGGTTAGGGTTAGGGTACGCGTTAGGGTGGGGGTAGTTATTAAACCTATCACACTCTCTAGATACCCCTTAGCACGTAAAGGAATATTATTTGGGGGTCCAACAATGGAGAAGAGTTTAGACACGAGGACAAGATAAGGAACACACCCATTATCAAGAAATCACATTAGGATTCTCTTTTTCACCTGTTCCTTAAAACACTAGTGCTTAGGAAATCTATTGGAGGCAGAAGCAGTCAAGGGTAGCTTAGGGTTAGGCTGAGGGTTAGGGTACGGCTTAGGGTACGGGTTCGGGGAGGGGTTCGGGGAGGGGTTCGGGTAGGGCGTAGGGTATGGGTTAGGGTTAGGGTTAGGTTTAGTGTTAGGGTTAGGGCTCGGTTTAGGGTACGGGTTAGGATTAGGGTACGTGTTAGTGTTAGGGTAGGGGTTAGGGTTAGGGTACGCGATACGGTGAGGTTAGTTATTAAACCTATCCCACTCTGTAGATACCCCTTAGCACGTAAATGAATATTATTTGGTGGTCCAGCCATGGAGAAGAGTTTAGACACTAGGAGAAGATAAGGAACACACCCATTATCAAGAAATCACATTAGGATTCTCTTTTTAACCTGTTCCTTAAAACACTAGTGCTTAGGAAATCTATTGGAGGCAGAAGCAGTCAAGGGTAGCTTAGGGTTAGGGTTAGGGTTAGGGTGAGGGTTAGGGTACGGCTTAGGGTACGGGTTCGGGGAGGGGTTCGGGCAGGGCGTAGGGTATGGGTTAGGGTTAGGGTTAGGGTTAGTGTTAGGGTTAGGGCTCGGTTAAGGGTACGGGTTAGGATTAGGGTACGCGTTAGTGTTAGGGTAGTGGTTAGGGTAAGGGTACGCTTTAGGGTGAGGGTAGTTATTAAACCTATCCCACTCTCTAGATACCCCTTAGCACGTAAAGGAATATTATTTGGGTGTCCAGCCATGGAGAAGAGTTTAGACACCAGGAGAAGATAAGGAACACACCCATTATCAAGAAATCACATTAGGATTCTCTTTTTAACCTGTTCCTTAAAACACTAGTGCTTAGGAAATCTATTGGAGGCCGAAGCCGTCAAGGGTAGCTTAGGGTTAGGGTTAGGGTTAGGGTGAGGGTTAGGGTACGGCTTAGGGTACGGGTTCGGGGAGGGGTTCGGGTAGGGCGTAGGGTATGGGTTAGGGTTAGGGTTAGGGTTAGGGTTAGGGTTAGGTTTATTGTTAGGTTTAGGGCTCGGTTTAGGGTACGGGTTAGGATTAGGGTACGCGTTAGGGTTAGGGTAGGGGTTAGGGTTAGCGTACGCGTTAGGGTGAGGTTAGTTATTAAACCTATCCCACTCTCTAGATACCCCTTAGCACGTACAGGAATATTATTGGGGGTCCAGCCATGGAGAAGAGTTTAGACACTAGGAGAAGATAAGGAACACACCCATTATCACGAAATCACATTCGGATTCTCTTTTTAACCTGTTCCTTAAAACACTAGTGCTTAGGAAATCTATTTGTGGCAGAAGCAATCAAGGGTAGCTTAGGGTTAGGGTTAGGGTTAGGGTGAGGGTTAGGGTACGGCTTAGGGTACGGGTTCGGGGAGGGGTTCGGGTAGGGCGTAGGGTATGGGTTAGGTATAGGGTTAGGGCTAGTGTTAGGGTTAGGGCTCGGTTTAGGGTACGGGTTAGGATTAGGGTACGCGTTAGTGTTAGGGTAGGGGTTAGGGTTAGGGTATGCGATAGGGTGAGGTTAGTTATTAAACCTATCCCACTCTCTAGATACCCCTTAGCACGTAAAGGAATATTATTTGGGGGTCCAGCCATGGAGAAGAGTTTAGACACTAGGAGAAGATAAGGAACACACCCATTATCAAGAAATCACATTAGGATTCTCTTTTTCACCTGTTCCTTAAAACACTAGTGCTTAGGAAATCTATTGGAGGCAGAAGCAGTCAAGGGTAGCTTAGGGTTAGGGTTAGGGTTAGGGTGAGGGTTAGGGTACGGCTTAGGGTACGGGTTCGGGGAGGGGTTCGGGTAGGGCGTAGGGTATGGGTTAGGGTTAGGGTTAGGGAAAGGGTTAGGGTTAGGGCTCGGTTTAGGGTACGGGTTAGGATTAGGGTACGCGTTAGGGTTAGGGTAGGGGTTAGGGTTAGGGTACGCGTTAGGGTGAGGGTAGTTATTAAATCTATCCCACTCTCTAGATACCCCTTAGCACGTAAAGGAATATTATTTGGGGGTCCAGCCATGGAGAAGAGTTTAGACACGAGGAGAAGATAAGGAACACACCCATTATCAAGAAATCACATTAGGATTCTCTTTTTAACCTGTTCCTTAAAACACTAGTGCTTAGGAAATCTATTGGAGGCAGAAGCCGTCAAGGGTAGCTTAGGGTTAGGGTTAGGGTTAGGGTGAGGGTTAGGGTACGGCTTAGAGTACGGGTTCGGGGAGGGGTTCGGGTAGGGCGTAGGGTATGGGTTAGGGTTAGGGTTAGGGTTAGGGTTAGGGTTAGGGTTATTGTTAGGGTTAGGGCTCGGTTTAGGGTACGGGTTAGGATTACGGTATGCGTTAGTGTTAGGGTAGGGGTTAGGGTTAGTGTACGCGTTAGGGTGAGGGTAGTTATTAAACCTATCCCACTCTCTAGATACCCCTTAGCACGTACAGGAATATTATTGGGGGTCCAGCCATGGAGAAGAGTTTAGACACTAGGAGAAGATAAGGAACACACCTATTATCACGAAATCACATTAGGATTCTCTTTTTAACCTGTTCCTTAAAACACTAGTGCTTAGGAAATCTATTGGTGGCAGAAGCAATCAAGGGTAGCTTAGGGTTAGGGTTAGGGTTAGGGTGAGGGTTAGGGTATGGCTTAGGTTACGGGTTCGGGGAGGGGTTCGGGTAGGGCGTAGGGTATGGGTTAGGTATAGGGTTAGGGCTAGTGTTAGGGTTAGGGCTCGGTTTAGGGTATGGGTTAGGATTAGGGTACGCGTTAGGGTTAGGGTAGGGGTTAGGGTTAGGGTACGCGTTAGGTTGGGGGTTGTTATTAAACCTATCACACTCTCTAGATACCCCTTAGCACGTAAAGGTATATTATTTGGGGGTCCAGCCATGAAGAAGAGTTTAGACACTAGGAGAAGATAAGGAACACACCCATTATCAAGAAATCACATTAGGATTCTCTTTTTAACCTGTTCCTTAAAACACTAGTGCTTAGGAAATCTATTGGAGGCAGAAGCAGTCAAGTGTAGCTTAGGGTTAGGGTTAGGGTTAGGGTGAGGGTTAGGGTACGGCTTAGGTACGGGTTCGGGGAGGGGTTCGGGTAGTGCGTAGGGAATTGGTTAGGGTTAGGGTTAGGGCTAGTGTTAGGGTTAGCGCTCGGTTTAGGGTACGGGTTAGGATTAGGGTACGCGTTAGGGTTAGGGTAGGGGTTAGGGTTAGGGAACGCGTTAGGGTGAGGGTAGTTATTAAACCTATCCCACTCTCTAGATACCCCTTAGCACGTAAAGGAATATTATTTTGGGGTCCAGCCATGGAGAAGAGTTTAGACACGAGGAGAAGATAAGGAACACACCCATTATCAAGAAATCACATTAGGATTCTCTTTTTAACCTGTTCCTTAAAACACTAGTGCTTAGGAAATCTATTGGAGGCAGAAGCCGTCAAGGGTAGCTTAGGGATACGGTTAGGGTGAGGGTGAGGGTTAGGGTACGGTTTAGGGTACGGGTTCAGGGAGGGGTTCGGGTAGGGCGTAGGTTATGGGTTAGGGTTAGGGTTAGAGTTAGTGTTAGGGTTAGGGCTCGGTTTAGGGTACGGGTTAGGATTAGGGTACGCGCTAGGGTTAGGGTAGGGGTTAGAGTTAGGGTACGCGTTAGGGTGAGGGGAGTTATTAAACCTATCCCACTCTCTAGATACCCCTTAGCACGTAAAAGAATATTATTTGGGGGTCCAGCCATGGAGAAGAGTTTAGACACTAGGAGAAGATAAGGAACACACCCATTATCACGAAATCACATTAGGATTCTCTTTTTAACCTGTTCCTTAAAACACTAGTGCTTAGGAAATCTATTGGAGGCAGAAGCAGTCAAGGGTAGCTTAGGGTTAGTGTTAGGTTTAGGGTGAGGGCTAGGGTATGGCTTAGGGTACGGGTTCGGGGAGGGGTTCGGGTAGGGCGTAGGGTATGGGTTAGGGTTAGGGTTAGGGCTAGCGTTAGGTTTAGGGCTCGGTTTAGGGTACGGTTTAGGATTAGGGTACGCGTTAGGGTTAGGGTAGGGGTTAGGGTTAGTGTACGCGTTAGGGTGAGGGTAGTTATTAAACCTATCCCACTC
The DNA here is from genome assembly GCF_949987535.1 of Balaenoptera acutorostrata. Taxonomy (NCBI): domain Eukaryota; kingdom Metazoa; phylum Chordata; class Mammalia; order Artiodactyla; family Balaenopteridae; genus Balaenoptera; species Balaenoptera acutorostrata. The sequence goes on from NW_026646148.1 coordinate 179,725, forward strand.
TCTAGATACCTCTTAGCACGTAAAGGAATATCATTTGGGGGTCCAACCATGGAGAAGAGATTAGACACGAGGAAAAGATAAGGAACACACCCATTATCAAGAAATCACATTAGGATTCTCTTTTTCACCTGTTCCTTAAAACACTAGTGCTTAGGAAATCTATTGCAGGCAGAAGCAGTCAAGGGTAGCTTAGGGTTAGGGTTAGGGTTAGGGTGAGGGTTAGGGTATGGCTTAGGGTACGGGTTCGGGGAGGGGTTCGGGTAGGGCGTAGGGTATGGGTTAGGGTTAGGGTTAGGTTTAGTGTTAGGGTTAGGGCTCGGTTTAGGGTACGGGTTAGGATTAGGGTACGTGTTAGTGTTAGGGTAGGGGTTAGGGTTAGGGTACGCGATAGGGTGAGGTTAGTTATTAAACCTATCCCAATCTGTAGATACCCCTTAGCACGTAAAGGAATATTATTTGGTGGTCCAGCCATGGAGAAGAGTTTAGACACTAGGAGAAGATAAGGAACACACCCATTATCAAGAAATCACATTAGGATTCTCTTTTTAACCTGTTCCTTAAAACACTAGTGCTTAGGAAATCTATTGGAGGCAGAAGCAGTCAAGGGTAGCTTAGGGTTAGGGTTAGGGTTAGGGTGAGGGTTAGGGTACGGCTTAGGGTACGGGTTCGGGGAGGGGTTCGGGTAGGGCGTAGGGTATGGGTTAGGGTTAGGGTTAGGGCAAGGGTTAGGGTTAGGGCTCGGTTTAGGGTACGGGTTAGGATTAGGGTACGCGTTAGGGTTAGGGTAGGGGTTAGGGTTAGGGTACGCGTTAGGGTGGGAGTAGTTATTAAACCTATCCCACTCTCTAGATACCCCTTAGCACGTAAAGCAATATTATTTGGGGGTCCAGCCATGGAGAAAAGTTTAGACACGAGGAGAAGATAAGGAACACACCCATTATCACGAAATCCCATTAGGATTCTCTTTTTAACCTGTTCCTTAAAACACTTTTGCTTAGGAAATCTATTGGAGGCAGAAGCAGTCAAGGGTAGCTTAGGGTTAGGTTTAGGGTTAGGGTGAGGGTTAGGGTACGGCTTAGGGTACGGGTTCGGGGAGGGGTTCGGGTAGAGCGTAGTGTATGGGTTAGGGTTAGGGTTAGGGCTAGTGTTAGGTTTAGGGCTCGGTTTAGGGTACGGGTTAGGATTAGGGTACGCGTTAGGGTTAGGGTAGGGGTTAGGGTTAGGGTACGCGTTAGGGTGAGGGTAGTTATTAAACCTATCCCACTCTCTAGATACCCCTTAGCACGTAAAGGAATATTATTTGGGGGTCCAGCCATGGAGAAGAGTTTAGACACTAGGAGAAGATAAGGAACACACCCATTATCAAGAAATCACATTAGGATTCTCTTTTTAACATGTTCCTTAAAACACTAGTGCTTAGTAAATCTATTGGAGGCAGAAGCAGTCAAGGGTAGCTTAGGGTTAGGGTTAGGGTTAGGGTGAGGGTTAGGGTACGGCTTAGGGTACGGGTTCGGGGAGGGGTTCGGGTAGCGCGTAGGGTATTGGTTAGTGTTAGGGTTAGGGCTAGTGTTAGGGTTAGGGCTCGGTTTAGGGTACGGGTTAGGATTAGGGTACGCGTTAGGGTTAGGGTAGGTGTTAGGGTTAGGGAACGCGTTAGGGTGAGGGTAGTTATTAAACCTATCCCACTCTCTAGATACCCCTTAGCACGTAAAGGAATATTATTTGGGGGTCCAGCCATGGAGAAGAGTTTAGACACGAGGAGAAGATAAAGAACACACCCATTATCAAGAAATCACATTAGGATTCTCTTTTTAACCTTTTCCTTAAAACACTAGTGCTTAGGAAATCTATTGGAGGCAGAAGCCGTCAAGGGTAGCTTAGGGTTAGTGTTAGGGTTAGGGTGAGGGTTAGGGTACGGTTTAGGGTACGGGTTCAGGGAGGGGTTCGGGTAGGGCGTAGGGTATGTGTTAGGGTTAGGGTTAGAGTTAGTGTTAGGGTTAGGGCTCGGTTTAGGGTACGGGTTAGGATTAGGGTACGCGCTAGGGTTAGGGTAGGGGTTAGGGTTAGGGTACGCGTTAGGGTGAGGGTAGTTATTAAACCTATCCCACTCTCTAGATACCCCTTAGCACGTAAAAGTATATTATTTGGGGGTCCAGCCATGGAGAAGAGTTTAGACACTAGGAGAAGATAAGGAACACACCCATTATCACGAAATCACATTAGGATTCTCTTTTTAACCTGTTCCTTAAAACACTAGTGCTTAGGAAATCTATTGGAGGCAGAAGCAGTCAAGGGTAGCTTAGGGTTAGTGTTAGGGTTAGGGTGAGGGCTAGGGTATGGCTTAGGGTACGGGCTCGGGGAGGGGTTCGGGTAGGGCGTAGGGTATGGGTTAGGGTTAGGGTTAGGGCTAGCGTTAGGTTTAGGGCTCGGTTTAGGGTACGGGTTAGGATTAGGGTACGCGTTAGGGTTAGGGTAGGGGTTAGGGTTAGGGTACGCGTTAGGGTGAGGGTAGTTATTAAACCTATCCCACTCTCTAGATACCCCTTAGCACGTAAAGGAATATTATTTGGGGGTCCAGCCATGGTGAAGAGTTTAGACACGAGGAGAAGATAAGGAACACACCCATTATCAAGAAATCACATTAGGATTCTCTTTTTAACCTGTTCCTTAAAACACTAGTGCTTAGGAAATCTATTGGAGGCAGAAGCAGTCAAGGGTAGCTTAGGGTTAGCGTTAGGGTTAGGGTGAGGGTTAGGGTATGGCTTAGTGTACGGGTTCGGGGAGGGGTTCGGGTAGGGCGTAGGGTATGGGTTAGGTATAGGGTTAGGGCTAGTGTTAGGGTTAGGGCTCGGTTTAGGGTATGGGTTCGGATTAGGGTACCCGTTAGGGTTGGGGTAGGGGTTAGGGTTAGGGTACGCATTAGGGTGCGGGTAGTTATTAAACCTATCACACTCTCTAGAAACCCCTTAGCACGTAAAGGAATATTATTTGGGGGTCCAACCATGGAGAAGAGTTTAGACACGAGGAGAATATAAGGAACACACCCATTATCAAGAAATCACATTAGGATTCTCTTTTTCACCTGTTCCTTAAAACACTAGTGCTTAGGAAATCTATTGGAGGCAGAAGCAGTCAAGGGTAGCTTAGGGTTAGGGTTAGGGTTAGGGTGAGGGTTAGGGTTTGGCTTAGGGTACGGGTTCGGGGAGGGGTTCGGGTAGGGCGTAGGGTATGGGTTAGGGTTAGGGTTAGGTTTAGTGTTAGGGTTAGGGCTCGGTTTAGGGTACGGGTTAGGATTAGGGTACGTGTTAGTGTTAGGGTAGGGGTTAGGGTTAGGGTACGCGATAGGGTGAGGTTAGTTATTAAACCTATCCCACTCTGTAGATACCCCTTAGCACGTAAAGGAATATTATTTGGTGGTCCAGCCATGGAGAAGAGTTTAGACACTAGGAGAAGATAAGGAACACACCCATTATCAAGAAATCACATTAGGATTCTCTTTTTAACCTGTTCCTTAAAACACTAGTGCTTAGGAAATCTATTGGAGGCAGAAGCAGTCAAGGGTAGCTTAGGGTTAGGGTTAGGGTTAGGGTGAGGGTTAGGGTACGGCTTAGGGTACGGGTTCGGGGAGGGGTTCGGGTAGGGCGTAGGGTATGGGTTAGGGTTAGGGTTAGGGCAAGGGTTAGGGTTAGGGCTCGGTTTAGGGTACGGGTTAGGATTAGGGTACGCGTTAGGTTTAGGGTAGGGGTTAGGGTTAGGGAACGCGTTAGGGTGATGGTAGTTATTAAACCTATCCCACTCTCTAGATACCCCTTAGCACGTAAAGGAATATTATTTGGGGGTCCAGCCATGGAGAAGAGTTTAGACACGAGGAGAAGATAAGGAACACACCCATTATCAAGAAATCACATTAGGATTCTCTTTTTAACCTGTTCCTTAAAACACTAGTGCTTAGGAAATCTATTGGAGGAAGAAGCAGTCAAGGGTAGCTTAGGGTTAGGGTTAGGGTTAGGGTGAGGGTTAGGGTACGGCTTAGGGTACGGGTTCGGGGAGGGGTTCGGGTAGGGCGTAGGGTATGGGTTAGGGTTAGGGTTAGGGTTAGTGTTAGGGTTAGGGCTCGGTTAAGGGTACGGTTTAGGATTAGGGTACGCGTTAGTGTTAGGGTAGTGGTTAGGGTAAGGGTACGCTTTAGGGTGAGGGTAGTTATTAAACCTATCCCACTCTCTAGATACCCCTTAGCACGTAAAGGAATATTATTTGGGGGTCCAGCCATGGAGAAGAGTTTAGACACTAGGAGAAGATAAGGAACACACCCATTATCAAGAAATCACATTAGGATTCTCTTTTTAACCTGTTCCTTAAAACACTAGTGCTTAGGAAATCTATTGGAGGCAGAAGCAGTCAAGTGTAGCTTAGGGTTAGGGTTAGGGTTAGGGTGAGGGTTAGGGTACGGCTTAGGGTACGGGTTCGGGGAGGGGTTCGGGTAGTGCGTAGGGAATTGGTTAGGGTTAGGGTTAGGGCTAGTGTTAGGGTTAGCGCTCGGTTTAGGGTACGGGTTAGGATTAGGGTACGCGTTAGGGTTAGGGTAGGGGTTAGGGTTAGGGAACGCGTTAGGGTGAGGGTAGTTATTAAACCTATCCCACTCTCTAGATACCCCTTAGCACGTAAAGGAATATTATTTTGGGGTCCAGCCATGGAGAAGAGTTTAGACACGAGGAGAAGATAAGGAACACACCCATTATCAAGAAATCACATTAGGATTCTCTTTTTAACCTGTTCCTTAAAACACTAGTGCTTAGGAAATCTATTGGAGGCAGAAGCCGTCAAGGGTAGCTTAGGGTTACGGTTAGGGTGAGGGTGAGGGTTAGGGTACAGTTTAGGGTACGGGTTCAGGGAGGGGTTCGGGTAGGGCGTAGGTTATGGGTTAGGGTTAGGGTTAGAGTTAGTGTTAGGGTTAGGGCTCGGTTTAGGGTACGGGTTAGGATTAGGGTACGCGCTAGGGTTAGGGTAGGGGTTAGAGTTAGGGTACGCGTTAGGGTGAGGGGAGTTATTAAACCTATCCCACTCTCTAGATACCCCTTAGCACGTAAAAGAATATTATTTGGGGGTCCAGCCATGGAGAAGAGTTTAGACACTAGGAGAAGATAAGGAACACACCCATTATCACGAAATCACATTAGGATTCTCTTTTTAACCTGTTCCTTAAAACACTAGTGCTTAGGAAATCTATTGGAGGCAGAAGCAGTCAAGGGTAGCTTAGGGTTAGTGTTAGGTTTAGGGTGAGGGCTAGGGTATGGCTTAGGGTACGGGTTCGGGGAGGGGTTCGGGTAGGGCGTAGGGTATGGGTTAGGGTTAGGGTTAGGGCTAGCGTTAGGTTTAGGTCTCGGTTTAGGGTACGGGTTAGGATTAGGGTACGCGTTAGGGTTAGGGTAGGGGTTAGGGTTAGTGTACGCGTTAGGGTGAGGGTAGTTATTAAACCTATCCCACTCTCTAGATACCTCTTAGCACGTAAAGGAATATTATTTGGGGGTCCAACCATGGAGAAGAGATTAGACACGAGGAAAAGATAAGGAACACACCCATTATCAAGAAATCACATTAGGATTCTCTTTTTCACCTGTTCCTTAAAACACTAGTGCTTAGGAAATCTATTGCAGGCAGAAGCAGTCAAGGGTAGCTTAGGGTTAGGGTTAGGGTTAGGGTGAGGGTTAGGGTATGGCTTAGGGTACGGGTTCGGGGAGGGGTTCGGGTAGGGCGTAGGGTATGGGTTAGGGTTAGGGTTAGGTTTAGTGTTAGGGTTAGGGCTCGGTTTAGGGTACGGGTTAGGATTAGGGTACGTGTTAGTGTTAGGGTAGGGGTTAGGGTTAGGGTACGCGATAGGGTGAGGTTAGTTATTAAACCTATCCCACTCTGTAGATACCCCTTAGCACGTAAAGGAATATTATTTGGTGGTCCAGCCATGGAGAAGAGTTTAGACACTAGGAGAAGATAAGGAACACACCCATTATCAAGAAATCACATTAGGATTCTCTTTTTAACCTGTTCCTTAAAACACTAGTGCTTAGGAAATCTATTGGAGGCAGAAGCAGTCAAGGGTAGCTTAGGGTTAGGGTTAGGGTTAGGGTGAGGGTTAGGGTACGGCTTAGGGTACGGGTTCGGGGAGGGGTTCGGGTAGGGCGTAGGGTATGGGTTAGGGTTAGGGTTAGGGCAAGGGTTAGGGTTAGGGCTCGGTTTAGGGTACGGGTTAGGATTAGGGTACGCGTTAGGGTTAGGGTAGGGGTTAGGGTTAGGGTACGCGTTAGGGTGGGAGTAGTTATTAAACCTATCCCACTCTCTAGATACCCCTTAGCACGTAAAGCAATATTATTTGGGGGTCCAGCCATGGAGAAAAGTTTAGACACGAGGAGAAGATAAGGAACACACCCATTATCACGAAATCCCATTAGGATTCTCTTTTTAACCTGTTCCTTAAAACACTTTTGCTTAGGAAATCTATTGGAGGCAGAAGCAGTCAAGGGTAGCTTAGGGTTAGGTTTAGGGTTAGGGTGAGGGTTAGGGTACGGCTTAGGGTACGGGTTCGGGGAGGGGTTCGGGTAGAGCGTAGTGTATGGGTTAGGGTTAGGGTTAGGGCTAGTGTTAGGTTTAGGGCTCGGTTTAGGGTACGGGTTAGGATTAGGGTACGCGTTAGGGTTAGGGTAGGGGTTAGGGTTAGGGTACGCGTTAGGGTGAGGGTAGTTATTAAACCTATCCCACTCTCTAGATACCCCTTAGCACGTAAAGGAATATTATTTGGGGGTCCAGCCATGGAGAAGAGTTTAGACACTAGGAGAAGATAAGGAACACACCCATTATCAAGAAATCACATTAGGATTCTCTTTTTAACATGTTCCTTAAAACACTAGTGCTTAGTAAATCTATTGGAGGCAGAAGCAGTCAAGGGTAGCTTAGGGTTAGGGTTAGGGTTAGGGTGAGGGTTAGGGTACGGCTTAGGGTACGGGTTCGGGGAGGGGTTCGGGTAGCGCGTAGGGTATTGGTTAGTGTTAGGGTTAGGGCTAGTGTTAGGGTTAGGGCTCGGTTTAGGGTACGGGTTAGGATTAGGGTACGCGTTAGGGTTAGGGTAGGTGTTAGGGTTAGGGAACGCGTTAGGGTGAGGGTAGTTATTAAACCTATCCCACTCTCTAGATACCCCTTAGCACGTAAAGGAATATTATTTGGGGGTCCAGCCATGGAGAAGAGTTTAGACACGAGGAGAAGATAAAGAACACACCCATTATCAAGAAATCACATTAGGATTCTCTTTTTAACCTTTTCCTTAAAACACTAGTGCTTAGGAAATCTATTGGAGGCAGAAGCCGTCAAGGGTAGCTTAGGGTTAGTGTTAGGGTTAGGGTGAGGGTTAGGGTACGGTTTAGGGTACGGGTTCAGGGAGGGGTTCGGGTAGGGCGTAGGGTATGGGTTAGGGTTAGGGTTAGAGTTAGTGTTAGGGTTAGGGCTCGGTTTAGGGTACGGGTTAGGATTAGGGTACGCGCTAGGGTTAGGGTAGGGGTTAGGGTTAGGGTACGCGTTAGGGTGAGGGTAGTTATTAAACCTATCCCACTCTCTAGATACCCCTTAGCACGTAAAAGTATATTATTTGGGGGTCCAGCCATGGAGAAGAGTTTAGACACTAGGAGAAGATAAGGAACACACCCATTATCACGAAATCACATTAGGATTCTCTTTTTAACCTGTTCCTTAAAACACTAGTGCTTAGGAAATCTATTGGAGGCAGAAGCAGTCAAGGGTAGCTTAGGGTTAGTGTTAGGGTTAGGGTGAGGGCTAGGGTATGGCTTAGGGTACGGGCTCGGGGAGGGGTTCGGGTAGGGCGTAGGGTATGGGTTAGGGTTAGGGTTAGGGCTAGCGTTAGGTTTAGGGCTCGGTTTAGGGTACGGGTTAGGATTAGGGTACGCGTTAGGGTTAGGGTAGGGGTTAGGGTTAGGGTACGCGTTAGGGTGAGGGTAGTTATTAAACCTATCCCACTCTCTAGATACCCCTTAGCACGTAAAGGAATATTATTTGGGGGTCCAGCCATGGTGAAGAGTTTAGACACGAGGAGAAGATAAGGAACACACCCATTATCAAGAAATCACATTAGGATTCTCTTTTTAACCTGTTCCTTAAAACACTAGTGCTTAGGAAATCTATTGGAGGCAGAAGCAGTCAAGGGTAGCTTAGGGTTAGCGTTAGGGTTAGGGTGAGGGTTAGGGTATGGCTTAGTGTACGGGTTCGGGGAGGGGTTCGGGTAGGGCGTAGGGTATGGGTTAGGTATAGGGTTAGGGCTAGTGTTAGGGTTAGGGCTCGGTTTAGGGTATGGGTTCGGATTAGGGTACCCGTTAGGGTTGGGGTAGGGGTTAGGGTTAGGGTACGCATTAGGGTGCGGGTAGTTATTAAACCTATCACACTCTCTAGAAACCCCTTAGCACGTAAAGGAATATTATTTGGGGGTCCAACCATGGAGAAGAGTTTAGACACGAGGAGAATATAAGGAACACACCCATTATCAAGAAATCACATTAGGATTCTCTTTTTCACCTGTTCCTTAAAACACTAGTGCTTAGGAAATCTATTGGAGGCAGAAGCAGTCAAGGGTAGCTTAGGGTTAGGGTTAGGGTTAGGGTGAGGGTTAGGGTATGGCTTAGGGTACGGGTTCGGGGAGGGGTTCGGGTAGGGCGTAGGGTATGGGTTAGGGTTAGGGTTAGGTTTAGTGTTAGGGTTAGGGCTCGGTTTAGGGTACGGGTTAGGATTAGGGTACGTGTTAGTGTTAGGGTAGGGGTTAGGGTTAGGGTACGCGATAGGGTGAGGTTAGTTATTAAACCTATCCCACTCTGTAGATACCCCTTAGCACGTAAAGGAATATTATTTGGTGGTCCAGCCATGGAGAAGAGTTTAGACACTAGGAGAAGATAAGGAACACACCCATTATCAAGAAATCACATTAGGATTCTCTTTTTAACCTGTTCCTTAAAACACTAGTGCTTAGGAAATCTATTGGAGGCAGAAGCAGTCAAGGGTAGCTTAGGGTTAGGGTTAGGGTTAGGGTGAGGGTCAGGGTACGGCTTAGGGTACGGGTTCGGGGAGGGGTTCGGGTAGGGCGTAGGGTATGGGTTAGGGTTAGGGTTAGGGCAAGGGTTAGGGTTAGGGCTCGGTTTAGGGTACGGGTTAGGATTAGGGTACGCGTTAGGTTTAGGGTAGGGGTTAGGGTTAGGGAACGCGTTAGGGTGATGGTAGTTATTAAACCTATCCCACTCTCTAGATACCCCTTAGCACGTAAAGGAATATTATTTGGGGGTCCAGCCATGGAGAAGAGTTTAGACACGAGGAGAAGATAAGGAACACACCCATTATCAAGAAATCACATTAGGATTCTCTTTTTAACCTGTTCCTTAAAACACTAGTGCTTAGGAAATCTATTGGAGGAAGAAGCAGTCAAGGGTAGCTTAGGGTTAGGGTTAGGGTTAGGGTGAGGGTTAGGGTACGGCTTAGGGTACGGGATCGGGGAGGGGTTCGGGTAGGGCGTAGGGTATGGGTTAGGGTTAGGGTTAGGGTTAGTGTTAGGGTTAGGGCTCGGTTAAGGGTACGGTTTAGGATTAGGGTACGCGTTAGTGTTAGGGTAGTGGTTAGGGTAAGGGTACGCTTTAGGGTGAGGGTAGTTATTAAACCTATCCCACTCTCTAGATACCCCTTAGCACGTAAAGGAATATTATTTGGGGGTCCAGCCATGGAGAAGAGTTTAGACACTAGGAGAAGATAAGGAACACACCCATTATCACGAAATCACATTAGGATTCTCTTTTTAACCTGTTCCTTAAAACACTAGTGCTTAGGAAATCTATTGGAGGCAGAAGCCATCAAGGGTAGCTTAGGGTTAGGGTTAGGGTTAGGGTGAGGGTTAGGGTACGGCTTAGGGTACGGGTTCGGGGAGGGGTTCGGGTAGGGCGTAGGGTATGGGTTAGGTATAGGGTTAGGGCTAGTGTTAGGGTTAGGGCTCGGTTTAGGGTATGGGTTAGGATTAGGGTACGCGTTAGGGTTAGGGTAGGGGTTAGGGTTTGGGTACGCGTTAGGTTGGGGGTAGTTATTAAACCTATCACACTCTCTAGATACCCCTTAGCACGTAAAGGTATATTATTTGGGGGTCCAGCCATGGAGAAGAGTTTAGACACGAGGAGAAGATAAGGAATACACCCATTATCAAGAAATCACATTAGGATTCTCTTTTTCACCTGTTCCTTAAAACACTAGTGCTTAGGAAATCTATTGGAGGCAGAAGCAGTCAAGGGTAGCTTAGGGTTAGGGTTAGGGTTAGGGTGAGGGTTAGGGTATGGCTTAGGGTACAGGTTCGGGGAGGGGTTCGGGTAGGGCGTAGGGTATGGGTTAGGGTTAGGGTTAGGGTAGGTGTTAGGGTTAGGGCTCGGTTTAGGGTAAGGGTTAGGATTAGGGTACGCGTTAGTGTTAGGGTAGGGGTTAGGGTTAGGGTACGCGATAGGGTGAGGTTAGTTATTAAACCTATCCCACTCTCTAGATACCCCTTAGCACGTAAAGGAATATTATTTGGGGGTCCAGCCATGGAGAAGAGTTTAGACACTAGGAGAAGATAAGGAACACACCCATTATCAAGAAATCACATTAGGATTCTCTTTTTAACCTGTTCCTTAAAACACTAGTGCTTAGGAAATCTATTGGAGGCAGAAGCAGTCAAGGGTAGCTTAGGGTTAGGGTTAGGGTTAGGGTGAGGGCTAGGGTATGGCTTAGGGTACGGGTTGGGGGAGGGGTTCGGGTAGGGCGTAGGGTATGGGTTAGGATTAGGGTTAGGGCTAGCGTTAGGTTTAGGGCTCGGTTTAGGGTACGGTTTAGGGTTAGGTTACGCGTTAGGGTGAGGGTAGTTATTAAACCTATCCCACTCTCTAGGTACCCCTTAGCACGTAAAGGAATATTATTTGGGGGTCCAGCCATGGAGAAGAGTTTAGACACGAGGAGAAGATAAGGAACACACCCATTATCAAGAAATCACATTAGGATTCTCTTTTTAACCTGTTCCTTAAAACACTAGTTCTTACGAAATCTATTGGAGGCAGAAGAAGTCAAGGGTAGCTTAGGGTTAGGGTTAGGGTTAGGGTGAGGGTTAGGGTATGGCTTAGGGTACGGGTTCGGGTAGGGGTTCGGGTAGGGCGTAGGGTATGGGTTAGGGTTAGGGTTAGGGTTAGTGTTAGGGTTAGGGCTCGGTTTAGGGTACGGGTTAGGATTAGGGTACGCGTTAGGGTTAGGGTAGGGGTTAGGGTTAGTGTACGCGTTAGGGTGAGGGTAGTTATTAAACCTATCCCACTCTCTAGATACCCCTTAGCACGTAAAGGAATATTAATGGGGGTCCAGCCATGGAGAAGAGTTTAGACACTAGGAGAAGATAAGGAACACACCCATTATCACGAAATCACATTAGGATTCTCTTTTTAACCTGTTCCTTAAAACACTAGTGCTTAGGAAATCTATTGGAGGCAGAAGCAGTCAAGGGTAGCTTAGGGTTAGGGTTAGGGTTAGGGTGAGGGTTAGGGTGTGGCTTAGGGTATGGGTTCGGGTAGGGGTTCGGGTAGGGCGTAGGGTATGGGTTAGGTATAGGGTTAGGGCTAGTGTTAGGGTTAGGGCTCGGTTTAGGGTATGGGTTCGGATTAGGGTACGCGTTAGGGTTAGGGTAGGGGTTAGGGTTAGGGTACGCATTAGGGTGCGGGTAGTTATTAAACCTATCACACTCTCTAGAAACCCCTTAGCACGTAAAGGAATATTATTTGGGGGTCCAACCATGGAGAAGAGTTTAGACACGAGGAGAAGATAAGGAACACACCCATTATCAAGAAATCACATTAGGATTCTCTTTTTCACCTGTTCCTTAAAACACTAGTGCTTAGGAAATCTATTGGAGGCAGAAGCAGTCAAGGGTAGCTTAGGGTTAGGGTTAGGGTTAGGGTGAGGGTTAGGGTATGGCTTAGGGTACGGGTTCGGGGAGGGGTTCGGGTAGGGCGTAGGGTATGTGTTAGGGTTAGGGTTAGGGTTAGTGTTAGGGTTAGGGCTCGGTTTAGGGTACGGGTTAGGATTAGGGTACGTGTTAGTGTTAGGGTAGTGGTTAGGGTTAGGGTACGCATTAGGGTGAGTGTAGTTATTAAACCTATCCCACTCTCTAGATACCCCTTAGCACGTAAAGGAATATTATTTGGGGGTCCAGCCATGGAGAAGAGTTTAGACACTAGGAGAAGATAAGGAACACACCCATTATCAAGAAATCACAATATGATTCTCTTTTTAAACTGTTCCTTAAAACACTAGTGCTTAGGAAATCTATTGGAGGCAGAAGCAGTAAAGGGTAGCTTAGGGTTAGGGTTAGGGTGAGGGTTAGGGTACGGCTTAGGGTACGGGTTCGGGGAGGGGTTCGGGTAGGGCGTAGGGTATTGGTTAGGGTTAGGGTTAGGGCTAGTGTTAGGGTTAGGGCTCGGTTTAGGGTACGGGTTAGGATTAGGGTACGCGTTAGTGTTAGGGTAGGGGTTAGGGTTAGGGAACGCGTTAGGGTGATGGTAGTTATTAAACCTATCCCACTCTCTAGATACCCCTTAGCACGTAAAGGAATATTATTTGGGGGTCCAGCCATGGAGAAGAGTTTAGACACTAGGAGAAGATAAGGAACACACCCATTATCAAGAAATCACAATATGATTCTCTTTTTAAACTGTTCCTTAAAACACTAGTGCTTAGGAAATCTATTGGAGGCAGAAGCAGTCAAGGGTAGCTTAGGGTTAGGGTTAGGGTGAAGGTTAGGGTACGGCTTAGGGTACGGGTTCGGGGAGGGGTTCGGGTAGGGCGTAGGGTATGGGTTAGGGTTAGGGTTAGGGCTAGTGTTAGGTTTAGGGCTCGGTTTAGGTTACGGGTTAGGATTAGGGTACGCGTTAGGGTTAGGGTAGGGGTTAGGGTTAGGGTACGCGTTAGGGTGAGGATAGTTATTAAACCTATCCCACTCTCTAGATACCGCTTAGCACGTAAAGGAATATTATTTGGGGGTCCAGCCATGGAGAAGAGTTTAGACAAGAGGAGAAGATAAGGAACACACCCATTATCAAGAAATCACATTAGGATTCTCTTTTTAACCTGTTCCTTAAAACACTAGTGCTTAGGAAATCTATTGGAGGAAGAAGCAGTCAAGGGTAGCTTAGGGTTAGGGTTAGGGTTAGGGTGAGGGTTAGGGTACGGCTTAGGGTACGGGTTCGGGGAGGGGTTCGGGTAGGGCGTAGGGTATGGGTTAGGGTTAGGGTTAGGGTTAGTGTTAGGGTTAGGGCTCGGTTAAGGGTACGGTTTAGGATTAGGGTACGCGTTAGTGTTAGGGTAGTGGTTAGGGTAAGGGTACGCTTTAGGGTGAGGGTAGTTATTAAACCTATCCCACTCTCTAGATACCCCTTAGCACGTAAAGGAATATTATTTGGGGGTCCAGCCATGGAGAAGAGTTTAGACACTAGGAGAAGATAAGGAACACACCCATTATCACGAAATCACATTAGGATTCTCTTTTTAACCTGTTCCTTAAAACACTAGTGCTTAGGAAATCTATTGGAGGCAGAAGCCATCAAGGGTAGCTTAGGGTTAGGGTTAGGGTTAGGGTGAGGGTTAGGGTACGGCTTAGGGTACGGGTTCGGGGAGGGGTTCGGGTAGGGCGTAGGGTATGGGTTAGGTATAGGGTTAGGGCTAGTGTTAGGGTTAGGGCTCGGTTTAGGGTATGGGTTAGGATTAGGGTACGCGTTAGGGTTAGGGTAGGGGTTAGGGTTTGGGTACGCGTTAGGTTGGGGGTAGTTATTAAACCTATCACACTCTCTAGATACCCCTTAGCACGTAAAGGTATATTATTTGGGGGTCCAGCCATGGAGAAGAGTTTAGACACGAGGAGAAGATAAGGAATACACCCATTATCAAGAAATCACATTAGGATTCTCTTTTTCACCTGTTCCTTAAAACACTAGTGCTTAGGAAATCTATTGGAGGCAGAAGCAGTCAAGGGTAGCTTAGGGTTAGGGTTAGGGTTAGGGTGAGGGTTGGGGTATGGCTTAGGGTACAGGTTCGGGGAGGGGTTCGGGTAGGGCGTAGGGTATGGGTTAGGGTTAGGGTTAGGGTAGGTGTTAGGGTTAGGGCTCGGTTTAGGGTAAGGGTTAGGATTAGGGTACGCGTTAGTGTTAGGGTAGGGGTTAGGGTTAGGGTACGCGATAGGGTGAGGTTAGTTATTAAACCTATCCCACTCTCTAGATACCCCTTAGCACGTAAAGGAATATTATTTGGGGGTCCAGCCATGGAGAAGAGTTTAGACACTAGGAGAAGATAAGGAACACACCCATTATCAAGAAATCACATTAGGATTCTCTTTTTAACCTGTTCCTTAAAACACTAGTGCTTAGGAAATCTATTGGAGGCAGAAGCAGTCAAGGGTAGCTTAGGGTTAGGGTTAGGCTTAGGGTGAGGGTTAGGGTACGGCTTAGGGTACGGGTTCGGGGAGGGGTTCGGGTAGCGCGTAGGGTATTGGTTAGGGTTAGGGTTAGGGCTAGTGTTAGGGTTAGGGCTCGGTTTAGGGTACGGGTTAGGATTAGGGTACACGTTAGGGTTAGGGTAGGGGTTACGGTTAGGGAACGCGTTAGGGTGAGGGTAGTTATTAAACCAATCCCACTCTCTAGATACCCCTTAGCACGTAAAGGAATATTATTTGGGGGTCCAGCCATGGAGAAGAGTTTAGACACGAGGAGAAGATAAGGAACACACCCATTATCAAGAAATCACATTAGGATTCTCTTTTTAACCTGTTCCTTAAAACACTAGTGCTTAGGAAATCTATTGGAGGCAGAAGCCGTCAAGGGTAGCTTAGGGTTAGGGTTAGGGTTAGGGTGAGGGTTAGGGTACGGTTTAGGGTACGGGTTCAGGGAGGGGTTCGGGTAGGGCGTAGGGTATGGGTTAGGGTTAGGGTTAGAGTTAGTGTTAGGGTTAGGGCTCGGTTTAGGGTACGGGTTAGGATTAGGGTACGCGCTAGGGTTAGGGTAGGGGTTAGGGTTAGGGTACGCGTTAGGGTGAGGGTAGTTATTAAACCTATCCCACTCTCTAGATACCCCTTATCACGTAAAAGAATATTATTTGGGGGTCCAGCCATGGAGAAGAGTTTAGACACTAGGAGAAGATAAGGAACACACCCATTATCACGAAATCACATTAGGATTCTCTTTTTAACCTGTTCCTTAAAACACTAGTGCTTAGGAAATCTATTGGAGGCAGAAGCAGTCAAGGGTAGCTTAGGGTTAGTGTTAGGGTTAGGGTGAGGGCTAGGGTATGGCTTAGGGTACGGGTTGGGGGAGGGGTTCGGGTAGGGCGTAGGGTATGGGTTAGGATTAGGGTTAGGGCTAGCGTTAGGTTTAGGGCTCGGTTTAGGGTACGGGTTAGGGTTAGGGTTCGCGTTAGGGTGAGGGTAGTTATTAAACCTATCCCAGTCTCTAGGTACCCCTTAGCACGTAAAGGAATATTATTTGGGGGTCCAGCCATGGAGAAGAGTTTAGACACGAGGAGAAGATAAGGAACACACCCATTATCAAGAAATCACATTAGGATTCTCTTTTTAACCTGTTCCTTAAAACACTAGTGCTTACGAAATCTATTGGAGGCAGAAGCAGTCAAGGGTAGCTTAGGGTTAGGGTTAGGGTTAGGGTGAGGGCTAGGGTATGGCTTAGGGTACGGGTTGGGGGAGGGGTTCGGGTAGGGCGTAGGGTATGGGTTAGGATTAGGGTTAGGGCTAGCGTTAGGGTTAGCGCTCGGTTTAGGGTACGGGTTAGGATTAGGGTACGCGTTAGGGTTAGGGTAGGGGTTAGGGTTAGGGAACGCGTTAGGGTGAGGGTAGTTATTAAACCTATCCCACTCTCTAGATACCCCTTAGCACGTAAAGGAATATTATTTTGGGGTCCAGCCATGGAGAAGAGTTTAGACACGAGGAGAAGATATGGAACACACCCATTATCAAGAAATCACATTAGGATTCTCTTTTTCACCTGTTCCTTAAAACACTAGTGCTTAGGAAATCTATTGGAGGCAGAAGCAGTCAAGGGTAGCTTAGGGTTAGGGTTAGGGTTAGGGTGAGGGTTAGGGTACGGCTTAGGGTACGGGTTCGGGGAGGGGTTCGGGTAGGGCGTAGGGTATGGGTTAGGGTTAGGGTTAGGGCAAGGGTTAGGGTTAGGGCTCGGTTTAGGGTACGGGTTAGGATTAGGGTACGCGTTAGGGTTAGGGTAGGGGTTAGGGTTAGGGTACGCGTTAGGGTGGGAGTAGTTATTAAACCTATCCCACTCTCTAGATACCCCTTAGCACGTAAAGCAATATTATTTGGGGGTCCAGCCATGGAGAAAAGTTTAGACACGAGGAGAAGATAAGGAACACACCCATTATCACGAAATCCCATTAGGATTCTCTTTTTAACCTGTTCCTTAAAACACTTTTGCTTAGGAAATCTATTGGAGGCAGAAGCAGTCAAGGGTAGCTTAGGGTTAGGTTTAGGGTTAGGGTGAGGGTTAGGGTACGGCTTAGGGTACGGGTTCGGGGAGGGGTTCGGGTAGAGCGTAGTGTATGGGTTAGGGTTAGGGTTAGGGCTAGTGTTAGGTTTAGGGCTCGGTTTAGGGTACGGGTTAGGATTAGGGTACGCGTTAGGGTTAGGGTAGGGGTTAGGGTTAGGGTACGCGTTAGGGTGAGGGTAGTTATTAAACCTATCCCACTCTCTAGATACCCCTTAGCACGTAAAGGAATATTATTTGGGGGTCCAGCCATGGAGAAGAGTTTAGACACTAGGAGAAGATAAGGAACACACCCATTATCAAGAAATCACATTAGGATTCTCTTTTTAACATATTCCTTAAAACACTAGTGCTTAGTAAATCTATTGGAGGCAGAAGCAGTCAAGGGTAGCTTAGGGTTATGGTTAGGGTTAGGGTGAGGGTTAGGGTACGGCTTAGGGTACGGGTTCGGGGAGGGGTTCGGGTAGCGCGTAGGGTATTGGTTAGTGTTAGGGTTAGGGCTAGTGTTAGGGTTAGGGCTCGGTTTAGGGTACGGGTTAGGATTAGGGTACGCGTTAGGGTTAGGGTAGGTGTTAGGGTTAGGGAACGCGTTAGGGTGAGGGTAGTTATTAAACCTATCCCACTCTCTAGATACCCCTTAGCACGTAAAGGAATATTATTTGGGGGTCCAGCCATGGAGAAGAGTTTAGACACGAGGAGAAGATAAAGAACACACCCATTATCAAGAAATCACATTAGGATTCTCTTTTTAACCTTTTCCTTAAAACACTAGTGCTTAGGAAATCTATTGGAGGCAGAAGCCGTCAAGGGTAGCTTAGGGTTAGTGTTAGGGTTAGGGTGAGGGTTAGGGTACGGTTTAGGGTACGGGTTCAGGGAGGGGTTCGGGTAGGGCGTAGCGTATGGGTTAGGGTTAGGGTTAGAGTTAGTGTTAGGGTTAGGGCTCGGTTTAGGGTACGGGTTAGGATTAGGGTACGCGCTAGGGTTAGGGTAGGGGTTAGGGTTAGGGTACGCGTTAGGGTGAGGGTAGTTATTAAACCTATCCCACTCTCTAGATACCCCTTAGCACGTAAAAGTATATTATTTGGGGGTCCAGCCATGGAGAAGAGTTTAGACACTAGGAGAAGATAAGGAACACACCCATTATCACGAAATCACATTAGGATTCTCTTTTTAACCTGTTCCTTAAAACACTAGTGCTTAGGAAATCTATTGGAGGCAGAAGCAGTCAAGGGTAGCTTAGGGTTAGTGTTAGGGTTAGGGTGAGGGCTAGGGTATGGCTTAGGGTACGGGCTCGGGGAGGGGTTCGGGTAGGGCGTAGGGTATGGGTTAGGGTTAGGGTTAGGGCTAGCGTTAGGTTTAGGGCTCGGTTTAGGGTACGGGTTAGGATTAGGGTACGCGTTAGGGTTAGGGTAGGGGTTAGGGTTAGGGTACGCGTTAGGGTGAGGGTAGTTATTAAACCTATCCCACTCTCTAGATACCCCTTAGCACGTAAAGGAATATTATTTGGGGGTCCAGCCATGGTGAAGAGTTTAGACACGAGGAGAAGATAAGGAACACACCCATTATCAAGAAATCACATTAGGATTCTCTTTTTAACCTTTTCCTTAAAACACTAGTGCTTAGGAAATCTATTGGAGGCAGAAGCAGTCAAGGGTAGCTTAGGGTTAGCGTTAGGGTTAGGGTGAGGTTTAGGGTATGGCTTAGTGTACGGGTTCGGGGAGGGGTTCGGGTAGGGCGTAGGGTATGGGTTAGGTATAGGGTTAGGGCTAGTGTTAGGGTTAGGGCTCGGTTTAGGGTATGGGTTCGGATTAGGGTACCCGTTAGGGTTGGGGTAGGGGTTAGGGGTAGGGTACGCATTAGGGTGCGGGTAGTTATTAAACCTATCACACTCTCTAGAAACCCCTTAGCACGTAAAGGAATATTATTTGGGGGTCCAACCATGGAGAAGAGTTTAGACACGAGGAGAATATAAGGAACACACCCATTATCAAGAAATCACATTAGGATTCTCTTTTTCACCTGTTCCTTAAAACAC
Source organism: Balaenoptera acutorostrata (assembly GCF_949987535.1). NCBI lineage: Eukaryota > Metazoa > Chordata > Mammalia > Artiodactyla > Balaenopteridae > Balaenoptera > Balaenoptera acutorostrata. The sequence continues at coordinate 198,352 of NW_026646148.1, forward strand.
TAGTGCTTAGGAAATCTATTGGAGGCAGAAGCAGTCAAGGGTAGCTTAGGGTTAGGGTTAGGGTTAGGGTGAGGGTTAGGGTATGGCTTAGGGTACGGGTTCGGGGAGGGGTTCGGGTAGGGCGTAGGGTATGGGTTAGGGTTAGGGTTAGGTTTAGTGTTAGGGTTAGGGCTCGGTTTAGGGTACGGGTTAGGATTAGGGTACGTGTTAGTGTTAGGGTAGGGGTTAGGGTTAGGGTACGCGATAGGGTGAGGTTAGTTATTAAACCTATCCCACTCTGTAGATACCCCTTAGCACGTAAAGGAATATTATTTGGTGGTCCAGCCATGGAGAAGAGTTTAGACACTAGGAGAAGATAAGGAACACACCCATTATCAAGAAATCACATTAGGATTCTCTTTTTAACCTGTTCCTTAAAACACTAGTGCTTAGGAAATCTATTGGAGGCAGAAGCAGTCAAGGGTAGCTTAGGGTTAGGGTTAGGGTTAGGGTGAGGGTTAGGGTACGGCTTAGGGTACGGGTTCGGGGAGGGGTTCGGGTAGGGCGTAGGGTATGGGTTAGGGTTAGGGTTAGGGCAAGGGTTAGGGTTAGGGCTCGGTTTAGGGTACGGGTTAGGATTAGGGTACGCGTTAGGTTTAGGGTAGGGGTTAGGGTTAGGGAACGCGTTAGGGTGATGGTAGTTATTAAACCTATCCCACTCTCTAGATACCCCTTAGCACGTAAAGGAATATTATTTGGGGGTCCAGCCATGGACAAGAGTTTAGACACGAGGAGAAGATAAGGAACACACCCATTATCAAGAAATCACATTAGGATTCTCTTTTTAACCTGTTCCTTAAAACACTAGTGCTTAGGAAATCTATTGGAGGAAGAAGCAGTCAAGGGTAGCTTAGGGTTAGGGTTAGGGTTAGGGTGAGGGTTAGGGTACGGCTTAGGGTACGGGTTCGGGGAGGGGTTCGGGTAGGGCGTAGGGTATGGGTTAGGGTTAGGGTTAGGGTTAGTGTTAGGGTTAGGGCTCGGTTAAGGGTACGGTTTAGGATTAGGGTACGCGTTAGTGTTAGGGTAGTGGTTAGGGTAAGGGTACGCTTTAGGGTGAGGGTAGTTATTAAACCTATCCCACTCTCTAGATACCCCTTAGCACGTAAAGGAATATTATTTGGGGGTCCAGCCATGGAGAAGAGTTTAGACACTAGGAGAAGATAAGGAACACACCCATTATCACGAAATCACATTAGGATTCTCTTTTTAACCTGTTCCTTAAAACACTAGTGCTTAGGAAATCTATTGGAGGCAGAAGCCATCAAGGGTAGCTTAGGGTTAGGGTTAGGGTTAGGGTGAGGGTTAGGGTACGGCTTAGGGTACGGGTTCGGGGAGGGGTTCGGGTAGGGCGTAGGGTATGGGTTAGGTATAGGGTTAGGGCTAGTGTTAGGGTTAGGGCTCGGTTTAGGGTATGGGTTAGGATTAGGGTACGCGTTAGGGTTAGGGTAGGGGTTAGGGTTTGGGTACGCGTTAGGTTGGGGGTAGTTATTAAACCTATCACACTCTCTAGATACCCCTTAGCACGTAAAGGTATATTATTTGGGGGTCCAGCCATGGAGAAGAGTTTAGACACGAGGAGAAGATAAGGAATACACCCATTATCAAGAAATCACATTAGGATTCTCTTTTTCACCTGTTCCTTAAAACACTAGTGCTTAGGAAATCTATTGGAGGCAGAAGCAGTCAAGGGTAGCTTAGGGTTAGGGTTAGGGTTAGGGTGAGGGTTAGGGTATGGCTTAGGGTACAGGTTCGGGGAGGGGTTCGGGTAGGGCGTAGGGTATGGGTTAGGGTTAGGGTTAGGGTAGGTGTTAGGGTTAGGGCTCGGTTTAGGGTAAGGGTTAGGATTAGGGTACGCGTTAGTGTTAGGGTAGGGGTTAGGGTTAGGGTACGCGATAGGGTGAGGTTAGTTATTAAACCTATCCCACTCTCTAGATACCCCTTAGCACGTAAAGGAATATTATTTGGGGGTCCAGCCATGGAGAAGAGTTTAGACACTAGGAGAAGATAAGGAACACACCCATTATCAAGAAATCACATTAGGATTCTCTTTTTAACCTGTTCCTTAAAACACTAGTGCTTAGGAAATCTATTGGAGGCAGAAGCAGTCAAGGGTAGCTTAGGGTTAGGGTTAGGGTTAGGGTGAGGGCTAGGGTATGGCTTAGGGTACGGGTTGGGGGAGGGGTTCGGGTAGGGCGTAGGGTATGGGTTAGGATTAGGGTTAGGGCTAGCGTTAGGTTTAGGGCTCGGTTTAGGGTACGGGTTAGGGTTAGGTTACGCGTTAGGGTGAGGGTAGTTATTAAACCTATCCCACTCTCTAGGTACCCCTTAGCACGTAAAGGAATATTATTTGGGGGTCCAGCCATGGAGAAGAGTTTAGACACGAGGAGAAGATAAGGAACACACCCATTATCAAGAAATCACATTAGGATTCTCTTTTTAACCTGTTCCTTAAAACACTAGTGCTTACGAAATCTATTGGAGGCAGAAGAAGTCAAGGGTAGCTTAGGGTTAGGGTTAGGGTTAGGGTGAGGGTTAGGGTATGGCTTAGGGTACGGGTTCGGGTAGGGGTTCGGGTAGGGCGTAGGGTATGGGTTAGGGTTAGGGTTAGGGTTAGTGTTAGGGTTAGGGCTCGGTTTAGGGTACGGGTTAGGATTAGGGTACGCGTTAGGGTTAGGGTAGGGGTTAGGGTTAGTGTACGCGTTAGGGTGAGGGTAGTTATTAAACCTATCCCACTCTCTAGATACCCCTTAGCACGTAAAGGAATATTAATGGGGGTCCAGCCATGGAGAAGAGTTTAGACACTAGGAGAAGATAAGGAACACACCCATTATCAAGAAATCACATTAGGATTCTCTTTTTAACCTGTTCCTTAAAACACTAGTGCTTAGGAAATCTATTGGAGGCAGAAGCAGTCAAGGGTAGCTTAGGGTTAGGGTTAGGGTTAGGGTGAGGGCTAGGGTATGGCTTAGGGTACGGGTTGGGGGAGGGGTTCGGGTAGGGCGTAGGGTATGGGTTAGGATTAGGGTTAGGGCTAGCGTTAGGTTTAGGGCTCGGTTTAGGGTACGGGTTAGGGTTAGGTTACGCGTTAGGGTGAGGGTAGTTATTAAACCTATCCCACTCTCTAGGTACCCCTTAGCACGTAAAGGAATATTATTTGGGGGTCCAGCCATGGAGAAGAGTTTAGACACGAGGAGAAGATAAGGAACACACCCATTATCAAGAAATCACATTAGGATTCTCTTTTTAACCTGTTCCTTAAAACACTAGTGCTTACGAAATCTATTGGAGGCAGAAGAAGTCAAGGGTAGCTTAGGGTTAGGGTTAGGGTTAGGGTGAGGGTTAGGGTATGGCTTAGGGTACGGGTTCGGGTAGGGGTTCGGGTAGGGCGTAGGGTATGGGTTAGGGTTAGGGTTAGGGTTAGTGTTAGGGTTAGGGCTCGGTTTAGGGTACGGGTTAGGATTAGGGTACGCGTTAGGGTTAGGGTAGGGGTTAGGGTTAGTGTACGCGTTAGGGTGAGGGTAGTTATTAAACCTATCCCACTCTCTAGATACCCCTTAGCACGTAAAGGAATATTAATGGGGGTCCAGCCATGGAGAAGAGTTTAGACACTAGGAGAAGATAAGGAACACACCCATTATCACGAAATCACATTAGGATTCTCTTTTTAACCTGTTCCTTAAAACACTAGTGCTTAGGAAATCTATTGGAGGCAGAAGCAGTCAAGGGTAGCTTAGGGTTAGGGTTAGGGTTAGGGTGAGGGTTAGGGTATGGCTTAGGGTATGGGTTCGGGTAGGGGTTCGGGTAGGGCGTAGGGTATGGGTTAGGTATAGGGTTAGGGCTAGTGTTAGGGTTAGGGCTCGGTTTAGGGTATGGGTTCGGATTAGGGTACGCGTTAGGGTTAGGGTAGGGGTTAGGGTTAGGGTACGCGTTAGGGTGAGGATAGTTATTAAACCTATCCCACTCTCTAGATACCCCTTAGCACGTAAAGGAATATTATTTGGGGGTCCAGCCATGGAGAAGAGTTTAGACACGAGGAGAAGATAAGGAACACACCCATTATCAAGAAATCACATTAGGATTCTCTTTTTAACCTGTTCCTTAAAACACTAGTGCTTAGGAAATCTATTGGAGGAAGAAGCAGTCAAGGGTAGCTTAGGGTTAGGGTTAGGGTTAGGGTGAGGGTTAGGGTACGGCTTAGGGTACGGGTTCGGGGAGGGGTTCGGGTAGGGCGTAGGGTATGGGTTAGGGTTAGGGTTAGGGTTAGTGTTAGGGTTAGGGCTCGGTTAAGGGTACGGTTTAGGATTAGGGTACGCGTTAGTGTTAGGGTAGTGGTTAGGGTAAGGGTACGCTTTAGGGTGAGGGTAGTTATTAAACCTATCCCACTCTCTAGATACCCCTTAGCACGTAAAGGAATATTATTTGGGGGTCCAGCCATGGAGAAGAGTTTAGACACTAGGAGAAGATAAGGAACACACCCATTATCACGAAATCACATTAGGATTCTCTTTTTAACCTGTTCCTTAAAACACTAGTGCTTAGGAAATCTATTGGAGGCAGAAGCAGTCAAGGGTAGCTTAGGGTTAGGGTTAGGGTTAGGGTGAGGGTTAGGGTACGGCTTAGGGTACGGGTTCGGGGAGGGGTTCGGGTAGCGCGTAGGGTATTGGTTAGGGTTAGGGTTAGGGCTAGTGTTAGGGTTAGGGCTCGGTTTAGGGTACGGGTTAGGATTAGGGTACACGTTAGGGTTAGGGTAGGGGTTACGGTTAGGGAACGCGTTAGGGTGAGGGTAGTTATTAAACCAATCCCACTCTCTAGATACCCCTTAGCACGTAAAGGAATATTATTTGGGGGTCCAGCCATGGAGAAGAGTTTAGACACGAGGAGAAGATAAGGAACACACCCATTATCAAGAAATCACATTAGGATTCTCTTTTTAACCTGTTCCTTAAAACACTAGTGCTTAGGAAATCTATTGGAGGCAGAAGCCGTCAAGGGTAGCTTAGGGTTAGGGTTAGGGTTAGGGTGAGGGTTAGGGTACGGTTTAGGGTACGGGTTCAGGGAGGGGTTCGGGTAGGGCGTAGGGTATGGGTTAGGGTTAGGGTTAGAGTTAGTGTTAGGGTTAGGGCTCGGTTTAGGGTACGGGTTAGGATTAGGGTACGCGCTAGGGTTAGGGTAGGGGTTAGGGTTAGGGTACGCGTTAGGGTGAGGGTAGTTATTAAACCTATCCCACTCTCTAGATACCCCTTAGCACGTAAAAGAATATTATTTGGGGGTCCAGCCATGGAGAAGAGTTTAGACACTAGGAGAAGATAAGGAACACACCCATTATCACGAAATCACATTAGGATTCTCTTTTTAACCTGTTCCTTAAAACACTAGTGCTTAGGAAATCTATTGGAGGCAGAAGCAGTCAAGGGTAGCTTAGGGTTAGTGTTAGGGTTAGGGTGAGGGCTAGGGTATGGCTTAGGGTACGGGTTGGGGGAGGGGTTCGGGTAGGGCGTAGGGTATGGGTTAGGATTAGGGTTAGGGCTAGCGTTAGGTTTAGGGCTCGGTTTAGGGTACGGGTTAGGGTTAGGGTTCGCGTTAGGGTGAGGGTAGTTATTAAACCTATCCCACTCTCTAGGTACCCCTTAGCACGTAAAGGAATATTATTTGGGGGTCCAGCCATGGAGAAGAGTTTAGACACGAGGAGAAGATAAGGAACACACCCATTATCAAGAAATCACATTAGGATTCTCTTTTTAACCTGTTCCTTAAAACACTAGTGCTTACGAAATCTATTGGAGGCAGAAGAAGTCAAGGGTAGCTTAGGGTTAGGGTTAGGGTTAGGGTGAGGGTTAGGGTATGGCTTAGGGTACGGGTTCGGGTAGGGGTTCGGGTAGGGCGTAGGGTATGGGTTAGGGTTAGGGTTAGGGTTAGTGTTAGGGTTAGGGCTCGGTTTAGGGTACGGGTTAGGATTAGGGTACGCGTTAGGGTTAGGGTAGGGGTTAGGGTTAGTGTACGCGTTAGGGTGAGGGTAGTTATTAAACCTATCCCACTCTCTAGATACCCCTTAGCACGTAAAGGAATATTAATGGGGGTCCAGCCATGGAGAAGAGTTTAGACACTAGGAGAAGATAAGGAACACACCCATTATCACGAAATCACATTAGGATTCTCTTTTTAACCTGTTCCTTAAAACACTAGTGCTTAGGAAATCTATTGGAGGCAGAAGCAGTCAAGGGTAGCTTAGGGTTAGGGTTAGGGTTAGGGTGAGGGTTAGGGTATGGCTTAGGGTATGGGTTCGGGTAGGGGTTCGGGTAGGGCGTAGGGTATGGGTTAGGTATAGGGTTAGGGCTAGTGTTAGGGTTAGGGCTCGGTTTAGGGTATGGGTTCGGATTAGGGTACGCGTTAGGGTTAGGGTAGGGGTTAGGGTTAGGGTACGCATTAGGGTGCGGGTAGTTATTAAACCTATCACACTCTCTAGAAACCCCTTAGCACGTAAAGGAATATTATTTGGGGGTCCAACCATGGAGAAGAGTTTAGACACGAGGAGAAGATAAGGAACACACCCATTATCAAGAAATCACATTAGGATTCTCTTTTTCACCTGTTCCTTAAAACACTAGTGCTTAGGAAATCTATTGGAGGCAGAAGCAGTCAAGGGTAGCTTAGGGTTAGGGTTAGGGTTAGGGTGAGGGTTAGGGTATGGCTTAGGGTACGGGTTCGGGGAGGGGTTCGGGTAGGGCGTAGGGTATGGGTTAGGGTTAGGGTTAGGGTTAGTGTTAGGGTTAGGGCTCGGTGTAGGGTACGGGTTCGTATTAGGGTACGTGTTAGTGTTAGGGTAGGGGTTAGGGTTAGGGTACGCGATAGGGTGAGGTTAGTTATTAAACCTATCCCACTCTGTAGATACCCCTTAGCACGTACAGGAATATTATTGGGGTTCCAGCCATGGAGAATAGTTTAGACACTAGGAGAAGATAAGGAACACACCCATTATCACGAAATCACATTAGGATTCTCTTTTTAACCTGTTCCTTAAAACACTAGTGCTTAGGAAATCTATTGGTGGCAGAAGCAATCAAGGGTAGCTTAGGGTTAGGGTTAGGGTTAGGGTGAGGGTTAGGGTATGGCTTAGGGTACGGGTTCGGGGAGGGGTTTGGGTAGGGCGTAGGGTATGGTTTAGGTATAGGGTTAGGGCTAGTGTTAGGGTTAGGGCTCGGTTTAGGGTATGGGTTAGGATTAGGGTACGCGTTAGGGTTAGGGTAGGGGTTAGGGTTAGGGTACGCGTTAGGTTGGGGGTAGTTATTAAACCTATCACACTCTCTAGATACCCCTTAGCACGTAAAGGTATATTATTTGGGGGTCCAGCCATGGAGAAGAGTTTAGACACGAGGAGAAGATAAGGAATACACCCATTATCAAGAAATCACATTAGGATTCTCTTTTTCACCTGTTCCTTAAAACACTAGTGCTTAGGAAATCTATTGGAGGCAGAAGCAGTCAAGGGTACCTTAGGGTTAGGGTTAGGGTTAGGGTGAGGGTTAGGGTACGGTTTAGGGTACGGGTTCAGGGAGGGGTTCGGGTAGGGCGTAGGGTATGGGTTAGGGTTAGCGTTAGGGTTAGTGTTAGGGTTAGGGCTCGGTTTAGGGTACGGGTTAGGATTAGGGTACACGTTAGTGTTAGGGTAGGGGTTAGGGTTAGGGTACGCGATAGGGTGAGGTTAGTTATTAAACCTATCCCACTCTCTAGATACCCCTTAGCACGTAAAGGAATATTATTTGGGGGTCCAGCCATGGAGAAGAGTTTAGACACTAGGAGAAGATAAGGAACACACCCATTATCAAGAAATCACATTAGGATTCTCTTTTTAACCTGTTCCTTAAAACACTAGTGCTTAGGAAACCTATTGGAGGCAGAAGCCATCAAGGGTAGCTTAGGGTTAGGGTTAGGGTTAGGGTGAGGGTTAGGGTACGGTTTAGGGTACGGGTTCAGGGAGGGGTTCGGGTAGGGCGTAGGGTATGGGTTAGGGTTAGGGTTAGAGTTAGTGTTAGGGTTAGGGCTCGGTTTAGGATACGGGTTAGGTTTAGGGTACGCGCTAGGGTTAGGGTAGGGGATAGGGTTAGGGTACGCGTTAGGGTGAGGTTAGTTATTAAACCTATCCCACTCTCTAGATACCCCTTAGCACGTAAAAGAATATTATTTGGGGGTCCAGCCATGGAGAAGAGTTTAGACACTAGGAGAAGATAAGGAACACACCCATTATCACGAAATCACATTAGGATTCTCTTTTTAACCTGTTCCTTAAATCACTAGTGCTTAGGAAATCTATTGGAGGCAGAAGCAGTCAAGGGTAGCTTAGGGTTAGTGTTAGGGTTAGGGTGAGGGCTAGGGTATGGCTTAGGGTACGGGTTCGGGGAGGGGTTCGGGTAGGGCGTAGGGTATGGGTTAGGATTAGGGTTAGGGCTAGCGTTAGGTTTAGGGCTCGGTTTAGGGTACGGGTTAGGATTAGGGTACGCGTTAGGGTTAGGGTAGGGGTTAGGGTTAGGGTACGCGTTAGGGTGAGGGTAGTTATTAAACCTATCCCACTCTCTAGATACCACTTAGCACGTAAAGGAATATTATTTGGGGGTCCAGCCATGCAGAAGAGTTTAGACACGAGGAGAAGATAAGGAACACACCCATTATCAAGAAATCACATTAGGATTCTCTTTTTAACCTGTTCCTTAAAACACTAGTGCTTACGAAATCTATTGGAGGCAGAAGCAGTCAAGGGTAGCTTAGGGTTAGGGTTAGGGTTAGGGTGAGGGTTAGGGTACGGCTTAGGGTACGGGTTCGGGGAGGGGTTCGGGTAGGGCGTAGGGTATGGGTTAGGGTTAGGTTTAGGGTTACTGTTAGGGTTAGGGCTCGGTTTAGGGTACGGGTTAGGATTAGGGTACGCGTTAGGGTTAGGGTAGGGGTTAGGGTTAGTGTACGCGTTAGGGTGAGGGTAGTTTTTAAACCTATCCCACTCTCTAGATACCCCTTAACACGTAAAGGAATATTAATGGGGGTCCAGCCATGGAGAAGAGTTTAGACACTAGGAGAAGATAAGGAACACACCCATTTTCACGAAATCACATTAGGATTCTCTTTTTAACCTGTTCCTTAAAACACTAGTGCTTAGGAAATCTATTGGAGGCAGAAGCAGTCAAGGGTAGCTTAGGGTTAGGGTTAGGGTTAGGGTGAGGCTTAGGGTATGGCTTAGGGTACGGGTTCAGGGAGGGGTTCGGGTAGGGCGTAGGGTATGGGTTAGATATAGGGTTAGGGCTAGTGTTAGGGTTAGGGCTCGGTTTAGGGTATGGGTTCGGATTAGGGTACGCGTTAGGGTTAGGGTAGGGGTTAGGGTTAGGGTACGCATTAGGGTGCGGGTAGTTATTAAACCTATCACACTCTCTAGAAACCCCTTAGCACGTAAAGGAATATTATTTGGGGGTCCAACCATGGAGAAGAGTTTAGACACGAGGAGAAGATAAGGAACACACCCATTATCAAGAAATCACATTAGGATTCTCTTTTTCACCTGTTCCTTAAAACATTAGTGCTTAGGAAATCTATTGGAGGCAGAAGCAGTCAAGGGTAGCTTAGGGTTAGGGTTAGGGTTAGGGTGAGGGTTAGGGTATGGCTTAGGGTACGGGTTCGGGGAGGGGTTCGGGTAGGGCGTCGGGTATGGGTTAGGGTTAGGGTTAGGTTTAGTGTTAGGGTTAGGGCTCGGTTTAGGGTACGGGTTAGGATTAGGGTACGTGTTAGTGTTAGGGTAGGGGTTAGGGTTAGGGTACGCGATAGGGTGAGGTTAGTTATTAAACCTATCCCACTCTGTAGATACCCCTTAGCACGTAAAGGAATATTATTTGGTGGTCCAGCCATGGAGAAGAGTTTAGACACTAGGAGAAGATAAGGAACACACCCATTATCAAGAAATCACATTAGGATTCTCTTTTTAACCTGTTCCTTAAAACACTAGTGCTTAGGAAATCTATTGGAGGCAGAAGCAGTCAAGGGTAGCTTAGGGTTAGGGTTAGGGTTAGGGTGAGGGTTAGGGTACGGCTTAGGGTACGGGTTCGGGGAGGGGTTCGGGTAGGGCGTAGGGTATGGGTTAGGGTTAGGGTTAGGGCAAGGGTTAGGGTTAGGGCTCGGTTTAGGGTACGGGTTAGGATTAGGGTACGCGTTAGGGTTAGGGTAGTGGTTAGGGTTAGGGTACGCGTTAGGGTGAGGGTAGTTATTAAATCTATCCCACTCTCTAGATACCCCTTAGCACGTAAAGGAATATTATTTGGGGGTCCAGCCATGGAGAAGAGTTTAGACACGAGGAGAAGATAAGGAACACACCCATTATCAAGAAATCACATTAGGATTCTCTTTTTAACCTGTTCCTTAAAACACTAGTGCTTAGGAAACCTATTGGAGGCAGAAGCCATCAAGGGTAGCTTAGGGTTAGGGTTAGGGTTAGGGTGAGGGTTAGGGTACGGTTTAGGGTACGGGTTCAGGGAGGGGTTCGGGTAGGGCGTAGGGTATGGGTTAGGGTTAGGGTTAGAGTTAGTGTTAGGGTTAGGGCTCGGTTTAGGGTACGGGTTAGGTTTAGGGTACGCGCTAGGGTTAGGGTAGGGGATAGGGTTAGGGTACGCGTTAGGGTGAGGTTAGTTATTAAACCTATCCCACTCTCTAGATACCCCTTAGGACGTAAAAGAATATTATTTGGGGGTCCAGCCATGGAGAAGAGTTTAGACACTAGGAGAAGATAAGGAACACACCCATTATCACGAAATCACATTAGGATTCTCTTTTTAACCTGTTCCTTAAAACACTAGTGCTTAGGAAATCTATTGGAGGCAGAAGCAGTCAAGGGTAGCTTAGGGTTAGTGTTAGGGTTAGGGTGAGGGCTAGGGTATGGCTTAGGGTACGGGTTCGGGGAGGGGTTCGGGTAGGGCGTAGGGTATGGGTTAGGATTAGGGTTAGGGCTAGTGTTAGGTTTAGGGCTCGGTTTAGGGTACGGGTTAGGATTAGGGTACGCGTTAGGGTTAGGGTAGGGGTTAGGGTTAGGGTACGCGTTAGGGTGAGGGTAGTTATTAAACCTATCCCACTCTCTAGATACCACTTAGCACGTAAAGGAATATTATTTGGGGGTCCAGCCATGCAGAAGAGTTTAGACACGAGGAGAAGATAAGGAACACACCCATTATCAAGAAATCACATTAGGATTCTCTTTTTAACCTGTTCCTTAAAACACTAGTGCTTACGAAATCTATTGGAGGCAGAAGCAGTCAAGGGTAGCTTAGGGTTAGGGTTAGGGTTAGGGTGAGGGTTAGGGTACGGCTTAGGGTACGGGTTCGGGGAGGGGTTCGGGTAGGGCGTAGGGTATGGGTTAGGGTTAGGTTTAGGGTTAGTGTTAGGGTTAGAGCTCGGTTTAGGGTACGGGTTAGGATTAGGGTACGCGTTAGTGTTAGGGTAGGGGTTAGGGTTAGTGTACGCGTTAGGGTGAGGGTAGTTTTTAAACCTATCCCACTCTCTAGATACCCCTTAACACGTAAAGGAATATTAATGGGGGTCCAGCCATGGAGAAGAGTTTAGACACTAGGAGAAGATAAGGAACACACCCATTTTCACGAAATCACATTAGGATTCTCTTTTTAACCTGTTCCTTAAAACACTAGTGCTTAGGAAATCTATTGGAGGCAGAAGCAGTCAAGGGTAGCTTAGGGTTAGGGTTAGGGTTAGGGTGAGGGTTAGGGTATGGCTTAGGGTACGGGTTCAGGGAGGGGTTCGGGTAGGGCGTAGGGTATGGGTTAGGTATAGGGTTAGGGCTAGTGTTAGGGTTAGGGCTCGGTTTAGGGTATGGGTTCGGATTAGGGTACGCGTTAGGGTTAGGGTAGGGGTTAGGGTTAGGGTACGCATTAGGGTGCGGGTAGTTATTAAACCTATCACACTCTCTAGAAACCCCTTAGCACGTAAAGGAATATTATTTGGGGGTCCAACCATGGAGAAGAGTTTAGACACGAGGAGAAGATAAGGAACACACCCATTATCAAGAAATCACATTAGGATTCTCTTTTTCACCTGTTCCTTAAAACATTAGTGCTTAGGAAATCTATTGGAGGCAGAAGCAGTCAAGGGTAGCTTAGGGTTAGGGTTAGGGTTAGGGTGAGGGTTAGGGTATGGCTTAGGGTACGGGTTCGGGGAGGGGTTCGGGTAGGGCGTCGGGTATGGGTTAGGGTTAGGGTTAGGTTTAGTGTTAGGGTTAGGGCTCGGTTTAGGGTACGGGTTAGGATTAGGGTACGTGTTAGTGTTAGGGTAGGGGTTAGGGTTAGGGTACGCGATAGGGTGAGGTTAGTTATTAAACCTATCCCACTCTGTAGATACCCCTTAGCACGTAAAGGAATGTTATTTGGTGGTCCAGCCATGGAGAAGAGTTTAGACACTAGGAGAAGATAAGGAACACACCCATTATCAAGAAATCACATTAGGATTCTCTTTTTAACCTGTTCCTTAAAACACTAGTGCTTAGGAAATCTATTGGAGGCAGAAGCAGTCAAGGGTAGCTTAGGGTTACGGTTAGGGTTAGGGTGAGGGTTAGGGTACGGCTTAGGGTACGGGTTCGGGGAGGGGTTCGGGTAGGGCGTAGGGTATGGGTTAGGGTTAGGGTTAGGGAAGGGTTAGGGTTAGGGCTCGGTTTAGGGTACGGGTTAGGATTAGGGTACGCGCTGGGTTAGGGTAGTGGTTAGGGTTAGGGTACGCGTTAGGGTGAGGGTAGTTATTAAATCTATCCCACTCTCTAGATACCCCTTAGCACGTAAAGGAATATTATTTGGGGGTCCAGCCATGGAGAAGAGTTTAGACACGAGGAGAAGATAAGGAACACACCCATTATCAAGAAATCACATTAGGATTCTCTTTTTAACCTGTTCCTTAAAACACTAGTGCTTGGGAAATCTATTGGAGGCAGAAGCAGTCAAGTGTATCTTAGGGTTAGGGTTAGGGTTAGGGTGAGGGTTAGGGTACGGCTTAGGGTACGGGTTCGGGGAGGGGTTCGGGTAGGGCGTAGGGTATGGGTTAGGGTTAGGGTTAGGGTTAGTGTTAGGGTTAGGGCTCGGTTTAGGGTACGGGTTAGGATTAGGGTACGCGTTAGTGTTAGGGTAGTGGTTAGGGTTAGGGTACGCTTTAGGGTGAGGGTAATTATTAAACCTATCCCACTCTCTAGATACCCCTTAGCACGTAAAGGAATATTATTTGGGGGTCCAGCCATGGAGAAGAGTTTAGACACTAGGAGAAGATAAGGAACACACCCATTATCATGAAATCACAATATGATTCTCTTTTTAAACTGTTCCTTAAAACACTAGTGCTTAGGAAATCTATTGGAGGCAGAAGCAGTCAAGGGTAGCTTAGGGTTACGGTTAGGGTTAGGGTGAGGGTTAGGGTACGGCATAGGGTACGGGTTCGGGGAGGGGTTCGGGTAGGGCGTAGGGTATTGGTTAGGGTTAGGGTTAGGGCTAGTGTTAGGGTTAGGGCTCGGTTTAGGGTACGGGTTAGGATTAGGGTACGCGTTAGGGTTAGGGTAGGGGTTAGGGTTAGGGAACGCGTTAGGGTGAGGGTAGTTATTAAACCTATCCCACTCTCTATATACCCCTTAGCACGTAAAGGAATATTATTTGGGGGTCCAGCCATGGAGAAGAGTTTAGACACGAGGAGAAGATAAGGAACACACCCATTATCAAGAAATCACATTAGGATTCTCTTTTTAACCTGTTCCTTAAAACACTAGTGTTTAGGAAATCTATTGGAGGCAGAAGCCGTCAAGGGTAGCTTAGGGTTAGGGTTAGGGTTAGGGTGAGGGTTAGGGTACGGTTTAGGGTAGGGGTTCAGGGAGGGGTTCGGGTAGGGCGTAGGGTATGGGTTAGGGTTAGGGTTAGAGTTAGTGTTAGGGTTAGGGCTCGGTTTAGGGTACGGGTTAGGATTAGGGTACGCGCTAGGGTAAGGGTAGGGGTTAGGGTTAGGGTACGCGTTAGGGTGAGGGTAGTTATTAAACCTATCCCACTCTCTAGATACCCCTTAGCACGTAAAGGAATATTATTTGGGGGTCCAGCCATGGAGAAGAGTTTAGACACTAGGAGAAGATAAGGAACACACCCATTATCACGAAATCACATTAGGATTCTCTTTTTAACCTGTTCCTTAAAACACTAGTGCTTAGAAATATATTGGAGGCAGAAGCAGTCAAGGGTAGCTTAGGGTTAGTGTTAGGGTTAGGGTGAGGGCTAGGGTATGGCTTAGGGTACGGGTTCGGGGAGGGGTTCGGGTAGGGCGTAGGGTATGGGTTAGGGTTAGGGTTAGGGCTAGCGTTAGGTTTAGGGCTCGGTTTAGGGTACGGGTTAGGATTAGGGTACGCGTTAGGGTTAGGGTAGGGGTTAGGGTTAGGGTACGCGTTAGGGTGAGGGTAGTTATTAAACCTATCCCACTCTCTAGATACCCCTTAGCACGTAAAGGAATATTATTTGGGGGTCCAGCCATGGAGAAGAGTTTAGACACGAGGAGAAGATAAGGAACACACCCATTATCAAGAAATCACATTAGGATTCTCTTTTTAACCTGTTCCTTAAAACACTAGTGCTTAGGAAATCTATTGGAGGCAGAAGCAGTCAAGGGTAGCTTAGTGTTAGGGTTAGGCTTAGGGTGAGGGTTAGGGTACGGCTTAGGGTACGGGTTCGGGGAGGGGTTCGGGTAGGGCGTAGGGTATGGGTTAGGGTTAGGGTTATGGTTAGTGTTAGGGTTAGGGCTCGGTTTAGGGTACGGGTTAGGATTAGGGTACGCGTTAGGGTTAGGGTAGTGGTTAGGGTTAGTGTACGCGTTAGGTTGAGGGTAGTTATTAAACCTATCCCACTCTCTAGATACCCCTTAGCACGTAAAGGAATATTAATGGGGGTCCAGCCATGGAGAAGAGTTTAGACACTAGGAGAAGATAAGGAACACACCCATTATCACGAAATCACATTAGGATTCTCTTTTTAACCTATTCCTTAAAACACTCGTGCTTAGGAAATCTATTGGAGGCAGAAGCAGTCAAGGGTAGCTTAGGGTTAGGGTTAGGGTTAGGGTGAGGGTTAGGGTATGGCTTAGGGTACGGGTTCGGGGAGGGGTTCGGGTAGGGCATAGGGTATGGTTTAGGTATAGGGTTAGGGCTAGTGTTAGGGTTAGGGCTCGGTTTAGGGCATGGGTTCGGATTAGGGTACGCGTTAGGGTTAGGGTAGGGGTTAGGGTTAGGGTACGCATTAGAGTGCGGGTAGTTATTAAACCTATCACACTCTCTAGAAACCCCTTAGCACGTAAAGGAATATTATTTGGGGGTCCAACCATGGAGAAGAGTTTAGACACGAGGAGAAGATAAGGAACACACCCATTATCAAGAAATCACATTAGGATTCTCTTTTTCACCTGTTCCTTAAAACACTAGTGCTTAGGAAATCTATTGGAGGCAGAAGCAGTCAAGGGTAGCTTAGGGTTAGGGTTAGGGTTAGGGTGAGGGTTAGGGTATGGCTTAGGGTACAGGTTCGGGGAGGGGTTCGGGTAGGGCGTAGGGTATGGGTTAGGGTTAGGGTTAGGTTTACTGTTAGGGTTAGGCCTCGGTTTAGGGTACGGTTTAGGATTAGGGTACGTGTTAGTGTTAGGGTAGGGGTTAGGGTTAGGGTACGCGATAGGGTGAGGTTAGTTATTAAACCTATCCCACTCTGTAGATACCTCTTAGCACGTAAAGGAATATTATTTGGTGGTCCAGCCATGGAGAAGAGTTTAGACACTAGGAGAAGATAAGGAACACACCCATTATCAAGAAATCACATTAGGATTCTCTTTTTAACCTGTTCCTTAAAACACTAGTGCTTAGGAAATCTATTGGAGGCAGAAGCAGTCAAGGGTAGCTTAGGGTTAGGGTTAGGGTTAGGGTGAGGGTTAGGGTACGGCTTAGGGTACGGGTTCGGGGAGGGGTTCGGGTAGGGCGTAGGTTATGGGTTAGGGTTAGGGTTAGGGCAAGGGTTAGGGTTAGGGCTCGGTTTAGGGTACGGGTTAGGATTAGGGTACGCGTTAGGGTTAGGGTAGGGGTTAGGGTTAGGGTACGCGTTAGGGTGAGGGTAGTTATTAAATCTGTCCCACTCTCTAGATACCCCTTAGCACGTAAAGGAATATTATTTGGGGGTCTAGCCATGGAGAAGAGTTTAGACACGAGGAGAAGATAAGGAACACACCCATTATCAAGAAATCACATTAGGATTCTCTTTTTAACCTGTTCCTTAAAACACTAGTGCTTAGGAAATCTATTGGAGGCAGAAGCCGTCAAGGGTAGCTTAGAGTTAGGGTTAGGGTTAGGGTGAGGGTTAGGGTACGGTTTAGGGTACGGGTTCAGGGAGGGGTTCGGGTAGGGCGTAGGGTATGGGTTAGGGTTAGGGTTAGAGTTAGTGTTAGGGTTAGGGCTCGGTTTAGGGTACGGGTTAGGATTAGGGTACGCGCTAGGGTTAGGGTAGGGGTTAGGGTTAGGGTACGCGTTAGGGTGAGGGTAGTTATTAAACCTATCCCACTCTCTAGATACCCCTTAGCACGTAAAAGAATATTATTTGGGGGTCCAGCCATGGAGAAGAGTTTAGACACTAGGAGAAGATAAGGAACACACCCATTATCACGAAATCACATTAGGATTCTCTTTTTAACCTGTTCCTTAAAACACTAGTGCTTAGGAAATCTATTGGAGGCAGAAGCAGTCAAGGGTAGCTTAGGGTTAGTGTTAGGGTTAGGGTGAGGGCTAGGGTATGGCTTAGGGTACGGGCTCGGGGAGGGGTTCGGGTAGGGTGTAGGGTATGGGTTAGGGTTAGGGTTAGGGCTAGCGTTAGGTTTAGGGCTCGGTTTAGGGTACGGGTTAGGATTAGGGTACGCGTTAGGATTAGGGTAGGGGTTAGGGTTAGGGTACGCGTTAGGGTGAGGGTAGTTATTAAACCTATCCCACTCTCTAGATACCCCTTAGCACGTAAAGGAATATTATTTGGGGGTCCAGCCATGGAGAAGAGTTTAGACACGAGGAGAAGATAAGGAACACACCCATTATCAAGAAATCACATTAGGATTCTCTTTTTCACCTGTTCCTTAAAACACTAGTGCTTAGGAAATCTATTGGAGGCAGAAGCAGTCAAGGGTAGCTTAGGGTTAGGGTTAGGGTTAGGGTGAGGGTTAGGGTACGGCTTAGGGTACGGGTTCGGGGAGGGGTTCGGGTAGGGCGTAGGGTATGGGTTAGGGTTAGGGTTAGTGTTAGGGTTAGGGCTCGGTTTAGGGTACGGGTTAGGATTAGGGTACGCGTTAGTGTTAGGGTACTGGTTAGGGTTAGGGTACGCTTTAGGGTGAGTGTAGTTATTAAACCTATCCCACTCTCTAGATACCCCTTAGCACGTAAAGGAATATTATTTGGGGGTCCAGCCATGGAGAAGAGTTTAGACACTAGGAGAAGATAAGGAACACACCCATTATCAAGAAATCACAATATGATTCTCTTTTTAAACTGTTCCTTAAAACACTAGTGCTTAGGAAATCTATTGGAGGCAGAAGCAGTCAAGGGTAGCTTAGGGTTAGGGTTAGGGTTAGGGTGAGGGTTAGGGTACGGCTTAGGGTACGGGTTTGGGGAGGGGTTCGGGTAGGGCGTAGGTTATTGGTTAGGGTTAGGGTTAGGGCTAGTGTTAGGGTTAGGGCTCGGTTTAGGGTACGGGTAAGGATTAGGGTACGCGTTAGGGTTAGGTTAGGGGTTAGGGTTAGGGAACGCGTTAGGGTGATGGTAGTTATTAAACCTATCCCACTCTCTAGATACCCCTTAGCACGTAAAGGAATATTATTTGGGGGTCCAGCCATGGAGAAGAGTTTAGACACGAGGAGAAGATAAGGAACACACCCATTATCACGAAATCACATTAGGATTCTCTTTTTAACCTGTTCCTTAAAACACTAGTGCTTAGGAAATCTATTGGAGGCAGAAGCAGTCAAGGGTAGCTTAGGGTTAGGGTTAGGGTTAGGGTGAGGGTTAGGGTACGGCTTAGGGTACGGGTTCGGGGAGGGGTTCGGGTAGAGCGTAGGGTATGGGTTAGGGTTAGGGTTAGGGCTAGTGTTAGGTTTAGGGCTCGGTTTAGGTTACGGGTTAGGATTAGGGTACGCGTTAGGGTTAGGGTAGGGGTTAGGGTTAGGGTTACGGTTAGTTTGGGGGTAGTTATTAAACGTATCACACTCTCTAGATACCCCTTAGCACGTAAAGGTATATTATTTGGGTGTCCAGCCATGGAGAAGAGTTTAGACACGAGGAGAAGATAAGGAATACACCCATTATCAAGAAATCACATTAGGATTCTCTTTTTCACCTGTTCCTTAAAACACTAGTGCTTAGGAAATCTATTGGAGGCAGAAGCAGTCAAGGGTAGCTTAGGGTTAGGGTTAGGGTGAGGGTGAGGGTTAGGGTATGGCTTAGGGTACAGGTTCGGGGAGGGGTTTGGGTAGGGCGTAGGGTATGGGTTAGGGTTAGGGTTAGGGTAGGTGTTAGGGTTAGGGCTCGGTTTAGGGTAAGGGTTAGGATTAGGGTACGCGTTAGTGTTAGGGTAGGGGTTAGGGTTAGGGTACGCGATAGGGTGAGGTTAGTTATTAAACCTATCCCACTCTCTAGATACCCCTTAGCACGTAAAGGAATATTATTTGGGGGTCCAGCCATGGAGAAGAGTTTAGACACTAGGAGAAGATAAGGAACACACCCATTATCAAGAAATCACATTAGGATTTTCTTTTTAACCTGTTCCTTAAAACACTAGTGCTTAGGAAATCTATTGGAGGCAGAAGCAGTCAAGGGTAGCTTAGGGTTAGGGTTAGGGTTAGGGTGAGGGTTAGGGTACAGCTTAGGGTACGGGTTCGGGGAGGGGTTCTGGTAGCGCGTAGGGTATTGGTTAGGGTTAGGGTTAGGGCTAGTGTTAGGGTTAGGGCTCGGTTTAGGGTACGGGTTAGGATTAGGGTACACGTTAGGGTTAGGGTAGGGGTTAGGGTTAGGGAACGCGTTAGGGTGAGGGTAGTTATTAAACCTATCCCACTCTCTAGATACCCCTTAGCACGTAAAGGAATATTATTTGGGGGTCCAGCCATGGAGAAGAGTTTAGACACGAGGAGAAGATAAGGAACACACCCATTATCAAGAAATCACATTAGGATTCTCTTTTTAACCTGTTCCTTAAAACACTAGTGTTTAGGAAATCTATTGGAGGCAGAAGCCGTCAAGGGTAGCTTAGGGTTAGGGTTAGGGTTAGGGTGAGGGTTAGGGTACGGTTTAGGGTACGGGTTCAGGGAGGGGTTCGGGTAGGGCGTAGGGTATGGGTTAGGGTTAGGGTTAGAGTTAGTGTTAGGGTTAGGGCTCGGTTTAGGGTACGGGTTAGGATTAGGGTACGCGCTAGGGTTAGGGTAGGGGTTAGGGTTAGGGTACGCGTTAGGGTGAGGGTAGTTATTAAACCTATCCCATTCTCTAGATACCCCTTAGCACGTAAAAGAATATTATTTGGGGGTCCAGCCATGGAGAAGAGTTTAGACACTAGGAGAAGATAAGGAACACACCCATTATCACGAAATCACATTAGGATTCTCTTTTTAACCTGTTCCTTAAAACACTAGTGCTTAGGAAATCTATTGGAGGCAGAAGCAGTCAAGGGTAGCTTAGGGTTAGTGTTAGGGTTAGGGTGAGGGCTAGGGTATGGCTTAGGGTATGGGTTCGGGGAGGGGTTCGGGTAGGGCGTAGGGTATGGGTTAGGATTAGGGTTAGGGCTAGCGTTAGGTTTAGGGCTCGGTTTAGGGTACGGGTTAGGATTAGGGTACGCGTTAGGGTTAGGGTAGGGATTAGGGTTAGGGTACGCGTTAGGGTGAGGGTAGTTATTAAACCTATCCCACTCTCTAGATACCCCTTAGCACGTAAAGGAATATTATTTGGGGGTCCAGCCATGGAGAAGAGTTTAGACACGATGAGAAGATAAGGAACACACCCGTTATCAAGAAATCACATTAGGATTCTCTTTTTAACCTGTTCCTTAAAACACTAGTGCTTACGAAATCTATTGGAGGCAGAAGCGGTCAAGGGTAGCTTAGGGTTAGGGTTAGGGTTAGGGTGAGGGTTAGGGTACGGCTTAGGGTACGGGTTTGGGGAGGGGTTCGGGTAGGGCGTAGGGTATAGGTTAGGGTTAGGGTTAGGGCTAGTGTTAGGGTTAGGGCTCGGTTTAGGGTACGGGTTAGGATTAGGGTACGCGTTAGGGTTAGGGTAGGGGTTAGGGTTAGGGAACGCGTTAGGGTGATGGTAGTTATTAAACCTATCCCACTCTCTAGATACCCCTTAGCACGTAAAGGAATATTATTTGGGGGTCCAGCCATGGAGAAGAGTTTAGACACGAGGAGAAGATAAGGAACACACCAATTATCACGAAATCACATTAGGATTCTCTTTTTAACCTGTTCCTTAAAACACTAGTGCTTAGGAAATCTATTGGAGGCAGAAGCAGTCAAGGGTAGCTTAGGGTTAGGGTTAGGGTTAGGGTGAGGGTTAGGGTACGGCTTAGGGTACGGGTTCGGGGAGGGGTTCGGGTAGAGCGTAGGGTATGGGTTAGGGTTAGGGTTAGGGCTAGTGTTAGGTTTAGGGCTCGGTTTAGGTTACGGGTTAAGATTAGCGTACGCGTTAGGGTTAGGGTAGGGGTTAGGGTTAGGGTTAGGGTTAGGTTGGGGGTAGTTATTAAACCTATCACACTCTCTAGATACCCCTTAGCACGTAAAGGTATATTATTTGGGGGTCCAGCCATGGAGAAGAGTTTAGACACGAGGAGAAGATAAGGAATACACCCATTATCAAGAAATCACATTAGGATTCTCTTTTTCACCTGTTCCTTAAAACACTAGTGCTTAGGAAATCTATTGGAGGCAGAAGCAGTCAAGGGTAGCTTAGGGTTAGGGTTAGGGTTAGGGTGAGGGTTAGGGTATGGATTAGGGTACAGGTTCGGGGAGGGGTTCGGGTAGGGCGTAGGGTATGGGTTAGGGTTAGGGTTAGGGTAGGTGTTAGGGTTAGGGCTCGGTTTAGGGTAAGGGTTAGGATTAGGGTACGCGTTAGTGTTAGGGTAGGGGTTAGGGTTAGGGTACGCGATAGGGTGAGGTTAGTTATTAAACCTATCCCACTCTCTAGATACCCCTTAGCACGTAAAGGAATATTATTTGGGGGTCCAGCCATGGAGAAGAGTTTAGACACTAGGAGAAGATAAGGAACACACCCATTATCAAGAAATCACATTAGGATTTTCTTTTTAACCTGTTCCTTAAAACACTAGTGCTTAGGAAATCTATTGGAGGCAGAAGCAGTCAAGGGTAGCTTAGGGTTAGGGTTAGGGTTAGGGTGAGGGTTAGGGTACAGCTTAGGGTACGGGTTCGGGGAGGGGTTCGGGTAGCGCGTAGGGTATTGGTTAGGGTTAGGGTTAGGGCTAGTGTTAGGGTTAGGGCTCGGTTTAGGGTACGGGTTAGGATTAGGGTACACGTTAGGGTTAGGGTAGGGGTTAGGGTTAGGGAACGCGTTAGGGTGAGGGTAGTTATTAAACCTATCCCACTCTCTAGATACCCCTTAGCACGTAAAGGAATATTATTTGGGGGTCCAGCCATGGAGAAGAGTTTAGACACGAGGAGAAGATAAGGAACACACCCATTATCAAGAAATCACATTAGGATTCTCTTTTTAACCTGTTCTTTAAAACACTAGTGCTTAGGAAATCTATTGGAGGCAGAAGCCGTCAAGGGTAGCTTAGGGTTAGGGTTAGGGTTAGGGTGAGGGTTAGGGTACGGTTTAGGGTACGGGTTCAGGGAGGGGTTCGGGTAGGGCGTAGGGTATGGGTTAGGGTTAGGGTTAGAGTTAGTGTTAGGGTTAGGGCTCGGTTTAGGGTACGGGTTAGGATTAGTGTACGCGCTAGGGTTAGGGTAGGGGTTAGGGTTAGGGTACGCGTTAGGGTGAGGGTAGTTTTTAAACCTATCCCACTCTCTAGATACCCCTTAGCACGTAAAAGAATATTATTTGGGGGTCCAGCCATGGAGAAGAGTTTAGACACTAGGAGAAGATAAGGAACACACCCATTATCACGAAATCACATTAGGATTCTCTTTTTAACATGTTCCTTAAAACACTAGTGCTTAGGAAATCTATTGGAGGCAGAAGCAGTCAAGGGTAGCTTAGGGTTAGTGTTAGGGTTAGGGTGAGGGCTAGGGTATGGCTTAGGGTACGGGTTCGGGGAGGGGTTCGGGTAGGGCGTAGGGTATGGGTTAGGATTAGGGTTAGGGCTAGCGTTAGGTTTAGGGCTCGGTTTAGGGTACGGGTTAGGATTAGGGTACGCGTTAGGGTTAGGGTAGGGATTAGGGTTAGGGTACGCGTTAGGGTGAGGGTAGTTATTAAACCTATCCCACTCTCTAGGTACCCCTTATCACGTAAAGGAATATTATTTGGGGGTCCAGCCATGGAGAAGAGTTTAGACACGATGAGAAGATAAGGAACACACCCATTATCAAGAAATCACATTAGGATTCTCTTTTTAACCTGTTCCTTAAAACACTAGTGCTTACGAAATCTATTGGAGACAGAAGCAGTCAAGGGTAGCTTAGGGTTAGGGTTAGGGTTAGGGTGAGGGTTAGGGTATGGCTTAGGGTACGGGTTCGGGGAGGGGTTCGGGTAGGGCGTAGGGTATGGGTTAGGGTTAGGGTTAGGGCTAGTGTTAGGGTTAGGGCTCGGTTTAGGGTACGGGTTAGGATTAGGGTACGCGTTAGGGTTAGGGTAGGGGTTAGGGTTAGTGTACGCATTAGGGTGAGGGTAGTTATTAAACCTATCCCACTCTCTAGATACCCCTTAGCACGTAAAGGAATATTAATGGGGGTCCAGCCATGGAGAAGAGTTTAGACACTAGGAGAAGATAAGGAACACACCCATTATCACGAAATCACATTAGGATTCTCTTTTTCACCTGTTCCTTAAAACACTAGTGCTTAGGAAATCTATTGGAGGCAGAAGCAGTCAAGGGTAGCTTAGGGTTAGGGTTAGGGTTAGGGTGAGGGTTAGGGTACGGCTTAGGGTACGGGTTCGGGGAGGGGTTCGGGTAGAGCGTAGGGTATGGGTTAGGGTTAGGGTTAGGGCTAGTGTTAGGTTTAGGGCTCGGTTTAGGTTACGGGTTAAGATTAGCGTACGCGTTAGGGTTAGGGTAGGGGTTAGGGTTAGGGTTAGGGTTAGGTTGGGGGTAGTTATTAAACCTATCACACTCTCTAGAAACCCCTTAGCACGTAAAGGAATATTATTTGGGGGTCCAACCATGGAGAAGAGTTTAGACACGAGGAGAAGATAAGGAACACACCCATTATCAAGAAATCACATTAGGATTCTGTTTTTCACCTGTTCCTTAAAACACTAGTGCTTAGGAAATCTATTGGAGGCAGAAGCAGTCAAGGGTAGCTTAGGGTTAGGGTTAGGGTTAGGGTGAGGGTTAGGGTATGGCTTAGGGTACGGGTTCGGGGAGGGGTTCGGGTAGGGCGTAGGGTATGGGTTAGGGTTAGGGTTAGAGTTAGTGTTAGGGTTAGGGCTCGGTTTAGGGTACGGGTTAGGATTAGGGTACGCGCTAGGGTTAGGGTAGGGGTTAGGGTTAGGGTACGCGTTAGGGTGAGGGTAGTTATTAAACCTATCCCACTCTCTAGATACCCCTTAGCACGTAAAAGAATATTATTTGGGGGTCCAGCCATGGAGAAGAGTTTAGACACTAGGAGAAGATAAGGAACACACCCATTATCACGAAATCACATTAGGATTCTCTTTTTAACCTGTTCCTTAAAACACTAGTGCTTAGGAAATCTATTGGAGGCAGAAGCAGTCAAGGGTAGCTTAGGGTTAGTGTTAGGGTTAGAGTGAGGGCTAGGGTATGGCTTAGGGTACGGGCTCGGGGAGGGGTTCGGGTAGGGCGTAGGGTATGGGTTAGGGTTAGTGTTAGGGCTAGCGTTAGGTTTAGGGCTCGGTTTAGGGTACGGGTTAGGATTAGGGTACGCGTTAGGGTTAGGGTAGGGGTTAGGGTTAGGGTACGCGTTAGGGTGAGGGTAGTTATTAAACCTATCCCACTCTCTAGATACCCCTTAGCACGTAAAGGAATATTATTTGGGGGTCCAGCCATGGAGAAGAGTTTAGACACGAGGAGAAGATAAGGAACACACCCATTATCACGAAATCACATTAGGATTCTCTTTTTCACCTGTTCCTTAAAACACTAGTGCTTAGGAAATCTATTGGAGGCAGAAGCAGTCAAGGGTAGCTTAGGGTTAGTGTTAGGGTTAGGGTGAGGGCTAGGGTATGGCTTAGGGTACGGGTTCGGGGAGGGGTTCGGGTAGGGCGTAGGGTATGGGTTAGGATTAGGGTTAGGGCTAGCGTTAGGTTTAGGGCTCGGTTTAGGGTACGGGTTAGGATTAGGGTTCGCGTTAGGGTTAGGGTAGGGATTAGGGTTAGGGTACGCGTTAGGGTGAGGGTAGTGTTAGGGTTAGGGTTAGGGTTAGGGTTAGGGTTAGGGTTAGGGTTAGGGTTAGGGTTAGGGTTAGGGTTAGGGTTAGGGTAGTTATTAAACCTATCCCACTCTCTAGGTACCCCTTAGCACGTAAAGGAATATTATTTGGGGGTCCAGCCATGGAGAAGCCATGGAGAAGATTTTAGACACGAGGAGAAGATAAGGAACACACCCATTATCAAGAAATCACATTAGAATTCTCTTTTTAACCTGTTCCTTAAAACACTAGTGCTTACGAAATCTATTGGAGGCAGAAGCAGTCAAGGGTAGCTTAGGGTTAGGTTTAGGGTTAGGGTGAGGGTTAGGGTATGGCTTAGGGTACGGGTTCGGGGAGGGGTTCGGGTAGGGCGTAGGGTATGGGTTAGGGTTAGGGTTAGGTTTAGTGTTAGGGTTTGGGCTCGGTTTAGGCTACGGGTTAGGATTAGGGTACGCGTTAGGGTTAGGGTAGGGGTTAGGGTTAGTGTACGCGTTAGGGTGAGGGTAGTTATTAAACCTATCCCACTCTCTAGATACCACTTAGCACGTAAAGGAATATTATTTGGGGGTCCAGCCATGCAGAAGAGTTTAGACACGAGGAGAAGATAAGGAACACACCCATTATCAAGAAATCACATTAGGATTCTCTTTTTAACCTGTTCCTTAAAACACTAGTGCTTACGAAATCTATTGGAGGCAGAAGCAGTCAAGGGTAGCTTAGGGTTAGGGTTAGGGTTAGGGTGAGGGTTAGGGTACGGCTTAGGGTACGGGTTCGGGGAGGGGTTCGGGTAGGGCGTAGGGTATGGGTTAGGGTTAGGTTTAGGGTTAGTGTTAGGGTTAGGCCTCGGTTTAGGGTACGGGTTAGGATTAGGGTACGCGTTAGTGTTAGGGTAGGGGTTAGGGTTAGTGTACGCGTTAGGGTGAGGGTAGTTTTTAAACCTATCCCACTCTCTAGATACCCCTTAACACGTAAAGGAATATTAATGGGGGTCCAGCCATGGAGAAGAGTTTAGACACTAGGAGAAGATAAGGAACACACCCATTTTCACGAAATCACATTAGGATTCTCTTTTTAACCTGTTCCTTAAAACACTAGTGCTTAGGAAATCTATTGTAGGCAGAAGCAGTCAAGGGTAGCTTAGGGTTAGGGTTAGGGTTAGGGTGAGGGTTAGGGTATGGCTTAGGGTACGGGTTCAGGGAGGGGTTCGGGTAGGGCGTAGGGTATGGGTTAGGTATAGGGTTAGGGCTAGTGTTAGGGTTAGGGCTCGGTTTAGGGTATGGGTTCGGATTAGGGTACGCGTTAGGGTTAGGGTAGGGGTTAGGGTTAGGGTACGCATTAGGGTGCGGGTAGTTATTAAACCTATCACACTCTCTAGAAACCCCTTAGCACGTAAAGGAATATTATTTGGGGGTCCAACCATGGAGAAGAGTTTAGACACGAGGAGAAGATAAGGAACACACCCATTATCAAGAAATCACATTAGGATTCTCTTTTTCACCTGTTCCTTAAAACATTAGTGCTTAGGAAATCTATTGGAGGCAGAAGCAGTCAAGGGTAGCTTAGGGTTAGGGTTAGGGTTAGGGTGAGGGTTAGGGTATGGCTTAGGGTACGGGTTCGGGGAGGGGTTCGGGTAGGGCGTCGGGTATGGGTTAGGGTTAGGGTTACGTTTAGTGTTAGGGTTAGGGCTCGGTTTAGGGTACGGGTTAGGATTAGGGTACGTGTTAGTGTTAGGGTAGGGGTTAGGGTTAGGGTACGCGATAGGGTGAGGTTAGTTATTAAACCTATCCCACTCTGTAGATACCCCTTAGCACGTAAAGGAATATTATTTGGTGGTCCAGCCATGGAGAAGAGTTTAGACACTAGGAGAAGATAAGGAACACACCCATTATCAAGAAATCACATTAGGATTCTCTTTTTAACCTGTTCCTTAAAACACTAGTGCTTAGGAAATCTATTGGAGGCAGAAGCAGTCAAGGGTAGCTTAGGGTTAGGGTTAGGGTTAGGGTGAGGGTTAGGGTACGGCTTAGGGTACGGGTTCGGGGAGGGGTTCGGGTAGGGCGTAGGGTATGGGTTAGGGTTAGGGTTAGGGCAAGGGTTAGGGTTAGGGCTCGGTTTAGGGTACGGGTTAGGATTAGGGTACGCGTTAGGGTTAGGGTAGTGGTTAGGGTTAGGGTACGCGTTAGGGTGAGGGTAGTTATTAAATCTATCCCACTCTCTAGATACCCCTTAGCACGTAAAGGAATATTATTTGGGGGTCCAGCCATGGAGAAGAGTTTAGACACGAGGAGAAGATAAGGAACACACCCATTATCAAGAAATCACATTAGGATTCTCTTTTTAACCTGTTCCTTAAAACACTAGTGCTTGGGAAATCTATTGGAGGCAGAAGCAGTCAAGTGTATCTTAGGGTTAGGGTTAGGGTTAGGGTGAGGGTTAGGGTACGGCTTAGGGTACGGGTTCGGGGAGGGGTTCGGGTAGGGCGTAGGGTATGGGTTAGGGTTAGGGTTAGGGTTAGTGTTAGGGTTAGGGCTCGGTTTAGGGTACGGGTTAGGATTAGGGTACGCGTTAGTGTTAGGGTAGTGGTTAGGGTTAGGGTACGCTTTAGGGTGAGGGTAATTATTAAACCTATCCCACTCTCTAGATACCCCTTAGCACGTAAAAGAATATTATTTGGGGGTCCAGCCATGGAGAAGAGTTTAGACACTAGGAGAAGATAAGGAACACACCCATTATCATGAAATCACAATATGATTCTCTTTTTAAACTGTTCCTTAAAACACTAGTGCTTAGGAAATCTATTGGAGGCAGAAGCAGTCAAGGGTAGCTTAGGGTTACGGTTAGGGTTAGGGTGAGGGTTAGGGTACGGCATAGGGTACGGGTTCGGGGAGGGGTTCGGGTAGGGCGTAGGGTATTGGTTAGGGTTAGGGTTAGGGCTAGTGTTAGGGTTAGGGCTCGGTTTAGGGTACGGGTTAGGATTAGGGTACGCGTTAGGGTTAGGGTAGGGGTTAGGGTTAGGGAACGCGTTAGGGTGAGGGTAGTTATTAAACCTATCCCACTCTCTATATACCCCTTAGCACGTAAAGGAATATTATTTGGGGGTCCAGCCATGGAGAAGAGTTTAGACACGAGGAGAAGATAAGGAACACACCCATTATCAAGAAATCACATTAGGATTCTCTTTTTAACCTGTTCCTTAAAACACTAGTGCTTAGGAAATCTATTGGAGGCAGAAGCCGTCAAGGGTAGCTTAGGGTTAGGGTTAGGGTTAGGGTGAGGGTTAGGGTACGGTTTAGGGTAGGGGTTCAGGGAGGGGTTCGGGTAGGGCGTAGGGTATGGGTTAGGGTTAGGGTTAGAGTTAGTGTTAGGGTTAGGGCTCGGTTTAGGGTACGGGTTAGGATTAGGGTACGCGCTAGGGTTAGGGTAGGGGTTAGGGTTAGGGTACGCGTTAGGGTGAGGGTAGTTATTAAACCTATCCCACTCTCTAGATACCCCTTAGCACGTAAAGGAATATTATTTGGGGGTCCAGCCATGGAGAAGAGTTTAGACACTAGGAGAAGATAAGGAACACACCCATTATCACGAAATCACATTAGGATTCTCTTTTTAACCTGTTCCTTAAAACACTAGTGCTTAGAAATATATTGGAGGCAGAAGCAGTCAAGGGTAGCTTAGGGTTAGTGTTAGGGTTAGGGTGAGGGCTAGGGTATGGCTTAGGGTACGGGTTCGGGGAGGGGTTCGGGTAGGGCGTAGGGTATGGGTTAGGGTTAGGGTTAGGGCTAGCGTTAGGTTTAGGGCTCGGTTTAGGGTACGGGTTAGGATTAGGGTACGCGTTAGGGTTAGGGTAGGGGTTAGGGTTAGGGTACGCGTTAGGGTGAGGGTAGTTATTAAACCTATCCCACTCTCTAGATACCCCTTAGCACGTAAAGGAATATTATTTGGGGGTCCAGCCATGGAGAAGAGTTTAGACACGAGGAGAAGATAAGGAACACACCCATTATCAAGAAATCACATTAGGATTCTCTTTTTAACCTGTTCCTTAAAACACTAGTGCTTAGGAAATCTATTGGAGGCAGAAGCAGTCAAGGGTAGCTTAGTGTTAGGGTTAGGCTTAGGGTGAGGGTTAGGGTACGGCTTAGGGTACGGGTTCGGGGAGGGGTTCGGGTAGGGCGTAGGGTATGGGTTAGGGTTAGGGTTATGGTTAGTGTTAGGGTTAGGGCTCGGTTTAGGGTACGGGTTAGGATTAGGGTACGCGTTAGGGTTAGGGTAGTGGTTAGGGTTAGTGTACGCGTTAGGGTGAGGGTAGTTATTAAACCTATCCCACTCTCTAGATACCCCTTAGCACGTAAAGGAATATTAATGGGGGTCCAGCCATGGAGAAGAGTTTAGACACTAGGAGAAGATAAGGAACACACCCATTATCACGAAATCACATTAGGATTCTCTTTTTAACCTGTTCCTTAAAACACTCGTGCTTAGGAAATCTATTGGAGGCAGAAGCAGTCAAGGGTAGCTTAGGGTTAGGGTTAGGGTTAGGGTGAGGGTTAGGGTATGGCTTAGGGTACGGGTTCGGGGAGGGGTTCGGGTAGGGCGTAGGGTATGGTTTAGGTATAGGGTTAGGGCTAGTGTTAGGGTTAGGGCTCGGTTTAGGGCATGGGTTCGGATTAGGGTACGCGTTAGGGTTAGGGTAGGGGTTAGGGTTAGGGTACGCATTAGAGTGCGGGTAGTTATTAAACCTATCACACTCTCTAGAAACCCCTTAGCACGTAAAGGAATATTATTTGGGGGTCCAACCATGGAGAAGAGTTTAGACACGAGGAGAAGATAAGGAACACACCCATTATCAAGAAATCACATTAGGATTCTCTTTTTCACCTGTTCCTTAAAACACTAGTGCTTAGGAAATCTATTGGAGGCAGAAGCAGTCAAGGGTAGCTTAGGGTTAGGGTTAGGGTTAGGGTGAGGTTTAGGGTATGGCTTAGGGTACAGGTTCGGGGAGGGGTTCGGGTAGGGCGTAGGGTATGGGTTAGGGTTAGGGTTAGGTTTACTGTTAGGGTTAGGCCTCGGTTTAGGGTACGGTTTAGGATTAGGGTACGTGTTAGTGTTAGGGTAGGGGTTAGGGTTAGGGTACGCGATAGGGTGAGGTTAGTTATTAAACCTATCCCACTCTGTAGATACCTCTTAGCATGTAAAGTAATATTATTTGGTGGTCCAGCCATGGAGAAGAGTTTAGACACTAGGAGAAGATAAGGAACACACCCATTATCAAGAAATCACATTAGGATTCTCTTTTTAACCTGTTCCTTAAAACACTAGTGCTTAGGAAATCTATTGGAGGCAGAAGCAGTCAAGGGTAGCTTAGGGTTAGGGTTAGGGTTAGGGTGAGGGTTAGGGTACGGCTTAGGGTACGGGTTCGGGGAGGGGTTCGGGTAGGGCGTAGGGTATGGGTTAGGGTTAGGGTTAGGGCAAGGGTTAGGTTTAGGGCTCGGTTTAGGGTACGGGTTAGGATTAGGGTACGCGTTAGGGTTAGGGTAGGGGTTAGGGTTAGGGTACGCGTTAGGGTGAGGGTAGTTATTAAATCTGTCCCACTCTCTAGATACCCCTTAGCACGTAAAGGAATATTATTTGGGGGTCTAGCCATGGAGAAGAGTTTAGACACGAGGAGAAGATAAGGAACACACCCATTATCAAGAAATCACATTAGGATTCTCTTTTTAACCTGTTCCTTAAAACACTAGTGCTTAGGAAATCTATTGGAGGCAGAAGCCGTCAAGGGTAGCTTAGAGTTAGGGTTAGGGTTAGGGTGAGGGTTAGGGTACGGTTTAGGGTACGGGTTCAGGGAGGGGTTCGGGTAGGGCGTAGGGTATGGGTTAGGGTTAGGGTTAGAGTTAGTGTTAGGGTTAGGGCTCGGTTTAGGGTACGGGTTAGGATTAGGGTACGCGCTAGGGTTAGGGTAGGGGTTAGGGTTAGGGTACGCGTTAGGGTGAGGGTAGTTATTAAACCTATCCCACTCTCTAGATACCCCTTAGCACGTAAAAGAATATTATTTGGGGGTCCAGCCATGGAGAAGAGTTTAGACACGAGGAGAAGATAAGGAACACACCCATTATCACGAAATCACATTAGGATTCTCTTTTTAACCTGTTCCTTAAAACACTAGTGCTTAGGAAATCTATTGGAGGCAGAAGCAGTCAAGGGTAGCTTAGGGTTAGTGTTAGGGTTAGGGTGAGGGCTAGGGTATGGCTTAGGGTACGGGCTCGGGGAGGGGTTCGGGTAGGGTGTAGGGTATGGGTTAGGGTTAGGGTTAGGGCTAGCGTTAGGTTTAGGGCTCGGTTTAGGGTACGGGTTAGGATTAGGGTACGCGTTAGGATTAGGGTAGGGGTTAGGGTTAGGGTACGCGTTAGGGTGAGGGTAGTTATTAAACCTATCCCACTCTCTAGATACCCCTTAGCACGTAAAGGAATATTATTTGGGGGTCCAGCCATGGAGAAGAGTTTAGACACGAGGAGAAGATAAGGAACACACCCATTATCAAGAAATCACATTAGGATTCTCTTTTTCACCTGTTCCTTAAAACACTAGTGCTTAGGAAATCTATTGGAGGCAGAAGCAGTCAAGGGTAGCTTAGGGTTAGGGTTAGGGTTAGGGTGAGGGTTAGGGTACGGCTTAGGGTACGGGTTCGGGGAGGGGTTCGGGTAGGGCGTAGGGTATGGGTTAGGGTTAGGGTTAGTGTTAGGGTTAGGGCTCGGTTTAGGGTACGGGTTAGGATTAGGGTACGCGTTAGTGTTAGGGTACTGGTTAGGGTTAGGGTACGCTTTAGGGTGAGTGTAGTTATTAAACCTATCCCACTCTCTAGATAACCCTTAGCACGTAAAGGAATATTATTTGGGGGTCCAGCCATGGAGAAGAGTTTAGACACTAGGAGAAGATAAGGAACACACCCATTATCAAGAAATCACAATATGATTCTCTTTTTAAACTGTTCCTTAAAACACTAGTGCTTAGGAAATCTATTGGAGGCAGAAGCAGTCAAGGGTAGCTTAGGGTTAGGGTTAGGGTTAGGGTGAGGGTTAGGGTACGGCTTAGGGTACGGGTTTGGGGAGGGGTTCGGGTAGGGCGTAGGTTATTGGTTAGGGTTAGGGTTAGGGCTAGTGTTAGGGTTAGGGCTCGGTTTAGGGTACGGGTTAGGATTAGGGTACGCGTTAGGGTTAGGGTAGGGGTTAGGGTTAGGGAACGCGTTAGGGTGATGGTAGTTATTAAACCTATCCCACTCTCTAGATACCCCTTAGCACGTAAAGGAATATTATTTGGGGGTCCAGCCATGGAGAAGAGTTTAGACACGAGGAGAAGATAAGGAACACACCCATTATCACGAAATCACATTAGGATTCTCTTTTTAACCTGTTCCTTAAAACACTAGTGCTTAGGAAATCTATTGGAGGCAGAAGCAGTCAAGGGTAGCTTAGGGTTAGGGTTAGGGTTAGGGTGAGGGTTAGGGTACGGCTTAGGGTACGGGTTCGGGGAGGGGTTCGGGTAGAGCGTAGGGTATGGGTTAGGGTTAGGGTTAGGGCTAGTGTTAGGTTTAGGGCTCGGTTTAGGTTACGGGTTAGGATTAGGGTACGCGTTAGGGTTAGGGTAGGGGTTAGGGTTAGGGTTACGGTTAGTTTGGGGGTAGTTATTAAACCTATCACACTCTCTAGATACCCCTTAGCACGTAAAGGTATATTATTTGGGGGTCCAGCCATGGAGAAGAGTTTAGACACGAGGAGAAGATAAGGAATACACCCATTATCAAGAAATCACATTAGGATTCTCTTTTTCACCTGTTCCTTAAAACACTAGTGCTTAGGAAATCTATTGGAGGCAGAAGCAGTCAAGGGTAGCTTAGGGTTAGGGTTAGGGTGAGGGTGAGGGTTAGGGTATGGCTTAGGGTACAGGTTCGGGGAGGGGTTTGGGTAGGGCGTAGGGTATGGGTTAGGGTTAGGGTTAGGGTAGGTGTTAGGGTTAGGGCTCGGTTTAGGGTAAGGGTTAGGATTAGGGTACGCGTTAGTGTTAGGGTAGGGGTTAGGGTTAGGGTACGCGATAGGGTGAGGTTAGTTATTAAACCTATCCCACTCTCTAGATACCCCTTAGCACGTAAAGGAATATTATTTGGGGGTCCAGCCATGGAGAAGAGTTTAGACACTAGGAGAAGATAAGGAACACACCCATTATCAAGAAATCACATTAGGATTTTCTTTTTAACCTGTTCCTTAAAACACTAGTGCTTAGGAAATCTATTGGAGGCAGAAGCAGTCAAGGGTAGCTTAGGGTTAGGGTTAGGGTTAGGGTGAGGGTTAGGGTACAGCTTAGGGTACGGGTTCGGGGAGGGGTTCGGGTAGCGCGTAGGATATTGGTTAGGGTTAGGGTTAGGGCTAGTGTTAGGGTTAGGGCTCGGTTTAGGGTACGGGTTAGGATTAGGGTACACGTTAGGGTTAGGGTAGGGGTTAGGGTTAGGGAACGCGTTAGGGTGAGGGTAGTTATTAAACCTATCCCACTCTCTAGATACCCCTTAGCACGTAAAGGAATATTATTTGGGGGTCCAGCCATGGAGAAGAGTTTAGACACGAGGAGAAGATAAGGAACACACCCATTATCAAGAAATCACATTAGGATTCTCTTTTTAACCTGTTCTTTAAAACACTAGTGCTTAGGAAATCTATTGGAGGCAGAAGCCGTCAAGGGTAGCTTAGGGTTAGGGTTAGGGTTAGGGTGAGGGTTAGGGTACGGTTTAGGGTACGGGTTCAGGGAGGGGTTCGGGTAGGGCGTAGGGTATGGGTTAGGGTTAGGGTTAGAGTTAGTGTTAGGGTTAGGGCTCGGTTTAGGGTACGGGTTAGGATTAGTGTACGCGCTAGGGTTAGGGTAGGGGTTAGGGTTAGGGTACGCGTTAGGGTGAGGGTAGTTATTAAAACTATCCCACTCTCTAGATACCTCTTAGCACGTAAAAGAATATTATTTGGGGGTCCAGCCATGGAGAAGAGTTTAGACACTAGGAGAAGATAAGGAACACACCCATTATCACGAAATCACATTAGGATTCTCTTTTTAACATGTTCCTTAAAACACTAGTGCTTAGGAAATCTATTGGAGGCAGAAGCAGTCAAGGGTAGCTTAGGGTTAGTGTTAGGGTTAGGGTGAGGGCTAGGGTATGGCTTAGGGTACGGGTTCGGGGAGGGGTTCGGGTAGGGCGTAGGGTATGGGTTAGGATTAGGGTTAGGGCTAGCGTTAGGTTTAGGGCTCGGTTTAGGGTACGGGTTAGGATTAGGGTACGCGTTAGGGTTAGGGTAGGGATTAGGGTTAGGGTACGCGTTAGGGTGAGGGTAGTTATTAAACCTATCCCACTCTCTAGGTACCCCTTAGCACGTAAAGGAATATTATTTGGGGGTCCAGCCATGGAGAAGAGTTTAGACACGATGAGAAGATAAGGAACACACCCATTATCAAGAAATCACATTAGGATTCTCTTTTTAACCTGTTCCTTAAAACACTAGTGCTTACGAAATCTATTGGAGACAGAAGCAGTCAAGGGTAGCTTAGGGTTAGGGTTAGGGTTAGGGTGAGGGTTAGGGTATGGCTTAGGGTACGGGTTCGGGGATGGGTTCGGGTAGGGCGTAGGGTATGGGTTAGGGTTAGGGTTAGGGCTAGTGTTAGGGTTAGGGCTCGGTTTAGGGTACGGGTTAGGATTAGGGTACGCGTTAGGGTTAGGGTAGGGGTTAGGGTTAGTGTACGCATTAGGGTGAGGGTAGTTATTAAACCTATCCCACTCTCTAGATACCCCTTAGCACGTAAAGGAATATTAATGGGGGTCCAGCCATGGAGAAGAGTTTAGACACTAGGAGAAGATAAGGAACACACCCATTATCACGAAATCACATTAGGATTCTCTTTTTAACCTGTTCCTTAAAACACTAGTGCTTAGGAAATCTATTGTAGGCAGAAGCAGTCAAGGGTAGCTTAGGGTTAGGGTTAGGGTTAGGGTGAGGGTTAGGGTATGGCTTAGGGTACGGGTTCGGGGAGGGGTTCGGGTAGGGCGTAGGGTATGGGTTAGGTATAGGGTTAGGGCTAGTGTTAGGGTTAGGGCTCGGTTTAGGGTATGGGTTCGGATTAGGGTACGCGTTAGGGTTAGGGTAGGGGTTAGGGTTAGGGTACGCATTAGGGTGCGGGTAGTTATTAAACCTATCACACTCTCTAGAAACCCCTTAGCACGTAAAGGAATATTATTTGGGGGTCCAACCATGGAGAAGAGTTTAGACACGAGGAGAAGATAAGGAACACACCCATTATCAAGAAATCACATTAGGATTCTCTTTTTCACCTGTTCCTTAAAACACTAGTGCTTAGGAAATCTATTGGAGGCAGAAGCAGTCAAGGGTAGCTTAGGGTTAGGGTTAGGGTTAGGGTGAGGGTTAGGGTATGGCTTAGGGTACGGGTTCGGGGAGGGGTTCGGGTAGGGCGTAGGGTATGGGTTAGGTATAGGGTTAGGGCTAGTGTTAGGGTTAGGGCTCGGTTTAGGGTATGGGTTCGGATTAGGGTACCCGTTAGGGTTGGGGTAGGGGTTAGGCTTAGGGTACGCATTAGGGTGCGGGTAGTTATTAAACCTATCACACTCTCTAGAAACCCCTTAGCACGTAAAGGAATATTATTTGGGGGTCCAACCATGGAGAAGAGTTTAGACACGAGGCGAAGATAAGGAACACACCCATTATCAAGAAATCACATTAGGATTCTGTTTTTCACCTGTTCCTTAAAACACTAGTGCTTAGGAAATCTATTGGAGGCAGAAGCAGTCAAGGGTAGCTTAGGGTTAGGGTTAGGGTTAGGGTGAGGGTTAGGGTATGGCTTAGGGTACGGGTTCGGGGAGGGGTTTGGGTAGGGCGTAGGGTATGGGTTAGGGTTAGGGTTAGAGTTAGTGTTAGGGTTAGGGCTCGGTTTAGGGTACGGGTTAGGATTAGGGTACGCGCTAGGGTTAGGGTAGGGGTTAGGGTTAGGGTACGCGTTAGGGTGAGGGTAGTTATTAAACCTATCCCACTCTCTAGATACCCCTTAGCACGTAAAAGAATATTATTTGGGGGTCCAGCCATGGAGAAGAGTTTAGACACTAGGAGAAGATAAGGAACACACCCATTATCACGAAATCACATTAGGATTCTCTTTTTAACCTGTTCCTTAAAACACTAGTGCTTAGGAAATCTATTGGAGGCAGAAGCAGTCAAGGGTAGCTTAGGGTTAGTGTTAGGGTTAGAGTGAGGGCTAGGGTATGGCTTAGGGTACGGGCTCGGGGAGGGGTTCGGGTAGGGCGTAGGGTATGGGTTAGGGTTAGTGTTAGGGCTAGCGTTAGGTTTAGGGCTCGGTTTAGGGTACGGGTTAGGATTAGGGTACGCGTTAGGGTTAGGGTAGGGGTTAGGGTTAGGGTACGCGTTAGGGTGAGGGTAGTTATTAAACCTATCCCACTCTCTAGATACCCCTTAGCACGTAAAGGAATATTATTTGGGGGTCCAGCCATGGAGAAGAGTTTAGACACGAGGAGAAGATAAGGAACACACCCATTATCACGAAATCACATTAGGATTCTCTTTTTCACCTGTTCCTTAAAACACTAGTGCTTAGGGAATCTATTGGAGGCAGAAGCAGTCAAGGGTAGCTTAGGGTTAGTGTTAGGGTTAGGGTGAGGGCTAGGGTATGGCTTAGGGTACGGGTTCGGGGAGGGGTTCGGGTAGGGCGTAGGGTATGGGTTAGGATTAGGGTTAGGGCTAGCGTTAGGTTTAGGGCTCGGTTTAGGGTACGGGTTAGGATTAGGGTTCGCGTTAGGGTTAGGGTAGGGATTAGGGTTAGGGTACGCGTTAGGGTGAGGGTAGTTATTAAACCTATCCCACTCTCTAGGTACCCCTTAGCACGTAAAGGAATATTATTTGGGGGTCCAGCCATGGAGAAGATTTTAGACACGAGGAGAAGATAAGGAACACACCCATTATCAAGAAATCACATTAGAATTCTCTTTTTAACCTGTTCCTTAAAACACTAGTGCTTACGAAATCTATTGGAGGCAGAAGCAGTCAAGGGTAGCTTAGGGTTAGGTTTAGGGTTAGGGTGAGGGTTAGGGTATGGCTTAGGGTACGGGTTCGGGGAGGGGTTCGGGTAGGGCGTAGGGTATGGGTTAGGGTTAGGGTTAGGTTTAGTGTTAGGGTTTGGGCTCGGTTTAGGCTACGGGTTAGGATTAGGGTACGCGTTAGGGTTAGGGTAGGGGTTAGGGTTAGTGTACGCGTTAGGGTGAGGGTAGTTATTAAACCTATCCCACTCTCTAGATACCCCTTAGCACGTAAAGGAATATTAATGGGGGTCCAGCCATGGAGAAGAGTTTAGACACGAGGAGAAGATAAGGAACACACCCATTATCACGAAATCACATTAGGATTCTCTTTTTAACCTGTTCCTTAAAACACTAGTGCTTAGGAAATCTATTGTAGGCAGAAGCAGTCAAGGGTAGCTTAGGGTTAGGGTTAGGGTTAGGGTGAGGGTTAGGGTATGGCTTAGGGTACGCGTTCGGGGAGGGGTTCGGGTAGGGCGTAGGGTATGGGTTAGGTATAGGGTTAGGGCTAGTGTTAGAGTTAGGGCTCGGTTTAGGGTATGGGTTCGGATTAGGGTACGCGTTAGGGTTAGGGTAGGGGTTAGGGTTAGGGTACGCATTAGGGTGCGGGTAGTTATTAAACCTATCACACTCTCTAGAAACCCCTTACCACGTAAAGGAATATTATTTGGGGGTCCAACCATGGAGAAGAGTTTAGACACGAGGAGAAGATAAGGAACATACCCATTATCAAGAAATCACATTAGGATTCTCTTTTTCACCTGTTCCTTAAAACACTAGTGCTTAGGAAATCTATTGGAGGCAGAAGCAGTCAAGGGTAGCTTAGGGTTAGTGTTAGGGTTAGAGTGAGGGCTAGGGTATGGCTTAGGGTACGGGCTCGGGGAGGGGTTCGGGTAGGGCGTAGGGTATGGGTTAGGGTTAGGGTTAGGGCTAGCGTTAGGTTTAGGGCTCGGTTTAGGGTACGGGTTAGGATTAGGGTACGCGTTAGGGTTAGGGTAGGGGTTAGGGTTAGGGTACGCGTTAGGGTGAGGGTAGTTATTAAACCTATCCCACTCTCTAGATACCCCTTAGCACGTAAAGGAATATTATTTGGGGGTCCAGCCATGGAGAAGAGTTTAGACACGAGGAGAAGATAAGGAACACACCCATTATCACGAAATCACATTAGGATTCTCTTTTTCACCTGTTCCTTAAAACACTAGTGCTTAGGAAATCTATTGGAGGCAGAAGCAGTCAAGGGTAGCTTAGGGTTAGTGTTAGGGTTAGGGTGAGGGCTAGGGTATGGCTTAGGGTACGGGTTCGGGGAGGGGTTCGGGTAGGGCGTAGGGTATGGGTTAGGGTTAGGGTTAGGGTTAGTGTTAGGGTTAGGGCTCGGTTTAGGCTACGGGTTAGGATTAGGGTACGCGTTAGGGTTAGGGTAGGGGTTAGGGTTAGTGTACGCGTTAGGGTGAGGGTAGTTATTAAACCTATCCCACTCTCTAGATACCCCTTAGCACGTAAAGGAATATTAATGGGGGTCCAGCCATGGAGAAGAGTTTAGACACGAGGAGAAGATAAGGAACACACCCATTATCACGAAATCACATTAGGATTCTCTTTTTAACCTGTTCCTTAAAACACTAGTGCTTAGGAAATCTATTGTAGGCAGAAGCAGTCAAGGGTAGCTTAGGGTTAGGGTTAGGGTTAGGGTGAGGGTTAGGGTATGGCTTAGGGTACGCGTTCGGGGAGGGGTTCGGGTAGGGCGTAGGGTATGGGTTAGGTATAGGGTTAGGGCTAGTGTTAGAGTTAGGGCTCGGTTTAGGTTATGGGTTCGGATTAGGGTACGCGTTAGGGTTAGGGTAGGGGTTAGGGTTAGGGTACGCATTAGGGTGCGGGTAGTTATTAAACCTATCACACTCTCTAGAAACCCCTTACCACGTAAAGGAATATTATTTGGGGGTCCAACCATGGAGAAGAGTTTAGACACGAGGGGAAGATAAGGAACACACCCATTATCAAGAAATCACATTAGGATTCTCTTTTTCACCTGTTCCTTAAAACACTAGTGCTTAGGAAATCTATTGGAGGCAGAAGCAGTCAAGGGTAGCTTAGGGTTAGGGTTAGGGTTAGGGTGAGGGTTAGGGTATGGCTTAGGGTACGGGTTCGGGGAGGGGTTCGGGTAGGGCGTAGGGTATGGGTTAGGGTTAGGGTTAGGTTTAGTGTTAGGGTTAGGGCTCGGTTTAGGGTACGGGTTAGTATTAGGGTACGTGTTAGTGTTAGGGTAGGGGTTAGGGTTAGGGTACGCGATAGGGTGAGGTTAGTTATTAAACCTATCCCACTCTGTAGATACCCCTTAGCACGTACAGGAATATTATTGGGGGTCCAGCCATGGAGAATACTTTAGACACTAGGAGAAGATAAGGAACACACCCATTATCACGAAATCACATTAGGATTCTCTTTTTAACCTGTTCCTTAAAACACTAGTGCTTAGGAAATCTATTGGTGGCAGAAGCAATCAAGGGTAGCTTAGGGTTAGGGTTAGGGTTAGGGTGAGGGTTAGGGTATGGCTTAGGGTACGGGTTCGGGGAAGGGTTCGGGTAGGGCGTAGGGTATGGGTTAGGTATAGGGTTAGGGCTAGTGTTAGGGTTAGGGCTCGGTTTAGGGTATGGGTTAGGATTAGGGTACGCGTTAGGGTTAGGGTAG
Source organism: Balaenoptera acutorostrata (assembly GCF_949987535.1). NCBI lineage: Eukaryota > Metazoa > Chordata > Mammalia > Artiodactyla > Balaenopteridae > Balaenoptera > Balaenoptera acutorostrata. Next base: position 237,776 of record NW_026646148.1, read on the forward strand.
GGGTTAGGGTTAGGGTACGCGTTAGGTTGGGGGTAGTTATTAAACCTATCACACTCTCTAGATACCCCTTAGCACGTAAAGGTATATTATTTGGGGGTCCAGCCATGGAGAAGAGTTTAGACACGAGGAGAAGATAAGGAATACACCCATTATCAAGAAATCACATTACGATTCACTTTTTCACCTGTTCCTTAAAACACTAGTGCTTAGGAAATCTATTGGAGGCAGAAGCAGTCAAGGGTAGCTTAGGGTTAGGGTTAGGGTTAGGGTGAGGGTTAGGGTATGGCTTAGGGTACGGGTTCAGGGAGGGGTTCGGGTAGGGCGTAGGGTATGGGTTAGGGTTAGGGTTAGGGTTAGTGTTAGGGTTAGGGCTCGCTTTAGGGTAAGGGTTAGGATTAGGGTACGCGTTAGTGTTAGGGTAGGGGTTAGGGTTAGGGTACGCGATAGGGTGAGGTTAGTTATTAAACCTATCCCACTCTCTAGATACCCCTTAGCACGTAAAGGAATATTATTTGGGGGTCCAGCCATGGAGAAGAGTTTAGACACTAGGAGAAGATAAGGAACACACCCATTATCAAGAAATCACATTAGGATTCTCTTTTTAACCTGTTCCTTAAAACACTAGTGCTTAGGAAATCTATTGGAGGCAGAAGCAGTCAAGGGTAGCTTAGGGTTAGGGTTAGGGTTAGGGTGAGGGTTAGTGTACGGCTTAGGGTACGGGTTCGGGGAGGGGTTCGGGTACCGCGTAGGGTATTGGTTAGGGTTAGGGTTAGCGCTAGTGTTAGGGTTAGGGCTCGGTTTAGGGTACGGGTTAGGATTAGGGTACGCGTTAGGGTTAGGGTAGGGGTTAGGGTTAGGGAACGCGTTAGGGTGAGGGTAGTTATTAAACCTATCCCACTCTCTAGATACCCCTTAGCACGTAAAGGAATATTATTTGGGGGTCCAGCCATGGAGAAGAGTTTAGACACGAGGAGAAGATAAGGAACACACCCATTATCAAGAAATCACATTAGGATTCTCTTTTTAACCTGTTCCTTAAACCCTAGTGCTTAGGAAATCTATTGGAGGCAGAAGCCGTCAAGGGTAGCTTAGGGTTAGGGTTAGGGTTAGGGTGAGGGTTAGGGTACGGTTTAGGGTACGGGTTCAGGGAGGGGTTCGGGTAGGGCGTAGGGTATGGGTTAGGGTTAGGGCTCGGTTTAGGGTAAGGGTTAGGATTAGGGTACGCCCTAGGGTTAGGGTAGGGGTTAGGGTTAGGGTACGCGTTAGGGTGAGGTTAGTTATTAAACCTATCCCACTCTCTAGATACCCCTTAGCACGTAAAAGAATATTATTTGGGGGTCCAGCCATGGAGAAGAGTTTAGACACTAGGAGAAGATAAGGAACACACCCATTATCAAGAAATCACATTAGGATTCTCTTTTTAACCTGTTCCTTAAAACACTAGTGCTTAGGAAATCTATTGGAGGCAGAAGCCGTCAAGGGTAGCTTAGGGTTAGGGTTAGGGTTAGGGTGAGGGTTAGGGTACGGTTTAGGGTACGGGTTCAGGGAGGGGTTCGGGTAGGGCGTAGGGTATGGGTTAGGGTTAAGGTTAGAGTTAGTGTTAGGGTTAGGGCTCGGTTTAGGGTACGGGTTAGGATTAGGGTACGCGCTAGGGTTAGGGTAGGGTTAGGGTTAGGGTACGCGTTAGGGTGAGGGTAGTTATTAAACCTATCCCACTCTCTAGATACCCCTTAGCACGTAAAAGAATATTATTTGGGGGTCCAGCCATGGAGAAGAGTTTAGACACTAGGAGAAGATAAGGAACACACCCATTATCACGAAATCACATTAGGATTCTCTTTTTAACCTGTTCCTTAAAACACTAGTGCTTAGGAAATCTATTGGAGGCAGAAGCAGTCAAGGGTAGCTTACGGTTAGTGTTAGGGTTAGGGTGAGGGCTAGGGTATGGCTTAGGGTACGGGCTCGGGGAGGGGTTCGGGTAGGGCGTAGGGTATGGGTTAGGGTTAGGGTTAGGGCTAGCGTTAGGTTTAGGGCTCGGTTTAGGGTACGGGTTAGGATTAGGGTACGCGTTAGGGTTAGGGTAGGGGTTAGGGTTAGGGTACGCGTTAGGGTGAGGGTAGTTATTAAACCTATCCCACTCTCTAGATACCCCTTAGCACGTAAAGGAATATTATTTGGGGGTCCAGCCATGGAGAAGAGTTTAGACACGAGGAGAAGATAAGGAACACACCCATTATCAAGAAATCACATTAGGATTCTCTTTTTCACCTGTTCCTTAAAACACTAGTGCGTAGGAAATCTATTGGAGGCAGAAGCAGTCAAGGGTAGCTTAGGGTTAGGGTTAGGGTTAGGGTGAGGGTTAGGGTACGGGTTCGGGGAGGGGTTCGGGTAGGGCGTAGGGTATGGGTTAGGGTTAGGGTTAGGGTTAGTGTTAGGGTTAGGGCTCGGTTTAGGGTACGGGTTAGGATTAGGGTACGCGTTAGGGTTAGGGTAGGTGTTAGGGTTAGTGTACGCGTTAGGGTGAGGGTAGTTATTAAACCTATCCCACTCTCTAGATACCCCTTAGCACGTAAAGGAATATTAATGGGGGTCCAGCCATGGAGAAGAGTTTAGACACTAGGAGAAGATAAGGAACACACCCATTATCACGAAATCACATTAGGATTCTCTTTTTAACCTGTTCCTTAAAACACTAGTGCTTAGGAAATCTATTGGAGGCAGAAGCAGTCAAGGGTAGCTTAGGGTTAGCGTTAGGGTTAGGGTGAGGGTTAGGGTATGGCTTAGGGTACGGGTTCGGGGAGGGGTTCGGGTAGGGCGTAGGGTTTGGGTTAGGTATAGGGTTAGGGCTAGTGTTAGGGTTAGGGCTCGGTTTAGGGTATGGGTTCGGATTAGGGTACCCGTTAGGGTTGGGGTAGGGGTTAGGGTTAGGGTACTCATTAGGGTGCGGGTAGTTATTAAACCTATCACACTCTCTAGAAACCCCTTAGCACGTAAAGGAATATTATTTGGGGGTCCAACCATGGAGAAGAGTTTAGACACGAGGAGAAGATAAGGAACACACCCATTATCAAGAAATCACATTAGGATTCTCTTTTTCACCTGTTCCTTAAAACACTAGTGCTTAGGAAATCTATTGGAGGAAGAAGCAGTCAAGGGTAGCTTAGGGTTAGGTTTAGGGTTAGGGTGAGGTTTAGGGTACGGCTTAGGGTACGGGTTCGGGGAGGGGTTCGGGTAGGGCGTAGGGTATGGGTTAGGGTTAGGGTTAGGGTTAGTGTTAGGGTTAGGGCTCGGTTAAGGGTACGGGTTAGGATTAGGGTACGCGTTAGTGTTAGGGTAGTGGTTAGGGTAAGGGTACGCTTTAGGGTGAGGGTAGTTATTAAACCTATCCCACTCTCTAGATACCCCTTAGCACGTAAAGGAATATTATTTGGGGGTCCAGCCATGGAGAAGAGTTTAGACACTAGGAGAAGATAAGGAACACACCCATTATCACGAAATCACATTAGGATTCTCTTTTTAACCTGTTCCTTAAAACACTAGTGCTTAGGAAATCTATTGGAGGCAGAAGCCATCAAGGGTAGCTTAGGGTTAGGGTTAGGGTTAGGGTGAGGGTTAGGGTACGGCTTAGGTTACGGGTTTGGGGAGGGGTTCGGGTAGGGCGTAGGGTATGGGTTAGGGTTAGGGTTAGGGTTAGTGTTAGGGTTAGGGGTCGGTTTAGGGTACGGGTTAGGATTAGGGTACGCGTTAGGGTTAGGGTAGGGGTTAGGGTTAGTGTACGCGTTAGGGTGAGGGTAGTTATTAAACCTATCCCACTCTCTAGATACCCCTTAGCACGTACAGGAATATTATTGGGGGTCCAGCCATGGAGAATAGTTTAGACACTAGGAGAAGATAAGGAACACACCCATTATCACGAAATCACATTAGGATTCTCTTTTTAACCTGTTCCTTAAAACACTAGTGCTTAGGAAATCTATTGGTGGCAGAAGCAATCAAGGGTAGCTTAGGGTTAGGGTTAGGGTTAGGGTGAGGGTTAGGGTATGGCTTAGGGTACGGGTTCGGGGAGGGGTTCGGGTAGGGCGTAGGGTATGGGTTAGGTATAGGGTTAGGGCTAGTGTTAGGGTTAGGGCTCGGTTTAGGGTATGGGTTAGGTTTAGGGTACGCGTTAGGGTTAGGGTAGGGGTTAGGGTTAGGGTACGCGTTAGGTTGGGGGTAGTTATTAAACCTATCCCACTCTCTAGATACCCCTTAGCACGTAAAGGAATATTATTTGGGGGTCCAGCCATGGAGAAGAGTTTAGACACGACGAGAAGATAAGGAACACACCCATTATCAAGAAATCACATTAGGATTCTCTTTTTAACCTGTTCCTTAAAACACTAGTGCTTAGGAAATCTATTGGAGGCAGAAGCAGTCAAGGGTAGCTTAGGGTTAGGGTTAGGGTTAGGGTGAGGGTTAGGGTACGGCTTAGGGTACGGGTTCGGGGAGGGGTTCGGGTAGGGCGTAGGGTATGGGTTAGGGTTAGGGTTAGGGTTAGTGTTAGGGTTAGGGCTCGGTTTAGGGTACGGGTTAGGATTAGGGTACGCGTTAGGGTTAGGGTAGAGGTTAGGGTTAGTGTACGCATTAGGGTGAGGGTAGTTTTTAAACCTATCCCACTCTCTAGATACCCCTTAACACGTAAAGGAATATTAATGGGGGTCCAGCCATGGAGAAGAGTTTAGACACTAGGAGAAGTTAAGGAACACACCCATTATCACGAAATCACATTAGGATTCTCTTTTTAACCTGTTCCTTAAATCACTAGTGCTTAGGAAATCTATTGGAGGCAGAAGCAGTCAAGGGTAGCTTAGGGTTAGGGTTAGGGTTAGGGTGAGGGTTAGGGTATGGCTTAGGGTACGGGTTCGGGGAGGGGTTCGGGTAGGGCGTAGGGTATGGGTTAGGTATAGGGTTAGGGCTAGTGTTAGGGTTAGGGCTCGGTTTAGGGTATGGGTTCGGATTAGGGTACGCGTTAGGGTTAGGGTAGGGGTTAGGGTTAGGGTACGCATTAGGGTGCGGGTAGTTATTAAACCTATCACACTCTCTAGAAACCCCTTAGCACGTAAAGGAATATTATTTGGGGGTCCAACCATGGAGAAGAGTTTAGACACGAGGAGAAGATAAGGAACACACCCATTATCAAGAAATCACATTAGGATTCTCTTTTTCACCTGTTCCTTAAAACACTAGTGCTTAGGAAATCTATTGGAGGCAGAAGCAGTCAAGGGTAGCTTAGGGTTAGGGTTAGGGTTAGGGTGAGGGTTAGGGTATGGCTTAGGGTACGGGTTCGGGGAGGGGTTCGGGTAGGGCGTCGGGTATGGGTTAGGGTTAGGGTTAGGTTTAGTGTTAGGGTTAGGGCTCGGTTTAGGGTACGGGTTAGGATTAGGGTACGTGTTAGTGTTAGGGTAGGGGTTAGGGTTAGGGTACGCGATAGGGTGAGGTTAGTTATTAAACCTATCCCTCTCTGTAGATACCCCTTAGCACGTAAAGGAATATTATTTGGTGGTCCAGCCATGGAGAAGAGTTTAGACACTAGGAGAAAATAAGGAACACACCCATTATCAAGAAATCACATTAGGATTCTCTTTTTAACCTGTTCCTTAAAACACTAGTGCTTAGGAAATCTATTGGAGGCAGAAGCAGTCAAGTGTAGCTTAGGGTTAGGGTTAGGGTTAGGGTGAGGGTTAGGGTACGGCTTAGGGTACGGGTTCGGGGAGGGGTTCGGGTAGGGCGTAGGGTATGGGTTAGGGTTAGGGTTAGGGCAAGGGTTAGGGTTAGGACTCGGTTTAGGGTACGGGTTAGGATTAGGGTACGCGTTAGGGTTAGGGTAGTGGTTAGGGTTAGGGTACGCGTTAGGGTGAGGGTAGTTATTAAATCTATCCCACTGTCTAGATACCCCTTAGCACGTAAAGGAATATTATTTGGGGGTCCAGCCATGGAGAAGAGTTTAGACACGAGGAGAAGATAAGGAACACACCCATTATCAAGAAATCACATTAGGATTCTCTTTTTAACCTGTTCCTTAAAACACTAGTGCTTGGGAAATCTATTGGAGGCAGAAGCAGTCAAGTGTATCTTAGGGTTAGGGTTAGGGTTAGGGTGAGGGTTAGGGTACGGCTTAGGGTACGGGTTCGGGGAGGGGTTCGGGTAGGGCGTAGGGTATGGGTTAGGGTTAGGGTTAGGGTTAGTGTTAGGGTTAGGGCTCGGTTTAGGGTACGGGTTAGGATTAGGGTACGCGTTAGTGTTAGGGTAGTGGTTAGGGTTAGGGTACGCTTTAGGGTGAGGGTAATTATTAAACCTATCCCACTCTCTAGATACCCCTTAGCACGTAAAGGAATATTATTTGGGGGTCCAGCCATGGAGAAGAGTTTAGACACTAGGAAAAGATAAGGAACACACCCATTATCAAGAAATCACAATATGATTCTCTTTTTAAACTGTTCCTTAAAACACTAGTGCTTAGGAAATCTATTGGAGGCAGAAGCAGTCAAGGGTAGCTTAGGGTTAGGGTTAGGGTTAGGGTGAGGGTTAGGGTACGGCTTAGGGTACGGGTTCGGGGAGGGGTTCGGGTAGGGCGTAGGGTATTGGTTAGGGTTAGGGTTAGGGCTAGTGTTAGGGTTAGGGCTCGGTTTAGGGTACGGGTTAGGATTAGGGTACGCGTTAGGGTTAGGGTAGGGGTTAGGGTTAGGGAACGCGTTAGGGTGAGGGTAGTTATTAAACCTATCCCACTCTCTAGATACCCCTTAGCACGTAAAGGAATATTATTTGGGGGTCCAGCCATGGAGAAGAGTTTAGACACGAGGAGAAAATAAGGAACACACCCATTATCAAGAAATCACATTAGGATTCTCTTTTTAACCTGTTCCTTAAAACACTAGTGCTTAGGAAATTTATTGGAGGCAGAAGCCGTCAAGGGTAGCTTAGGGTTAGGGTTAGGGTTAGGGTGAGGGTTAGGGTAAGGTTTAGGGTAGGGGTTCAGGGAGGGGTTCGGGTAGGGCGTAGGGTATGGGTTAGGGTTAGGGTTAGAGTTAGTGTTAGGGTTAGGGCTCGGTTTAGGGTACGGGTTAGGATTAGGGTACGCGCTAGGGTTAGGGTAGGGGTTAGGGTTAGGGTACGCGTTAGGGTGAGGGTAGTTATTAAACCTATCCCACTCTCTAGATACCCCTTAGCACGTAAAGGAATATTATTTGGGGGTCCAGCCATGGAGAAGAGTTTAGACACTAGGAGAAGATAAGGAACACACCCATTATCACGAAATCACATTAGGATTCTCTTTTTAACCTGTTCCTTAAAACACTAGTGCTTAGGAAATCTATTGGAGGCAGAAGCAGTCAAGGGTAGCTTAGGGTTAGTGTTAGGGATAGGGTGAGGGCTAGGGTATGGCTTAGGGTACGGGTTCGGGGAGGGGTTCGGGTAGGGCGTAGGGTATGGGTTAGGGTTAGGGTTAGGGCTAGCGTTAGGTTTAGGGCTCGGTTTAGGGTACGGGTTAGGATTAGGGTACGCGTTAGGGTTAGGGTAGGGGTTAGGGTTAGGGTACGCGTTAGGGTGAGGGTAGTTATTAAACCTATCCCACTGTCTAGATACCCCTTAGCACGTAACGGAATATTATTTGGGGGTCCAGCCATGGAGAAGAGTTTAGACACGAGGAGAAGATAAGGAACACACCCATTATCAAGAAATCACATTAGGATTCTCTTTTTAACCTGTTCCTTAAAACACTAGTGCTTAGGAAATCTATTGGAGGCAGAAGCAGTCAAGGGTAGCTTAGGGTTAGGGTTAGGGTTAGGGTGAGGGTTAGGGTACGGCTTAGGGTACGGGTTTGGGGAGGGGTTCGGGTAGGGCGTAGGGTATGGGTTAGGGTTAGGGTTAGGTTTAGGGTTAGTGTTAGGGTTAGGGCTCGGTTTAGGGTACGGGTTAGGATTAGGGTATGCGTTAGTGTTAGGGTAGGGGTTAGGGTTAGTGTACGCGTTAGGGTGAGGGTAGTTATTAAACCTATCCCACTCTCTAGATACCCCTTAGCACGTAAAGGAATATTAATGGGGGTCCAGCCATGGAGAAGAGTTTAGACACTAGGAGAAGATAAGGAACACACCCATTATCACGAAATCACATTAGGATTCTCTTTTTAACCTGTTCCTTAAAACACTCGTGCTTAGGAAATCTATTGGAGGCAGAAGCAGTCAAGGGTAGCTTAGGGTTAGTGTTAGGGTTAGGGTGAGGGCTAGGGTATGGCTTAGGGTACGGGTTCGGGGAGGGGTTCGGGTAGGGCGTAGGGTATGGGTTAGGGTTAGGGTTAGGGCTAGCGTTAGGTTTAGGGCTCGGTTTAGGGTACGGGTTAGGATTAGGGTACGCGTTAGGGTTAGGGTAGGGGTTAGGGTTAGGGTACGCGTTAGGGTGAGGGTAGTTATTAAACCTATCCCACTCTCTAGATACCCCTTAGCACGTAACGGAATATTATTTGGGGGTCCAGCCATGGAGAAGAGTTTAGACACGAGGAGAAGATAAGGAACACACCCATTATCAAGAAATCACATTAGGATTCTCTTTTTAACCTGTTCCTTAAAACACTAGTGCTTAGGAAATCTATTGGAGGCAGAAGCAGTCAAGGGTAGCTTAGGGTTAGGGTTAGGGTTAGGGTGAGGGTTAGGGTACGGCTTAGGGTACGGGTTCGGGGAGGGGTTAGGGTAGGGCGTAGGGTATGGGTTAGGGTTAGGGTTAGGGCTAGTGTTAGGTTTAGGGCTCGGTTTAGGGTACGGGTTAGGATTAGGGTACGCGTTAGGGTTAGGGTAGGGGTTAGGGTTAGTGTACGCGTTAGGGTGAGGGTAGTTATTAAACCTATCCCACTCTCTAGATACCCCTTAGCACGTAAAGGAATATTAATGGGGGTCCAGCCATGGAGAAGAGTTTAGACACTAGGAGAAGATAAGGAAGACACCCATTATCACGAAATCACATTAGGATTCTCTTTTTAACCTGTTCCTTAAAACACTCGTGCTTAGGAAATCTATTGGAGGCAGAAGCAGTCAAGGGTAGCTTAGGGTTAGTGTTAGGGTTAGGGTGAGGGCTAGGGTATGGCTTAGGGTACGCGTTCGGGGAGGGGTTCGGGTAGGTCGTAGGGTATGGGTTAGGATTAGGGTTAGGGCTAGCGTTAGGTTTAGGGCTCGGTTTAGGGTACGGGTTAGGATTAGGGTACGCGTTAGGGTTAGGGTAGGGGTTAGGGTTAGGGTACGCGTTAGGGTGAGGGTAGTTATTAAACCTATCCCACTCTCTAGATACCCCTTAGCACGTAAAGGAATATTAATGGGGGTCCAGCCATGGAGAAGAGTTTAGACACTAGGAGAAGATAAGGAACACACCCATTATCACGAAATCACATTAGGATTCTCTTTTTAACCTGTTCCTTAAAACACTAGTGCTTAGGAAATCTATTGTAGGCAGAAGCAGTCAAGGGTAGCTTAGGCTTAGGGTTAGGGTTAGGGTGAGGGTTAGGGTATGGCTTAGGGTACGGGTTCGGGGAGGGGTTCGGGTAGGGCGTAGGGTATGCGTTAGGTATAGGTTTAGAGCTAGTGTTAGGGTTAGGGCTCGGTTTAGGGTATGGGTTCGGATTAGGGTACGCGTTAGGGTTAGGGTAGGGGTTAGGGTTAGGGTACGCATTATGGTGCGGGTAGTTATTAAACCTATCACACTCTCTAGAAACCCCTTAGCACGTAAAGTAATATTATTTGGGGGTCCAACCATGGAGAAGAGTTTAGACACGAGGAGAAAATAAGGAACACACCCATGATCAAGAAATCACATTAGGATTCTCTTTTTCACCTGTTCCTTAAAACACTAGTGCTTAGGAAATCTATTGGAGGCAGAAGCAGTCAAGGGTAGCTTAGGGTTAGGGTTAGGGTTAGGGTGAGGGTTAGGGTATGGCTTAGGGTACGGGTTCGGGGAGGGGTTCGGTTAGGGCATAGGGTATGGGTTAGGGTTAGGGTTAGGTTTAGTGTTAGGGTTAGGGCTCGGTTTAGGGTACGGGTTAGTATTAGGGTACGTGTTAGGGTTAGGGTAGGGGTTAGGGTTAGGGTACGCGTTAGGTTGGGGGTAGTTATTAAACCTATCACACTCTCTAGATACCCCTTAGCACGTAAAGGTATATTATTTGGGGGTCCAGCCATGGAGAAGAGTATAGACACGAGGAGAAGATAAGGAATACACCAATTATCAAGAAATCACATTAGGATTCTCTTTTTCACCTGTTCCTTAAAACACTAGTGCTTAGGAAATCTATTGGAGGCAGAAGCAGTCAAGGGTAGCTTAGGGTTAGGGTTAGGGTTAGGGTGAGGGTTAGGGTATGGCTTAGGGTACGTGTTCAGGGAGGGGTTCGGGTAGGGCGTAGGGTATGGGTTAGGGTTAGGGTTAGGGTTAGTGTTAGGGTTAGGGCTCGCTTTAGGGTAAGGGTTAGGATTAGGGTACGCGTTAGTGTTAGGGTAGGGTTTAGGGTTAGGGTACGCGATAGGGTGAGGTTAGTTATTAAACCTATCCGACTCTCTAGATACCCCTTAGCACGTAAAGGAATATTATTTGGGGGTCCAGCCATGGAGAAGAGTTTAGACACTAGGAGAAGAGAAGGAACACACCCATTATCAAGAAATCACATTAGGATTCTCTTTATAACCTGTTCCTTAAAACACTAGTGCTTAGGAAATCTATTGGAGGCAGAAGCAGTCAAGGGTAGCTTAGGGTTAGGGTTAGGGTTAGGGTGAGGGTTAGTGTACGGCTTAGGGTACGGGTTCGGGGAGGGGTTCGGGTAGCGCGTAGGGTATTGGTTAGGGTTAGGGTTAGCGCTAGTGTTAGGGTTAGGGCTCGGTTTAGGGTACGGGTTAGGATTAGGGTACACGTTAGGGTTAGGGTAGGGGTTAGGGTTAGGGAACGCGTTAGGGTGAGGGTAGTTATTAAACCTATCCCACTCTCTAGATACCCCTTAGCACGTAAAGGAATATTATTTGGGGGTCCAGCCATGGAGAAGAGTTTAGACACGAGGAGAAGATAAGGAACACACCCATTATCAAGAAATCACATTAGGATTCTCTTTTTAACCTGTTCCTTAAAACACTAGTGCTTAGGAAATCTATTGGAGGCAGAAGCCGTCAAGGGTAGCTTAGGGTTAGGGTTAGGGTTAGGGTGAGGGTTAGGGTACGGTTTAGGGTACGGGTTCAGGGAGGGGTTCGGGTAGGGCGTAGGGTATGGGTTAGGGTTAGGGTTAGAGTTAGTGTTAGGGTTAGGGCTCGGTTTAGGGTACGGGTTAGGATTAGGGTACGCGCTAGGGTTAGGGTAGGGGTTAGGGTTAGGGTACGCTTTAGGGTGAGGTTAGTTATTAAACCTATCCCACTCTCTAGATACCCCTTAGCACGTAAAAGAATATTATTTGGGGGTCCAGCCATGGAGAAGAGTTTAGACACTAGGAGAAGATAAGGAACACACCCATTATCAAGAAATCACATTAGGATTCTCTTTTTCACCTGTTCCTTAAAACACTAGTGCTTAGGAAATCTATTGGAGGCAGAAGCAGTCAAGGGTAGCTTAGGGTTAGTATTAGGGTTAGGGTGAGGGCTAGGGTATGGCTTAGGGTACGGGTTCGGGGAGGGGTTCGGGTAGGGCGTAGGGTATGGATTAGGATTAGGGTTAGGGCTAGCGTTAGGTTTAGGGCTCGGTTTAGGGTACGGGTTAGGATTAGGGTACGCGTTAGGGTTAGGGTAGGGGTTAGGGTTAGGGTACGCGTTAGGTTGGGGGTAGTTATTAAACCTATCACACTCTCTAGATACCCCTTAGCACGTAAAGGTATATTATTTGGGGGTCCAGCCATGGAGAAGAGTTTAGACACGAGGAGAAGATAAGGAATACACCCATTATCAAGAAATCACATTAGGATTCTCTTTTTCACCTGTTCCTTAAAACACTAGTGCTTAGGAAATCTATTGGAGGCAGAAGCAGTCAAGGGTAGCTTAGGGTTAGGGTTAGGGTTAGGGTGAGGGTTAGGGTATGGCTTAGGGTACGGGTTCAGGGAGGGGTTCGGGTAGGGCGTAGGGTATGGGTTAGGGTTAGGGTTAGGGTTAGTGTTAGGGTTAGGGCTCGCTTTAGGGTAAGGGTTAGGATTAGGGTACGCGTTAGTGTTAGGGTAGGGGTGAGGGTTAGGGTACGCGATAGGGTGAGGTTAGTTATTAAACCTATCCCACTCTCTAGATACCCCTTAGCACGTAAAGGAATATTATTTGGGGGTCCAGCCATGGAGAAGAGTTTAGACACTAGGAGAAGATAAGGAACACACCCATTATCAAGAAATCACATTAGGATTCTCTTTTTAACCTGTTCCTTAAAACACTAGTGCTTAGGAAATCTATTGGAGGCAGAAGCAGTCAAGGGTAGCTTAGGGTTAGGGTTAGGGTTAGGGTGAGGGTTAGTGTACGGCTTAGGGTACGGGTTCGGGGAGGGGTTCGGGTAGGGCGTACGGTATGGGTTAGGGTTAGGGTTAGGGCTAGCGTTAGGTTTAGGGCTCGGTTTAGGGTACGGGTTAGGATTAGGGTACGCGTTAGGGTTAGGGTAGGGGTTAGGGTTAGGGTACGCGTTAGGGTGAGGGTAGTTATTAAACCTATCCCACTCTCTAGATACCCCTTAGCACGTAACGGAATATTATTTGGGGGTCCAGCCATGGAGAAGAGTTTAGACACGAGGAGAAGATAAGGAAAACACCCATTATCAAGAAATCACATTAGGATTCTCTTTTTAACCTGTTCCTTAAAACACTAGTGCTTAGGAAATCTATTGGAGGCAGAAGCAGTCAAGGGTAGCTTAGGGTTAGGGTTAGGGTTAGGGTGAGGGTTAGGGTACGGCTTAGGGTACGGGTTCAGGGAGGGGTTCGTGTAGGGCGTAGGGTATGGGTTAGGGTTAGGGTTAGGGTTAGTGTTAGGGTTAGGGCTCGGTTTAGGGTACGGGTTAGGATTAGGGTACGCGTTAGTGTTAGGGTAGGGGTTAGGGTTAGTGTACGCGTTAGGGTGAGGGTAGTTATTAAACCTATCCCACTCTCTAGATACCCCTTAGCACGTAAAGGAATATTAATGGGGGTCCAGCCATGGAGAAGAGTTTAGACACTAGGAGAAGATAAGGAACACACCCATTATCACGAAATCACATTAGGATTCTCTTTTTAACCTGTTCCTTAATACACTCGTGCTTAGGAAATCTATTGGAGGCAGAAGCAGTCAAGGGTAGCTTAGGGTTAGTGTTAGGGTTAGGGTGAGGGCTACGGTATGGCTTAGGGTACGGGTTCGGGGAGGGGTTCGGGTAGGGCGTAGGGTATGGGTTAGGGTTAGGGTTAGGGCTAGCGTTAGGTTTAGGGCTCGGTTTAGGGTACGGGTTAGGATTAGGGTACGCGTTAGGGTTAGGGTAGGGGTTAGGGTTAGGGTACGCGTTAGGGTGAGGGTAGTTATTAAACCTATCCCACTCTCTAGATACCCCTTACAACGTAACGGAATATTATTTGGGGGTCCAGCCATGGAGAAGAGTTTAGACACGAGGAGAAGATAAGGAACACACCCATTATCAAGAAATCACATTAGGATTCTCTTTTTAACCTGTTCCTTAAAACACTAGTGCTTAGGAAATCTATTGGAGGCAGAAGCAGTCAAGGGTAGCTTAGGGTTAGGGTTAGGGTTAGGGTGAGGGTTAGGGTACGGCTTAGGGTACGGGTTCGGGGAGGGGTTCGGGTAGGGCGTAGGGTATGGGTTAGGGTTAGGGTTAGGGTTAATGTTAGGGTTAGGGCTCGGTTTAGGGTACGGGTTAGGATTAGGGTACGCGTTAGTGTTAGGGTAGGGGTTAGGGTTAGTGTACGAGTTAGCGTGAGGGTAGTTATTAAACCTATCCCACTCTCTAGATACCCCTTAGCACGTAAAGGAATATTAATGGGGGTCCAGCCATGGAGAAGAGTTTAGACAATAGGAGAAGATAAGGAACACACCCATTATCACGAAATCACATTAGGATTCTCTTTTTAACCTGTTCCTTAAAACACTCGTGCTTAGGAAATCTATTGGAGGCAGAAGCAGTCAAGGGTAGCTTAGGGTTAGTGTTAGGGTTAGGGTGAGGGCTAGGGTATGGCTTAGGGTACGGGTTCGGGGAGGGGTTCGGGTAGGGCGTAGGGTATGGGTTAGGATTAGGGTTAGGGCTAGCGTTAGGTTTAGGGCTCGGTTTAGGGTACAGGTTAGGATTAGGGTACGCGTTAGGGTTAGGGTAGGGATTAGGGTTAGGGTACGCGTTAGGGTGAGGGTAGTTATTAAACCTATCCCACTCTCTAGGTACCCCTTAGCACGTAAAGGAATATTATTTGGGGGTCCAGCCATGGAGAAGAGTTTAGACACGAGGAGAAGATAAGGAACACACCCATTATCAAGAAATCACATTAGGATTCTCTTTTTAACCTGTTCCTTAAAACACTAGTGCTTACGAAATCTATTGGAGGCAGAAGCAGTCAAGGGTAGCTTAGGGTTAGGGTTAGGGTTAGGGTGAGGGTTAGGGTATGGCTTAGGGTACTGGTTCGGGGAGGGGTTCGGGTAGGGCGTAGGGTATGGGTTAGGGTTAGGGTTAGGGTTAGTGTTAGGGTTAGGGCTCGGTTTAGGGTACGGGTTAGGATTAGGGTACGCGTTAGGGTTAGGGTAGGGGTTAGGGTTAGTGTACGCGTTAGGGTGAGGGTAGTTATTAAACCTATCCCACTCTCTAGATACCCCTTAGCACGTAAAGGAATATTAATGGGGGTCCAGCCATGGAGAAGAGTTTAGACACTAGGAGAAGATAAGGAACACACCGATTATCACGAAATCACATTAGGATTCTCTTTTTAACCTGTTCCTTAAAACACTAGTGCTTAGGAAATCTATTGGAGGCAGAAGCTGTCAAGGGTAGCTTATGGTTAGGGTTAGGGTTAGGGTGAGGGTTAGTGTACGGCTTAGGGTACGGGTTCGGGGAGGGGTTCGGGTAGCGCGTAGGGTATTGGTTAGGGTTAGGGTTAGCGCTAGTGTTAGGGTTAGGGCTCGGTTTAGGGTACGGGTTAGGATTAGGGTACACGTTAGGGTTAGGGTAGGGGTTAGGGTTAGGGAAAGCGTTAGGGTGAGGGTAGTTATTAAACCTATCCCACTCTCTAGATACCCCTTAGCACGTAAAGGAATATTATTTGGGGGTACAGCCATGGAGAAGAGTTTAGACACGAGGGGAAGATAAGGAACACACCCATTATCAAGAAATCACATTAGGATTCTCTTTTTAACCTGTTCCTTAAAACACTAGTGCTTAGGAAATCTATTGGAGGCAGAAGCCGTCAAGGGTAGCTTACGGTTAGGGTTAGGGTTAGGGTGAGGGTTAGGGTACGGTTTAGGGTACGGGTTCAGGGAGGGGTTCGGGTAGGGCGTAGGGTATGGGTTAGGTATAGGTTTAGGGCTAGTGTTAGGGTTAGGGCTCGGTTTAGGGTATGGGTTCGGATTAGGGTACTCGTTAGGGTTAGGGTAGGGTTTAGGGTTAGGGTACGCATTATGGTGCGGGTAGTTATTAAACCTATCACACTCTCTAGAAACCCCTTAGCACGTAAAGGAATATTATTTGGGGGTCCAACCATGGAGAAGAGTTTAGACACGAGGAGAAAATAAGGAACACACCGATTATCAAGAAATCACATTAGGATTCTCTTTTTCACCTGTTCCTTAAAACACTAGTGCTTAGGAAATCTATTGGAGGCAGAAGCAGTCAAGGGTAGCTTAGGGTTAGGGTTAGGGTTATGGTGAGGGTTAGGGTATGGCTTAGGGTACGGGTTCGGGGAGGGGTTCGGTTAGGGCATAGGGTATGGGTTAGGGTTAGGGTTAGGTTTAGTGTTAGGGTTAGGGCTCGGTTTAGGGTACGGGTTAGTATTAGGGTACGTGTTAGGGTTAGGGTAGGGGTTAGGGTTAGGGTACGCGTTAGGTTGGGGGTAGTTATTAAACCTATCACACTCTCTAGATACCCCTTAGCACGTAAAGGTATATTATTTGGGGGTCCAGCCATGGAGAAGAGTTTAGACACGAGGAGAAGATAAGGAATACACCCATTATCAAGAAATCACATTAGGATTCTCTTTTTCACCTGTTCCTTAAAACACTAGTGCTTAGGAAATCTATTGGAGGCAGAAGCAGTCAAGGGTAGCTTAGGGTTAGGGTTAGGGTTAGGGTGAGGGTTAGGGTATGGCTTAGGGTACGTGTTCAGGGAGGGGTTCGGGTAGGGCGTAGGGTATGGGTTAGGGTTAGGGTTACGGTTAGTGTTAGGGTTAGGGCTCGCTTTAGGGTAAGGGTTAGGATTAGGGTACGCGTTAGTGTTAGGGTAGGGTTTAGGGTTAGGGTACGCGATAGGGTGAGGTTAGTTATTAAACCTATCCGACTCTCTAGATACCCCTTAGCACGTAAAGGAATATTATTTGGGGGTCCAGCCATGGAGAAGAGTTTAGACACTAGGAGAAGAGAAGGAACACACCCATTATCAAGAAATCACATTAGGATTCTCTTTATAACCTGTTCCTTAAAACACTAGTGCTTAGGAAATCTATTGGAGGCAGAAGCAGTCAAGGGTAGCTTAGGGTTAGGGTTAGGGTTAGGGTGAGGGTTAGTGTACGGCTTAGGGTACGGGTTCGGGGAGGGGTTCGGGTAGCGCGTAGGGTATTGGTTAGGGTTAGGGTTAGCGCTAGTGTTAGGGTTAGGGCTCGGTTTAGGGTACGGGTTAGGATTAGGGTACACGTTAGGGTTAGGGTAGGGGTTAGGGTTAGGGAACGCGTTAGGGTGAGGGTAGTTATTAAACCTATCCCACTCTCTAGATACCCCTGAGCACGTAAAGGAATATTATTTGGGGGTCCAGCCATGGAGAAGAGTTTAGACACGAGGAGAAGATAAGGAACACACCCATTATCAAGAAATCACATTAGGATTCTCTTTTTAACCTGTTCCTTAAAACACTAGTGCTTAGGAAATCTATTGGAGGCAGAAGCCGTCAAGGGTAGCTTAGGGTTAGGGTTAGGGTTAGGGTGAGGGTTAGGGTACGGTTTAGGGTACGGGTTCAGGGAGGGGTTCGGGTAGGGCGTAGGGTATGGGTTAGGGTTAGGGTTAGAGTTAGTGTTAGGGTTAGGGCTCGGTTTAGGGTACGGGTTAGGATTAGGGTACGCGCTAGGGTTAGGGTAGGGGTTAGGGTTAGGTTACGCTTTAGGGTGAGGTTAGTTATTAAACCTATCCCACTCTCTAGATACCCCTTAGCACGTAAAAGAATATTATTTGGGGGTCCAGCCATGGAGAAGAGTTTAGACACTAGGAGAAGATAAGGAACACACCCATTATCAAGAAATCACATTAGGATTCTCTTTTTAACCTGTTCCTTAAAACACTAGTGCTTAGGAAATCTATTGGAGGCAGAAGCAGTCAAGGGTAGCTTAGGGTTAGTATTAGGGTTAGGGTGAGGGCTAGGGTATGGCTTAGGGTACGGGTTCGGGGAGGGGTTCGGGTAGGGCGTAGGGTATGGGTTAGGATTAGGGTTAGGGCTAGCGTTAGGTTTAGGGCTCGGTTTAGGGTACGGGTTAGGATTAGGGTACGCGTTAGGGTTAGGGTAGGGGTTAGGGTTAGGGTACGCGTTAGGGTGAGGGTAGTTATTAAACCTATCCCACTCTCTAGATACCCCTTAGCACGTAAAGGAATATTATTTGGGGGTCCAGCCATGGAGAAGAGTTTAGACACGAGGAGAAGATAAGGAACACACCCATTATCACGAAATCACATTAGGATTCTCTTTTTAACCTGTTCCTTAAAACACTAGTGCTTAGAAAATCTATTGGTGGCAGAAGCAATCAAGGGTAGCTTAGGGTTAGGGTTAGGGTTAGGGTGAGGGTTAGGGTATGGCTTAGGGTACGAGTTCAGGGAGGGGTTCGGGTAGGGCGTAGGGTATGGGTTAGGGTTAGGGTTAGGGTTAGTGTTAGGGTTAGGGCTCGCTTTAGGGTAAGGGTTAGGATTAGGGTACGCGTTAGTGTTAGGGTAGGGGTTAGGGTTAGGGTACGCGATAGGGTGAGGTTAGTTATTAAACCTATCCCACTCTCTAGATACCCCTTAGCACGTAAAGGAATATTATTTGGGGGTCCAGCCATGGAGAAGAGTTTAGACACGAGGAGAAGATAAGGAACACACCCATTATCAATAAATCACATTAGGATTCTCTTTTTAACCTGTTCCTTAAAACACTAGTGCTTAGGAAATCTCTTGGAGGCAGAAGCCGTCAAGGGTAGCTTAGGGTTAGGGTTAGGGTTAGGGTGAGGGTTAGGGTACGGTTTAGGGTACGGGTTCAGGGAGGGGATCGGGTAGGGCGTAGGGTATGGGTTAGGGTTAGGGTTAGAGTTAGTGTTAGGGTTAGGGCTCGGTTTAGGGTACGGGTTAGGATTAGGGTACGCGCTAGGGTTAGGGTAGGGGTTAGGGTTAGGGTACGCGTTAGGGTGAGGTTAGTTATTAAACCTATCCCACTCTCTAGACACCCCTTAGCACGTAAAAGAATATTATTTGGGGGTCCAGCCATGGAGAAGAGTTTAGACACTAGGAGAAGATAAGGAACACTCCCATTATCAAGAAATCACATTAGGATTCTCTTTTTAACCTGTTCCTTAAAACACTAGTGCTTAGGAAATCTATTGGAGGCAGAAGCAGTCAAGGGTAGCTTAGGGTTAGTGTTAGGGTTAGGGTGAGGGCTAGGGTATGGCTTAGGGTACGGGTTCGGGGAGGGGTTCGGGTAGGGCGTAGGGTATGGGTTAGGATTAGGGTTAGGGCTAGCGTTAGGTTTAGGGCTCGGTTTAGGGTACGGGTTAGGATTAGGGTACGCGTTAGGGTTAGGGTAGGGGTTAGGGTTAGGGTACGCGTTAGGGTGAGGGTAGTTATTAAACCTATCCCACTCTCTAGATACCCCTTAGCACGTAAAGGAATATTATTTGGGGGTCCAGCCATGGAGAAGAGTTTAGACACGAGGAGAAGATAAGGAACACACCCATTATCAAGAAATCACATTAGGATTCTCTTTTTAACCTGTTCCTTAAAACACTAGTGCTTACGAAATCTATTGGAGGCAGAAGCAGTCAAGGGTAGCTTAGGGTTAGGGTTAGGGTTAGGGTGAGGGTTAGGGTACGGCTTAGGGTACGGGTTCGGGGAGGGTTTCGGGTAGGGTGTAGGGTATGGGTTAGGGTTAGGGTTAGGGTTAGTGTTAGGGTTAGAGCTCGGTTTTGGGTACGGGTTAGGATTAGGGTACGCGTTAGGGTTAGGGTAGGGGTTAGGGTTAGTGTACGCATTAGGGTGAGGGTAGTTTTTAAACCTATCCCACTCTCTAGATACCCCTTAACACGTAAAGGAATATTAATGGGGGTCCAGCCATGGAGAAGAGTTTAGACACTAGGAGAAGATAAGGAACACACCCATTATCACGAAATCACATTAGGAGTCTCTTTTTAACCTGTTCCTTAAAACACTAGTGCTTAGGAAATCTATTGGAGGCAGAAGCAGTCAAGGGTAGCTTATGGTTAGGGTTAGGGTTAGGGTGAGGGTTAGGGTATGGCTTAGGGTACGGGTTCGGGGAGGGGTTCGGGTAGGGCGTAGGGTATGGGTTAGGTATAGGGTTAGGGCTAGTGTTAGGGTTAGGGCTCGGTTTAGGGTATGGGTTCGGATTAGGGTACGCGTTAGGGTTAGGGTAGGGGTTAGGGTTAGGGTACGCATTACGGTGCGGGTAGTTATTAAACCTATCACACTCTCTAGAAACCCCTTAGCACGTAAAGGAATATTATTTGGGGGTCCAACCATGGAGAAGAGTTTAGACACGAGGAGAAGATAAGGAACACACCCATTATCAAGAAATCACATTAGGATTCTCTTTTTCACCTGTTCCTTAAAACACTAGTGCTTAGGAAATCTATTGGAGGCAGAAGCAGTCAAGGGTAGCTTAGGGTTAGGGTTAGGGTTAGGGTGAGGGTTAGGGTATGGCTTAGGGTACGGGTTCGGGGAGGGGTTCGGGTAGGGCGTCGGGTATGGGTTAGGGTTAGGGTTAGGTTTAGTGTTAGGGTTAGGGCTCGGTTTAGGGTTCGGGTTAGGATTAGGGTACGTGTTAGTGTTAGGGTAGGGGTTAGGGTTAGGGTACGCGATAGAGTGAGGTTAGTTATTAAACCTATCCCACTCTGTAGATACCCCTTAGCACGTAAAGGAATATTATTTGGTGGTCCAGCCATGGAGAAGAGTTTAGACACTAGGAGAAGATAAGGAACACACCCATTATCAAGAAATCACATTAGGATTCTCTTTTTAACCTGTTCCTTAAAACACTAGTGCTTAGGAAATCTATTGGAGGCAGAAGCAGTCAAGGGTAGCTTAGGGTTAGGGTTAGGGTTAGGGTGAGGGTTAGGGTACGGCTTAGGGTACGGGTTCGGGGAGGGGTTCGGGTAGGGCGTAGGGTATGGGTTAGGGTTAGGGTTAGGGCAAGGGTTAGGGTTAGGGCTCGGTTTAGGGTACGGGTTAGGATTAGGGTACGCGTTAGGGTTAGGGTAGTGGTTAGGGTTAGGGTACGCGTTAGGGTGAGGGTAGTTATTAAATCTATCCCACTCTCTAGATACCCCTTAGCACGTAAAGGAATATTATTTGGGGGTCCAGCCATGGAGAAGAGTTTAGACACGAGGAGAAGATAAGGAACACACCCATTATCAAGAAATCACATTAGGATTCTCTTTTTAACCTGTTCCTTAAAACACTAGTGCTTAGGAAATCTATTGGAGGCAGAAGCAGTCAAGGGTATCTTAGGGTTAGGGTTAGGGTTAGGGTGAGGGTTAGGGTACGGTTTAGGGTAGGGGTTCAGGGAGGGGTTCGGGTAGGGCGTAGGGTAAGGGTTAGGGTTAGGGTTAGAGTTAGTGTTAGGGTTAGGGCTCGGTTTAGGGTACGGGTTAGGATTAGGGTACGCGCTAGGGTTAGGTTAGGGGTTAGGGTTAGGGTACGCGTTAGGGTGAGGGTAGTTATTAAACCTATCCCACTCTCTAGATACCCCTTAGCACGTAAAGGAATATTATTTGGGGGTCCAGCCATGGAGAAGAGTTTAGACACTAGGAGAAGATAAGGAACACACCCATTATCACGAAATCACATTAGGATTCTCTTTTTAACCTGTTCCTTAAAACACTAGTGCTTAGGAAATCTATTGGAGGCAGAAGCAGTCAAGGGTAGCTTAGGGTTAGTGTTAGGGTTAGGGTGAGGGCTAGGGTATGGCTTAGGGTACGGGTTTGGGGAGGGGTTCGGGTAGGGCGTAGGGTATGGGTTAGGGTTAGGTTTAGGGCTAGCGTTAGGTTTAGGGCTCGGTTTAGGGTACGGGTTAGGATTAGGGTACGCGTTAGGGTTAGGGTAGGGGTTAGGGTCAGGGTACGCGTTAGGGTGAGGGTAGTTATTAAACCTATCCCACTCTCTAGATACCCCTTAGCACGTAAAGGAATATTATTTGGGGATCCAGCCATGGAGAAGAGTTTAGACACGAGGAGAAGATAAGGAACACACCCATTATCAAGAAATCACATTAGGATTCTCTTTTTCTCCTGTTCCTTAAAACACTAGTGCTTAGGAAATCTATTGGAGGCAGAAGCAGTCAAGGGTAGCTTAGGGTTAGGGTTAGGGTTAGGGTGAGGGTTAGGGTATGGCTTAGGGTACGGGTTCGGGGAGGGGTTCGGGTAGGGCGTAGGGTATGGGTTAGGGTTAGGGTTAGGTTTAGTGTTAGGGTTAGGCCTCGGTTAAGGGTACGGTTTAGGATTAGGGTACGTGTTAGTGTTAGGGTAGGGGTTAGGGTTAGGGTACGCGATAGGGTGAGGTTAGTTATTAAACCTATCCCACTCTGTAGATACCCCTTAGCACGTAAAGGAATATTATTTGGTGGTCCAGCCATGGAGAAGAGTTTAGACACTAGGAGAAGATAAGGAACACACCCATTATCAAGAAATCACATTAGGATTCTCTTTTTAACCTGTTCCTTAAAACACTAGTGCTTAGGAAATCTATTGGAGGCAGAAGCAGTCAAGGGTAGCTTAGGGTTAGGGTTAGGGTTAGGGTGAGGGTTAGGGTACGTCTTAGGGTACGGGTTCGGGGAGGGGTTCGGGTAGGGCGTAGGGTATGGGTTAGGGTTAGGGTTAGGGCAAGGGTTAGGGTTAGGGCTCGGTTTAGGGTACGGGTTAGGATTAGGGTACGCGTTAGGGTTAGGGTAGGGGTTAGGGTTAGGGTACGCGTTAGGGTGAGGGTAGTTATTAAATCTGTCCCATTCTCTAGATACCCCTTAGCACGTAAAGGAATATTATTTGGGGGTCCAGCCATGGAGAAGAGTTTAGACACGAGGAGAAGATAAGGAACACACCCATTATCAAGAAATCACATTAGGATTCTCTTTTTAACCTGTTCCTTAAAACACTAGTGCTTAGGAAATCTATTGGAGGCAGAAGCAGTCAAGGGTAGCTTAGGGTTAGGGTTAGGGTTAGGGTGAGGGTTAGGGTACGGCTTAGGGTACGGGTTCGGGGAGGGGTTCGGGTAGGGCGTAGGGTATGGGTTAGGGTTAGGGTTAGGGTTAGTGTTAGGGTTAGGGCTCGGTTTAGGGTACGGGTTAGGATTAGGGTACGCGTTAGTGTTAGGGTAGTGGTTAGGGTTAGGGTACGCTTTAGGGTGAGGGTAGTTATTAAACCTATCCCACTCTCTAGATACCCCTTAGCACGTAAAGGAATATTATTTGGGGGTCCAGCCATGGAGAAGAGTTTAGACACTAGGAGAAGATAAGGAACACACCCATTATCAAGAAATCACAATATGATTCTCTTTTTAAACTGTTCCTTAAAACACTAGTGCTTAGGAAATCTATTCGAGGCAGAAGCAGTCAAGGGTAGCTTAGGGTTAGGGTTAGGGTTAGGGTGAGGGCTAGGGTATGGCTTAGGGTACGGGTTCGGGGAGGGGTTCGGGTAGGGCGTAGGGTATGGGTTAGGGTTAGGGTTAGGGCTAGCGTTAGGTTTAGGGCTCGGTTTAGGGTACGGGTTAGGATTAGGGTACGCGTTAGGGTTAGGGTAGGGGTTAGGGTCAGGGTACGCGTTAGGGTGAGGGTAGTTATTAAACCTATCCCACTCTCTAGATACCCCTTAGCACGTAAAGGAATATTATTTGGGGGTCCAGCCATGGAGAAGAGTTTAGACACGAGGAGAAGATAAGGAACACACCCATTATCAAGAAATCACATTAGGATTCTCTTTTTCACCTGTTCCTTAAAACACTAGTGCTTAGGAAATCTATTGGAGGCAGAAGCAGTCAAGGGTAGCTTAGGGTTAGGGTTAGGGTTAGGGTGAGGGTTAGGGTATGGCTTAGGGTACGGGTTCGGGGAGGGGTTCGGGTAGGGCGTAGGGTATGGGTTAGGGTTAGGGTTAGGTTTAGTGTTAGGGTTAGGCCTCGGTTTAGGGTACGGTTTAGGATTAGGGTACGTGTTAGTGTTAGGGTAGGGGTTAGGGTTAGGGTACGCGATAGGGTGAGGTTAGTTATTAAACCTATCCCACTCTGTAGATACCCCTTAGCACGTAAAGGAATATTATTTGGTGGTCCAGCCATGGAGAAGAGTTTAGACACTAGGAGAAGATAAGGAACACACCCATTATCAAGAAATCACATTAGGATTCTCTTTTTAACCTGTTCCTTAAAACACTAGTGCTTAGGAAATCTATTGGAGGCAGAAGCAGTCAAGGGTAGCTTAGGGTTAGGGTTAGGGTTAGGGTGAGGGTTAGGGTACGGCTTAGGGTACGGGTTCGGGGAGGGGTTCGGGTAGGGCGTAGGGTATGGGTTAGGGTTAGGGTTAGGGCAAGGGTTAGAGTTAGGGCTAGGTTTAGGGTACGGGTTAGGATTAGGGTACGCGTTAGGGTTAGGGTAGGGGTTAGGGTTAGGGTACGCGTTAGGGTGAGGGTAGTTATTAAATCTGTCCCACTCTCTAGATACCCCTTAGCACGTAAAGGAATATTATTTGGGGGTCCAGCCATGGAGAAGAGTTTAGACACGAGGAGAAGATAAGGAACACACCCATTATCAAGAAATCACATTAGGATTCTCTTTTTAACCTGTTCCTTAAAACACTAGTGCTTAGGAAATCTATTGGAGGCAGAAGCAGTCAAGGGTAGGTTAGGGTTAGGGTTAGGGTTAGGGTGAGGGTTAGGGTACGGCTTAGGGTACGGGTTCGGGGAGGGGTTCGGGTAGGGCGTAGGGTATGGGTTAGGGTTAGGGTTAGGGTTAGTGTTAGGGTTAGGGCTCGGTTTAGGGTACGGGTTAGGATTAGGGTACGCGTTAGTGTTAGGGTAGTGGTTAGGGTTAGGGTACGCTTTAGGGTGAGGGTAGTTATTAAACCTATCCCACTCTCTAGATACCCCTTAGCACGTAAAGGAATATTATTTGGGGGTCCAGCCATGGAGAAGAGTTTAAACACTAGGAGAAGATAAGGAACACACCCATTATCAAGAAATCACAATATGATTCTCTTTTTAAACTGTTCCTTAAAACACTAGTGCTTAGGAAATCTATTGGAGGCAGAAGCAGTCAAGGGTAGCTTAGGGTTAGGGTTAGGGTTAGGGTGAGGGCTAGGGTATGGCTTAGGGTACGGGTTCGGGGAGGGGTTCGGGTAGGGCGTAGGGTATGGGTTAGGGTTAGGGTTAGGGTTAGTGTTATGGTTAGGGCTCGGTTTAGGGTACGGGTTAGGATTAGGGTACGCGTTAGGGTTAGGGTAGGGGTTAGGGTTAGGGTACGTGTTAGGGTGAGGGTAGTTATTAAACCTATCACACTCTCTAGATACCCCTAAGTACATAAAGGAATATTATTTGGGGGTCCAGCCATGGAGAAGAGTTTAGACACGAGGAGAAGATAAGGAACACACCAATTATCACGAAATCACATTAGGATTCTCTTTTTAACCTGTTCCTTAAAACACTAGTGCTTAGGAAATCTATTGGAGGCAGAAGCAGTCAAGGGTAGCTTCGGGTTAGGGTTAGGGTTAGGGTGAGGGTTAGGGTACGGCTTAGGTTACGGGTTCGGGGAGGGGTTCGGGTTGGGCGTAGGGTATGGGTTAGGGTTAGGGTTAGGGCTAGTGTTAGGTTTAGGGCTCGGTTTAGGGTACGGGTTAGGATTAGGGTACGCGTTAGGGTTAGGGTAGGGGTTAGGGTTAGGGTACGCGTTAGGGTGAGGGTAGTTATTAAACCTATCCCACTCTCTAGATACCCCTTAGCACTTAAAGGAATATTATGTGGGGGTCCAGCCATGGAGAAGAGTTTAGACATGAGGAGAAGATAAGGAACACACCCATTATCAAGAAATCACATTAGGATTCTCTTTTTAACCTGTTCCTTAAAACACTAGTGCTTAGGAAATCTATTGGAGGAAGAAGCAGTCAAGGGTAGCATAGGGTTAGGGTTAGGGTTAGGGTGAGGGTTAGGGTACGACTTAGGGTACGGGTTCGGGGAGGGGTTCGGGTAGGGCGTAGGGTATGGGTTAGGGTTAGGGTTAGGGTTAGTGTTAGGGTTAGGGCTCGGTTAAGGGTACGGGTTAGGATTAGGGTACGCGTTAGTGTTAGGGTAGTGGTTAGGGTTAGGGTACGCTTTAGGGTGAGGGTAGTTATTAAACCTATCAAACTCTCTAGATACCCCTTAGCACGTAAAGGAATATTATTTGGGGGTCCAGCCATGGAGAAGAGTTTAGACACTAGGAGAAGATAAGGAACACACCCATTATCAAGAAATCACATTAGGATTCTCTTTTTAACCTGTTCCTTAAAACACTAGTGCTTAGGAAATCTATTGGAGGCAGAAGCCGTCAAGGGTAGCTTAGGGTTAGGTTTAGGGTTAGGGTACGGCTTAGGGTACGGGTTCGGGGAGGGGTTCGGGTAGGGCGTAGGGTATGGGTTAGGGTTACGGTTAGGGTTAGTGTTAGGGTTAGGGCTCGGTTTAGGGTACGGGTTAGGATTACGGTACGCGTTAGGGTTAGGGTAGGGGTTAGGGTTAGTGTACGCGTTAGGGAGAGGGTAGTTATTAAACCTATCCCACTCTCTAGATACCCCTTAGCACGTACAGGAATATTATTTGGGGGTCCAGCCATGGAGAAGAGTTTAGACACGAGGAGAAGATAAGGAACACACCCATTATCAAGAAATCACATTAGGATTCTCTTTTTCACCTGTTCCTTAAAACACTAGTGCTTAGGAAATCTATTGGAGGCAGAAGCAGTCAAGGGTAGCTTAGGGTTAGGGTTAGGGTTAGGGTGAGGGTTAGGGTATGGCTTAGGGTACGGGTTCGGGGAGGGGTTCGGGTAGGGCGTAGGGCATGGTTTAGGGTTAGGGTTAGGGTTAGTGTTAGGGTTAGGGCTCGGTTTAGGGTACGGGTTAGGATTAGGGTACGCGTTAGTGTTAGGATAGGGGTTAGGGTTAGGGTACGCGATAGGGTGAGGTTAGTTATTAAACCTATCCCACTCTCTAGATACCCCTTAGCACGTAAAGGAATATTATTTGGGGGTCCAGCCATGGAGAAGAGTTTAGACACTAGGAGAAGATAAGGAACACACCCATTATCAAGAAATCACATTAGGATTCTCTTTTTAACCTGTTCCTTAAAACACTAGTGCTTAGGAAATCTATTGGAGGCAGAAGCAGTCAAGGGTAGCTTAGGTTTAGGGTGAGGGTTAGGGTACGGCTTAGGGTACGGGTTCGGGGAGGGGTTCGGGTAGGGCGTAGAGTATTGGTTAGGGTTAGGGTTAGGGCTAGTGTTAGGGTAAGGGCTCGGTTTAGGGTACGGGTTAGGATTAGGGTACGCGTTAGGGTTAGGGTAGGGGTTAGGGTTAGGGAACGCGTTATGGTGAGGGTAGTTATTAAACCTATCCCACTCTCTAGATACCCCTTAGCACGTAAAGGAATAATATTTGGGGGTCCAGCCATGGAGAAGAGTTTAGACACGAGGAGAAGATAAGGAACACACCCATTATCAAGAAATCACATTAGGATTCTCTTTTTAACCTGTTATTTAAAACACTAGTGCTTAGGAAATCTATTGGAGGCAGAAGCCGTCAAGGGTAGCTTAGGGTTAGGGTTAGGGTTAGGGTGAGGGTTAGGGTACGGTTTAGGGTACGGGTTCAGGGAGGGGTTCGGGTAGGGCGTAGGGTATGGGTTAGGGTTAGGGTTAGAGTTAGTGTTAGGGTTCGGGCTCGGTTTAGGGTACGGGTTAGGATTAGGGTACGCGCTAGGGTTAGGTTAGGGGTTAGAGTTAGGGTACGCGTTAGGGTGAGGATAGTTATTAAACCTATCCCACTCTCTAGATACCCCTTAGCACGTAAAGGAATATTGTTTGGGGGTCCAGCCATGGAGAAGAGTTTAGACACTAGGAGAAGATAAGGAACACACCCATTATCACGAAATCATATTAGGATTCTCTTTTTAACCTGTTCCTTAAAACACTAGTGCTTAGGAAATCTATTGGAGGCAGAAGCAGTCAAGGGTAGCTTAGGGTTAGTGTTAGGGTTAGGGTGAGGGCTAGGGTATGGCTTAGGGTACGGGTTCGGGGAGGGGTTCGGGTAGGGCGTAGGGTATGGGTTAGGGTTAGGGTTAGGGCTAGTGTTAGGTTTAGGGCTCGGTTTAGGGTACGGGTTAGGATTAGGGTACGCGTTAGGGTTAGGGTAGGGGTTAGGGTTAGGGTACGCGTTAGGGTGAGGGTAGTTATTAAACCTATCCTACTCTCTAAATACCCCTTAGCACGTAAAGGAATATTATTTGGGGGTCCAGCCATGGAGAAGAGTTTAGACACGAGGAGAAGATAAGGAACACAGCCATTATCAAGAAATCACATTAGGATTCTCTTTTTAACCTGTTCCTTAAAACACTAGTGCTTAGGAAATCTATTGGAGGCAGAAGCAGTCAAGGGTAGCTTAGGGTTAGGGTTAGGGTTAGGGTGAGGGTTAGGGTACGGCTTAGGGTACGGGTTCGGGGAGGGGTTCGGGTAGGGCGTAGGGTATGGGTTAGGGTTAGGGTTAGGGCAAGGGTTAGGGTTAGGGCTCGGTTTAGGGTACGGGTTAGGATTAGGGTACGCGTTAGGGTTAGGGTAGTGGTTAGGGTTAGGGTACGCGTTAGGGTGAGGGTAGTTATTAAATCTATCCCACTCTCTAGATACCCCTTAGCACGTAAAGGAATATTATTTGGGGGTCCAGCCATGGAGAAGAGTTTAGACACGAGGAGAAGATAAGGAACACACCCATTATCAAGAAATCACATTAGGATTCTCTTTTTAACCTGTTCCTTAAAACACTAGTGCTTAGGAAATCTATTGGAGGCAGAAGCAGTCAAGGGTATCTTAGGGTTAGGGTTAGGGTTAGGGTGAGGGTTAGGGTACGGTTTAGGGTAGGGGTTCAGGGAGGGGTTCGGGTAGGGCGTAGGGTAAGGGTTAGGGTTAGGGTTAGAGTTAGTGTTAGGGTTAGGGCTCGGTTTAGGGTACGGGTTAGGATTAGGGTACGCGCTAGGGTTAGGTTAGGGGTTAGGGTTAGGGTACGCGTTAGGGTGAGGGTAGTTATTAAACCTATCCCACTCTCTAGATACCCCTTAGCACGTAAAGGAATATTATTTGGGGGTCCAGCCATGGAGAAGAGTTTAGACACTAGGAGAAGATAAGGAACACACCCATAATCACGAAATCACATTAGGATTCTCTTTTTAACCTGTTCCTTAAAACACTAGTGCTTAGGAAATCTATTGGAGGCAGAAGCAGTCAAGGGTAGCTTAGGGTTAGTGTTAGGGTTAGGGTGAGGGCTAGGGTATGGCTTAGGGTACGGGTTTGGGGAGGGGTTCGGGTAGGGCGTAGGGTATGGGTTAGGGTTAGGTTTAGGGCTAGCGTTAGGTTTAGGGCTCGGTTTAGGGTACGGGTTAGGATTAGGGTACGCGTTAGGGTTAGGGTAGGGGTTAGGGTCAGGGTACGCGTTAGGGTGAGGGTAGTTATTAAACCTATCCCACTCTCTAGATACCCCTTAGCACGTAAAGGAATATTATTTGGGGGTCCAGCCATGGAGAAGAGTTTAGACACGAGGAGAAGATAAGGAACACACCCATTATCAAGAAATCACATTAGGATTCTCTTTTTCTCCTGTTCCTTAAAACACTAGTGCTTAGGAAATCTATTGGAGGCAGAAGCAGTCAAGGGTAGCTTAGGGTTAGGGTTAGGGTTAGGGTGAGGGTTAGGGTATGGCTTAGGGTACGGGTTCGGGGAGGGGTTCGGGTAGGGCGTAGGGTATGTGTTAGGGTTAGGGTTAGGTTTAGTGTTAGGGTTAGGCCTCGGTTAAGGGTACGGTTTAGGATTAGGGTACGTGTTAGTGTTAGGGTAGGGGTTAGGGTTAGGGTACGCGATAGGGTGAGGTTAGTTATTAAACCTATCCCACTCTGTAGATACCCCTTAGCACGTAAAGGAATATTATTTGGTGGTCCAGCCATGGAGAAGAGTTTAGACACTAGGAGAAGATAAGGAACACACCCATTATCAAGAAATCACATTAGGATTCTCTTTTTCACCTGTTCCTTAAAACACTAGTGCTTAGGAAATCTATTGGAGGCAGAAGCAGTCAAGGGTAGCTTAGGGTTAGGGTTAGGGTTAGGGTGAGGGTTAGGGTACGGCTTAGGGTACGGGTTCGGGGAGGGGTTCGGGTAGGGCGTAGGGTATGGGTTAGGGTTAGGGTTAGGGCAAGGGTTAGGGTTAGGGCTCGGTTTAGGGTACGGGTTAGGATTAGGGTACGCGTTAGGGTTAGGGTAGGGGTTAGGGTTAGGGTACGCGTTAGGGTGAGGGTAGTTATTAAATCTGTCCCATTCTCTAGATACCCCTTAGCACGTAAAGGAATATTATTTGGGGGTCCAGCCATGGAGAAGAGTTTAGACACGAGGAGAAGATAAGGAACACACCCATTATCAAGAAATCACATTAGGATTCTCTTTTTAACCTGTTCCTTAAAACACTAGTGCTTAGGAAATCTATTGGAGGCAGAAGCAGTCAAGGGTAGCTTAGGGTTAGGGTTAGGGTTAGGGTGAGGGTTAGGGTACGGCTTAGGGTACGGGTTCGGGGAGGGGTTCGGGTAGGGCGTAGGGTATGGGTTAGGGTTAGGGTTAGGGTTAGTGTTAGGGTTAGGGCTCGGTTTAGGGTACGGGTTAGGATTAGGGTACGCGTTAGTGTTAGGGTAGTGGTTAGGGTTAGGGTACGCTTTAGGGTGAGGGTAGTTATTAAACCTATCCCACTCTCTAGATACCCCTTAGCACGTAAAGGAATATTATTTGGGGGTCCAGCCATGGAGAAGAGTTTAGACACTAGGAGAAGATAAGGAACACACCCATTATCAAGAAATCACAATATGATTCTCTTTTTAAACTGTTCCTTAAAACACTAGTGCTTAGGAAATCTATTGGAGGCAGAAGCAGTCAAGGGTAGCTTAGGGTTAGGGTTAGGGTTAGGGTGAGGGCTAGGGTATGGCTTAGGGTACGGGTTCGGGGAGGGGTTCGGGTAGGGCGTAGGGTATGGGTTAGGGTTAGGGTTAGGGCTAGCGTTAGGTTTAGGGCTCGGTTTAGGGTACGGGTTAGGATTAGGGTACGCGTTAGGGTTAGGGTAGGGGTTAGGGTCAGGGTACGCGTTAGGGTGAGGGTAGTTATTAAACCTATCCCACTCTCTAGATACCCCTTAGCACGTAAAGGAATATTATTTGGGGGTCCAGCCATGGAGAAGAGTTTAGACACGAGGAGAAGATAAGGAACACACCCATTATCAAGAAATCACATTAGGATTCTCTTTTTCACCTGTTCCTTAAAACACTAGTGCTTAGGAAATCTATTGGAGGCAGAAGCAGTCAAGGGTAGCTTAGGGTTAGGGTTAGGGTTAGGGTGAGGGTTAGGGTATGGCTTAGGGTACGGGTTCGGGGAGGGGTTCGGGTAGGGCGTAGGGTATGGGTTAGGGTTAGGGTTAGGTTTAGTGTTAGGGTTAGGCCTCGGTTTAGGGTACGGTTTAGGATTAGGGTACGTGTTAGTGTTAGGGTAGGGGTTAGGGTTAGGGTACGCGATAGGGTGAGGTTAGTTATTAAACCTATCCCACTCTGTAGATACCCCTTAGCACGTAAAGGAATATTATTTGGTGGTCCAGCCATGGAGAAGAGTTTAGACACTAGGAGAAGATAAGGAACACACCCATTATCAAGAAATCACATTAGGATTCTCTTTTTAACCTGTTCCTTAAAACACTAGTGCTTAGGAAATCTATTGGAGGCAGAAGCAGTCAAGGGTAGCTTAGGGTTAGGGTTAGGGTTAGGGTGAGGGTTAGGGTACGGCTTAGGGTACGGGTTCGGGGAGGGGTTCGGGTAGGGCGTAGGGTATGGGTTAGGGTTAGGGTTAGGGCAAGGGTTAGAGTTAGGGCTAGGTTTAGGGTACGGGTTAGGATTAGGGTACGCGTTAGGGTTAGGGTAGGGGTTAGGGTTAGGGTACGCGTTAGGGTGAGGGTAGTTATTAAATCTGTCCCACTCTCTAGATACCCCTTAGCAGGTAAAGGAATATTATTTGGGGGTCCAGCCATGGAGAAGAGTTTAGACACGAGGAGAAGATAAGGAACACACCCATTATCAAGAAATCACATTAGGATTCTCTTTTTAACCTGTTCCTTAAAACACTAGTGCTTAGGAAATCTATTGGAGGCAGAAGCAGTCAAGGGTAGCTTAGGGTTAGGGTTAGGGTTAGGGTGAGGGTTAGGGTACGGCTTAGGGTACGGGTTCGGGGAGGGGTTCGGGTAGGGCGTAGGGTATGGGTTAGGGTTAGGGTTAGGGTTAGTGTTAGGGTTAGGGCTCGGTTTAGGGTACGGGTTAGGATTAGGGTACGCGTTAGTGTTAGGGTAGTGGTTAGGGTTAGGGTACGCTTTAGGGTGAGGGTAGTTATTAAACCTATCCCACTCTCTAGATACCCCTTAGCACGTAAAGGAATATTATTTGGGGGTCCAGCCATGGAGAAGAGTTTAGACACTAGGAGAAGATAAGGAACACACCCATTATCAAGAAATCACAATATGATTCTCTTTTTAAACTGTTCCTTAAAACACTAGTGCTTAGGAAATCTATTGGAGGCAGAAGCAGTCAAGGGTAGCTTAGGGTTAGGGTTAGGGTTAGGGTGAGGGCTAGGGTATGGCTTAGGGTACGGGTTCGGGGAGGGGTTCGGGTAGGGCGTAGGGTATGGGTTAGGGTTAGGGTTAGGGTTAGTGTTATGGTTAGGGCTCGGTTTAGGGTACGGGTTAGGATTAGGGTACGCGTTAGGGTTAGGGTAGGGGTTAGGGTTAGGGTACGTGTTAGGGTGAGGGTAGTTATTAAACCTATCACACTCTCTAGATACCCCTAAGTACATAAAGGAATATTATTTGGGGGTCCAGCCATGGAGAAGGGTTTAGACACGAGGAGAAGATAAGGAACACACCAATTATCACGAAATCACATTAGGATTCTCTTTTTAACCTGTTCCTTAAAACACTAGTGCTTAGGAAATCTATTGGAGGCAGAAGCAGTCAAGGGTAGCTTCGGGTTAGGGTTAGGGTTAGGGTGAGGGTTAGGGTACGGCTTAGGTTACGGGTTCGGGGAGGGGTTCGGGTAGGGCGTAGGGTATGGGTTAGGGTTAGGGTTAGGGCTAGTGTTAGGTTTAGGGCTCGGTTTAGGGTACGGGTTAGGATTAGGGTACGCGTTAGGGTTAGGGTAGGGGTTAGGGTTAGTGTACGCGTTAGGGTGAGGGTAGTTATTAAACCTATCCCACTCTCTAGATACCCCTTAGCACTTAAAGGAATATTATGTGGGGGTCCAGCCATGGAGAAGAGTTTAGACACGAGGAGAAGATAAGGAACACACCCATTATCAAGAAATCACATTAGGATTCTCTTTTTAACCTGTTCCTTAAAACACTAGTGCTTAGGAAATCTATTGGAGGAAGAAGCAGTCAAGGGTAGCATAGGGTTAGGGTTAGGGTTAGGGTGAGGGTTAGGGTACGACTTAGGGTACGGGTTCGGGGAGGGGTTCGGGTAGGGCGTAGGGTATGGGTTAGGGTTAGGGTTAGGGTTAGTGTTAGGGTTAGGGCTCGGTTAAGGGTACGGGTTAGGATTAGGGTACGCGTTAGTGTTAGGGTAGTGGTTAGGGTTAGGGTACGCTTTAGGGTGAGGGTAGTTATTAAACCTATCAAACTCTCTAGATACCCCTTAGCACGTAAAGGAATATTATTTGGGGGTCCAGCCATGGAGAAGAGTTTAGACACTAGGAGAAGATAAGGAACACACCCATTATCAAGAAATCACATTAGGATTCTCTTTTTAACCTGTTCCTTAAAACACTAGTGCTTAGGAAATCTATTGGAGGCAGAAGCCGTCAAGGGTAGCTTAGGGTTAGGTTTAGGGTTAGGGTACGGCTTAGGGTACGGGTTCGGGGAGGGGTTCGGGTAGGGCGTAGGGTATGGGTTAGGGTTACGGTTAGGGTTAGTGTTAGGGTTAGGGCTCGGTTTAGGGTACGGGTTAGGATTACGGTACGCGTTAGGGTTAGGGTAGGGGTTAGGGTTAGTGTACGCGTTAGGGAGAGGGTAGTTATTAAACCTATCCCACTCTCTAGATACCCCTTAGCACGTACAGGAATATTATTTGGGGGTCCAGCCATGGAGAAGAGTTTAGACACGAGGAGAAGATAAGGAACACACCCATTATCAAGAAATCACATTAGGATTCTCTTTTTCACCTGTTCCTTAAAACACTAGTGCTTAGGAAATCTATTGGAGGCAGAAGCAGTCAAGGGTAGCTTAGGGTTAGGGTTAGGGTTAGGGTGAGGGTTAGGGTATGGCTTAGGGTACGGGTTCGGGGAGGGGTTCGGGTAGGGCGTAGGGCATGGTTTAGGGTTAGGGTTAGGGTTAGTGTTAGGGTTAGGGCTCGGTTTAGGTTACGGGTTAGGATTAGGGTACGCGTTAGTGTTAGGATAGGGGTTAGGGTTAGGGTACGCGATAGGGTGAGGTTAGTTATTAAACCTATCCCACTCTCTAGATACCCCTTAGCACGTAAAGGAATATTATTTGGGGGTCCAGCCATGGAGAAGAGTTTAGACACTAGGAGAAGATAAGGAACACACCCATTATCAAGAAATCACATTAGGATTCTCTTTTTAACCTGTTCCTTAAAACACTAGTGCTTAGGAAATCTATTGGAGGCAGAAGCAGTCAAGGGTAGCTTAGGTTTAGGGTGAGGGTTAGGGTACGGCTTAGGGTACGGGTTCGGGGAGGGGTTCGGGTAGGGCGTAGAGTATTGGTTAGGGTTAGGGTTAGGGCTAGTGTTAGGGTAAGGGCTCGGTTTAGGGTACGGGTTAGGATTAGGGTACGCGTTAGGGTTAGGGTAGGGGTTAGGGTTAGGGAACGCGTTAGGGTGAGGGTAGTTATTAAACCTATCCCACTCTCTAGATACCCCTTAGCACGTAAAGGAATAATATTTGGGGGTCCAGCCATGGAGAAGAGTTTAGACACGAGGAGAAGATAAGGAACACACCCATTATCAAGAAATCACATTAGGATTCTCTTTTTAACCTGTTACTTAAAACACTAGTGCTTAGGAAATCTATTGGAGGCAGAAGCCGTCAAGGGTAGCTTAGGGTTAGGGTTAGGGTTAGGGTGAGGGTTAGGGTACGGTTTAGGGTACGGGTTCAGGGAGGGGTTCGGGTAGGGCGTAGGGTATGGGTTAGGGTTAGGGTTAGAGTTAGTGTTAGGGTTCGGGCTCGGTTTAGGGTACGGGTTAGGATTAGGGTACGCGCTAGGGTTAGGTTAGGGGTTAGAGTTAGGGTACGCGTTAGGGTGAGGATAGTTATTAAACCTATCCCACTCTCTAGATACCCCTTAGCACGTAAAGGAATATTGTTTGGGGGTCCAGCCATGGAGAAGAGTTTAGACACTAGGAGAAGATAAGGAACACACCCATTATCACGAAATCATATTAGGATTCTCTTTTTAACCTGTTCCTTAAAACACTAGTGCTTAGGAAATCTATTGGAGGCAGAAGCAGTCAAGGGTAGCTTAGGGTTAGTGTTAGGGTTAGGGTGAGGGCTAGGGTATGGCTTAGGGTACGGGTTCGGGGAGGGGTTCGGGTAGGGCGTAGGGTATGGGTTAGGGTTAGGGTTAGGGCTAGTGTTAGGTTTAGGGCTCGGTTTAGGGTACGGGTTAGGATTAGGGTACGCGTTAGGGTTAGGGTAGGGGTTAGGGTTAGGGTACGCGTTAGGGTGAGGGTAGTTATTAAACCTATCCTACTCTCTAAATACCCCTTAGCACGTAAAGGAATATTATTTGGGGGTCCAGCCATGGAGAAGAGTTTAGACACGAGGAGAAGATAAGGAACACAGCCATTATCAAGAAATCACATTAGGATTCTCTTTTTAACCTGTTCCTTAAAACACTAGTGGTTAGGAAATCTATTGGAGGCAGAAGCCGTCAAGGGTAGCTTAGGGTTAGGGTTAGGGTTAGGGTGAGGGTTAGGGTACGGCTTAGGGTACGGGTTCGGGGAGGGGTTCGGGTAGGGCGTAGGGTATGGGTTAGGGTTAGGGTTAGGGTTAGTGTTAGGGTTAGGGCTCGGTTTAGGGTACGGGTTAGGATTAGGGTACGCGTTAGGGTTAGGGTAGGGGTTAGGGTTAGTGTACGCGTTAGGGTGAGGGTAGTTATTAAACCTATCCCACTCTCTAGATACCCCTTAGCACGTACAGGAATATTTTTGGGGGTCCAGCCATGGAGAAGAGTTTAGACACTAGGAGAAGATAAGGAACACACCCATTATCACGAAATTACATTAGGATTCTCTTTTTAACCTGTTCCTTAAAACACTAGTGCTTACGAAATCTATTGGAGGCAGAAGCCGTCAAGGGTAGCTTAGGGTTAGGGTTAGGTTTAGGGTGAGGGTTAGGGTATGGCTTAGGGTACGGGTTCGGGGAGGGGTTCGGGTAGGGCGTAGGGTATGGGTTAGGTATAGGGTTAGGGCTAGTGTTAGGGTTAGGGCTCGGTTTAGGGTATGGGTTCGGATTAGGGTACGCGTTACGGTTAGGGTAGGGGTTAGGGTTAGGGTACGCATTAGGGTGCGGGTAGTTATTAAACCTATCACACTCTCTAGAAACCCCTTAGCACGTAAAGGAATATTATTTGGGGGTCCAGCCATGGAGAAGAGTTTAGACACGAGGAGAAGATAAGGAACACACCCATTATCAAGAAATCACATTTGGATTCTCATTTTCACCTGTTCCTTAAAACACTAGTGCTTAGGAAATCTATTGGAGGCAGAAGCAGTCAAGGGTAGCTTAGGGTTAGGGTTAGGGTTAGGGTGAGGGTTAGGGTATGGCTTAGGGTACGGGTTCGGGGAGGGGTTCGGGTAGGGCGTAGGGTATGGGTTAGGGTTAGGGTTAGGTTTAGTGTTAGGGTTAGGGCTCGGTTTAGGGTACGGGTTAGGATTAGTGTACGTGTTAGTGTTAGGGTAGGGGTTAGGGTTAGGGTACGCGATAGGGTGAGGTTAGTTATTAAACCTATCCCACTCTGTAGATACCCCTTAGCACGTAAAGGAATATTATTTGGTGGTCCAGCCATGGAGAAGAGTTTAGACACTAGGAGAAGATAAGGAACACACCCATTATCAAGAAATCACATTAGGATTCTCTTTTTCACATGTTCCTTAAAACACTAGTGCTTAGGAAATCTATTGGAGGCAGAAGCAGTCAAGGGTAGCTTAGGGTTAGGGTTAGGGTTAGGGTGAGGGTTAGGGTACGGCTTAGGGTACGGGTTCGGGGAGGGGTTCGGGTAGGGCATAGGGTATGGGTTAGGGTTAGGGTTAGGGCAAGGGTTAGGGTTAGGGCTCGGTTTAGGGTACGGGTTAGGATTAGGGTACGCGTTAGGGTTAGGGTAGGGGTTAGGGTTAGGGTACGTGTTAGGGTGAGGGTAGTTATTAAATCTATCCTACTCTCTAGATACCCCTTAGCACGTAAAGGAATATTATTTGGGGGTCCAGCCATGGAGAAGAGTTTAGACACGAGGAGAAGATAAGGAACACACCCATTATCAAGAAATCACATTAGGATTCTCTTTTTAACCTGTTCCTTAAAACACTAGTGCTTAGGAAATCTATTGGAGGCAGAAGCAGTCAAGGGTAGCTTAGGGTTAGGGTTAGGGTTAGGGTGAGGGTTAGGGTACGGCTTAGGGTACGGGTTCGGGGAGGGGTTCGGGTAGAGCGTAGGGTATTGGTTAGGGTTAGGGTTAGGGCTCGGTTTAGGGTACGGGTTAGGATTAGGGTACGTGTTAGTGTTAGGGTAGGGGTTAGGGTTAGGGTACGCGATAGGGTGAGGTTAGTTATTAAACCTATCCCACTCTGTAGATACCCCTTAGCACGTAAAGGAATATTATTTGGTGGTCCAGCCATGGAGAAGAGTTTAGACACTAGGAGAAGATAAGGAACACACCCATTATCAAGAAATCACATTAGGATTCTCTTTTTCACCTGTTCCTTAAAACACTAGTGCTTAGGAAATCTATTGGAGGCAGAAGCAGTCAAGGGTAGCTTAGGGTTAGGGTTAGGGTTAGGGTGAGGGTTAGGGTACGGCTTAGGGTATGGGTTCGGGGAGGGGTTCGGGTAGGGCATAGGGTATGGGTTAGGGTTAGGGTTAGGGCAAGGGTTAGGGTTAGGGCTCGGTTTAGGGTACGGGTTAGGATTAGGGTACGCGTTAGGGTTAGGGTAGGGGTTAGGGTTAGGGTACGCGTTAGGGTGAGGGTAGTTATTAAATCTATCCCACTCTCTAGATACCCCTTAGCACGTAAAGGAATATTATTTGGGGGTCCAGCCATGGAGAAGAGTTTAGACACGAGGAGAAGATAAGGAACACACCCATTATCAAGAAATCACATTAGGATTCTCTTTTTAACCTGTTCCTTAAAACACTAGTGCTTAGGAAATCTATTGGAGGCAGAAGCAGTCAAGGGTAGCTTAGGGTTAGGGTTAGGGTTAGGGTGAGGGTTAGGGTACGGCTTAGGTTACGGTTTCGGGGAGGGGTTCGGGTAGGGCGTAGGGTATGGGTTAGGGTTAGGGTTAGGGCTAGTGTTAGGTTTAGGGCTCGGTTTAGGGTACGGGTTATGATTAGGGTACGCGTTAGGGTTAGGATAGGGGTTAGGGTTAGGGTACGCGTTAGGGTGAGGGTAGTTATTAAACCTATCCCACTCTCTAGATACCCCTTAGCACGTAAAGGAATATTATTTGGGGGTCCAGCCATGGAGAAGAGTTTAGACACTAGGAGAAGATAAGGAACACACCCATTATCAAGAAATCACAATATGATTCTCTTTTTAAACTGTTCCTTAAAACACTAGTGCTTAGGAAATCTATTGGAGGCAGAAGCAGTCAAGGGTAGCTTAGGGTTAGGGTTAGGGTTAGGGTGAGGGCTAGGGTATGGCTTAGGGTACGGGTTCGGGGAGGGGTTCGGGTAGGGCGTAGGGTATGGGTTAGGGTTAGGGTTAGGGTTAGTGTTATGGTTAGGGCTCGGTTTAGGGTACGGGTTAGGATTAGGGTACGCGTTAGGGTTAGGGTAGGGGTTAGGGTTAGGGTACGTGTTAGGGTGAGGGTAGTTATTAAACCTATCACACTCTCTAGATACCCCTAAGTACATAAAGGAATATTATTTGGGGGTCCAGCCATGGAGAAGAGTTTAGACACGAGGAGAAGATAAGGAACACACCAATTATCACGAAATCACATTAGGATTCTCTTTTTAACCTGTTCCTTAAAACACTAGTGCTTAGGAAATCTATTGGAGGCAGAAGCAGTGAAGGGTAGCTTCGGGTTAGGGTTAGGGTTAGGGTGAGGGTTAGGGTACGGCTTAGGTTACGGGTTCGGGGAGGGGTTCGGGTAGGGCGTAGGGTATGGGTTAGGGTTAGGGTTAGGGCTAGTGTTAGGTTTAGGGCTCGGTTTAGGGTACGGGTTAGGATTAGGGTACGCGTTAGGGTTAGGGTAGGGGTTAGGGTTAGGGTACGCGTTAGGGTGAGGGTAGTTATTAAACCTATCCCACTCTCTAGATACCCCTTAGCACTTAAAGGAATATTATGTGGGGTCCAGCCATGGAGAAGAGTTTAGACACGAGGAGAAGATAAGGAACACACCCATTATCAAGAAATCACATTAGGATTCTCTTTTTAACCTGTTCCTTAAAACACTAGTGCTTAGGAAATCTATTGGAGGAAGAAGCAGTCAAGGGTAGCATAGGGTTAGGGTTAGGGTTAGGGTGAGGGTTAGGGTACGACTTAGGGTACGGGTTCGGGGAGGGGTTCGGGTAGGGCGTAGGGTATGGGTTAGGGTTAGGGTTAGGGTTAGTGTTAGGGTTAGGGCTCGGTTAAGGGTACGGGTTAGGATTAGGGTACGCGTTAGTGTTAGGGTAGTGGTTAGGGTTAGGGTACGCTTTAGGGTGAGGGTAGTTATTAAACCTATCAAACTCTCTAGATACCCCTTAGCACGTAAAGGAATATTATTTGGGGGTCCAGCCATGGAGAAGAGTTTAGACACTAGGAGAAGATAAGGAACACACCCATTATCAAGAAATCACATTAGGATTCTCTTTTTAACCTGTTCCTTAAAACACTAGTGCTTAGGAAATCTATTGGAGGCAGAAGCCGTCAAGGGTAGCTTAGGGTTAGGTTTAGGGTTAGGGTACGGCTTAGGGTACGGGTTCGGGGAGGGGTTCGGGTAGGGCGTAGGGTATGGGTTAGGGTTACGGTTAGGGTTAGTGTTAGGGTTAGGGCTCGGTTTAGGGTACGGGTTAGGATTACGGTACGCGTTAGGGTTAAGGTAGGGGTTAGGGTTAGTGTACGCGTTAGGGAGAGGGTAGTTATTAAACCTATCCCACTCTCTAGATACCCCTTAGCACGTACAGGAATATTACTTGGGGGTCCAGCCATGGAGAAGAGTTTAGACACGAGGAGAAGATAAGGAACACACCCATTATCAAGAAATCACATTAGGATTCTCTTTTTCACCTGTTCCTTAAAACACTAGTGCTTAGGAAATCTATTGGAGGCAGAAGCAGTCAAGGGTAGCTTAGGGTTAGGGTTAGGGTTAGGGTGAGGGTTAGGGTATGGCTTAGGGTACGGGTTCGGGGAGGGGTTCGGGTAGGGCGTAGGGCATGGTTTAGGGTTAGGGTTAGGGTTAGTGTTAGGGTTAGGGCTCGGTTTAGGGTACGGGTTAGGATTAGGGTACGCGTTAGTGTTAGGATAGGGGTTAGGGTTAGGGTACGCGATAGGGTGAGGTTAGTTATTAAACCTATCCCACTCTCTAGATACCCCTTAGCACGTAAAGGAATATTATTTGGGGGTCCAGCCATGGAGAAGAGTTTAGACACTAGGAGAAGATAAGGAACACACCCATTATCAAGAAATCACATTAGGATTCTCTTTTTAACCTGTTCCTTAAAACACTAGTGCTTAGGAAATCTATTGGAGGCAGAAGCCGTCAAGGGTAGCTTAGGTTTAGGGTGAGGGTTAGGGTACGGCTTAGGGTACGGGTTCGGGGAGGGGTTCGGGTAGGGCGTAGGGTATGGGTTAGGGTTAGGGTTAGGGCTAGTGTTAGGGTTAGGGCTCGGTTTAGGGTACAGGTTAGGATTAGGGTACGCGTTAGGGTTAGGGTAGGGGTTAAGGTTAGTGTACGCGTTAGGGTGAAGGTAGTTATTAAACCTATCCCACTCTCTAGATACCCCTTAGCACGTACAGGTATATTATTGGGGGTCCAGCCATGGAGAAGAGTTTAGACACTAGGAGAAGATAAGGAACACACCCATTATCAAGAAATCACATTAGGATTCTCTTTTTAACCTGTTCCTTAAAACACTAGTGCTTAGGAAATCTATTGGAGGCAGAAGCTGTCAAGGGTAGCTTAGGGTTAGGGTTAGGGTTAGGGTGAGGGTTAGGGTACGGCTTAGGTTACGGTTTCGGGGAGGGGTTCGGGTAGGGCGTAGGGTATGGGTTAGGGTTAGGGTTAGGGCTAGTGTTAGGTTTAGGGCTCGGTTTAGGGTACGGGTTATGATTAGGGTACGCGTTAGGGTTAGGATAGGGGTTAGGGTTAGGGTACGCGTTAGGGTGAGGGTAGTTATTAAACCTATCCCACTCTCTAGATACCCCTTAGCACGTAAAGGAATATTATTTGGGGGTCCAGCCATGGAGAAGAGTTTAGACACTAGGAGAAGATAAGGAACACACCCATTATCAAGAAATCACAATATGATTCTCTTTTTAAACTGTTCCTTAAAACACTAGTGCTTAGGAAATCTATTGGAGGCAGAAGCAGTCAAGGGTAGCTTAGGGTTAGGGTTAGGGTTAGGGTGAGGGCTAGGGTATGGCTTAGGGTACGGGTTCGGGGAGGGGTTCGGGTAGGGCGTAGGGTATGGGTTAGGGTTAGGGTTAGAGTTAGTGTTATGGTTAGGGCTCGGTTTAGGGTACGGGTTAGGATTAGGGTACGCGTTAGGGTTAGGGTAGGGGTTAGGGTTAGGGTACGTGTTAGTGTGAGGGTAGTTATTAAACCTATCACACTCTCTAGATACCCCTAAGTACATAAAGGAATATTATTTGGGGGTCCAGCCATGGAGAAGAGTTTAGACACGAGGAGAAGATAAGGAACACACCAATTATCACGAAATCACATTAGGATTCTCTTTTTAACCTGTTCCTTAAAACACTAGTGCTTAGGAAATCTATTGGAGGCAGAAGCAGTGAAGGGTAGCTTCGGGTTAGGGTTAGGGTTAGGGTGAGGGTTAGGGTACGGCTTAGGTTACGGGTTCGGGGAGGGGTTCGGGTAGGGCGTAGGGTATGGGTTAGGGTTAGGGTTAGGGCTAGTGTTAGGTTTAGGGCTCGGTTTAGGGTACGGGTTAGGATTAGGGTACGCGTTAGGGTTAGGGTAGGGGTTAGGGTTAGGGTACGCGTTAGGGTGAGGGTAGTTATTAAACCTATCCCACTCTCTAGATACCCCTTAGCACTTAAAGGAATATTATGTGGGGGTCCAGCCATGGAGAAGAGTTTAGACACGAGGAGAAGATAAGGAACACACCCATTATCAAGAAATCACATTAGGATTCTCTTTTTAACCTGTTCCTTAAAACACTAGTGCTTAGGAAATCTATTGGAGGAAGAAGCAGTCAAGGGTAGCATAGGGTTAGGGTTAGGGTTAGGGTGAGGGTTAGGGTACGACTTAGGGTACGGGTTCGGGGAGGGGTTCGGGTAGGGCGTAGGGTATGGGTTAGGGTTAGGGTTAGGGTTAGTGTTAGGGTTAGGGCTCGGTTAAGGGTACGGGTTAGGATTAGGGTACGCGTTAGTGTTAGGGTAGTGGTTAGGGTTAGGGTACGCTTTAGGGTGAGGGTAGTTATTAAACCTATCAAACTCTCTAGATACCCCTTAGCACGTAAAGGAATATTATTTGGGGGTCCAGCCATGGAGAAGAGTTTAGACACTAGGAGAAGATAAGGAACACACCCATTATCAAGAAATCACATTAGGATTCTCTTTTTAACCTGTTCCTTAAAACACTAGTGCTTAGGAAATCTATTGGAGGCAGAAGCCGTCAAGGGTAGCTTAGGGTTAGGTTTAGGGTTAGGGTACGGCTTAGGGTACGGGTTCGGGGAGGGGTTCGGGTAGGGCGTAGGGTATGGGTTAGGGTTACGGTTAGGGTTAGTGTTAGGGTTAGG
The DNA here is from genome assembly GCF_949987535.1 of Balaenoptera acutorostrata. Classification (NCBI taxonomy): domain Eukaryota; kingdom Metazoa; phylum Chordata; class Mammalia; order Artiodactyla; family Balaenopteridae; genus Balaenoptera; species Balaenoptera acutorostrata. The sequence continues at coordinate 280,621 of NW_026646148.1, forward strand.
GCTCGGTTTAGGGTACGGGTTAGGATTACGGTACGCGTTAGGGTTAAGGTAGGGGTTAGGGTTAGTGTACGCGTTAGGGAGAGGGTAGTTATTAAACCTATCCCACTCTCTAGATACCCCTTAGCACGTACAGGAATATTATTTGGGGGTCCAGCCATGGAGAAGAGTTTAGACACGAGGAGAAGATAAGGAACACACCCATTATCAAGAAATCACATTAGGATTCTCTTTTTCACCTGTTCCTTAAAACACTAGTGCTTAGGAAATCTATTGGAGGCAGAAGCAGTCAAGGGTAGCTTAGGGTTAGGGTTAGGGTTAGGGTGAGGGTTAGGGTATGGCTTAGGGTACGGGTTCGGGGAGGGGTTCGGGTAGGGCGTAGGGCATGGTTTAGGGTTAGGGTTAGGGTTAGTGTTAGGGTTAGGGCTCGGTTTAGGGTACGGGTTAGGATTAGGGTACGCGTTAGTGTTAGGATAGGGGTTAGGGTTAGGGTACGCGATAGGGTGAGGTTAGTTATTAAACCTATCCCACTCTCTAGATACCCCTTAGCACGTAAAGGAATATTATTTGGGGGTCCAGCCATGGAGAAGAGTTTAGACACTAGGAGAAGATAAGGAACACACCCATTATCAAGAAATCACATTAGGATTCTCTTTTTAACCTGTTCCTTAAAACACTAGTGCTTAGGAAATCTATTGGAGGCAGAAGCAGTCAAGGGTAGCTTAGGTTTAGGGTGAGGGTTAGGGTACGGCTTAGGGTACGGGTTCGGGGAGGGGTTCGGTTAGGGCGTAGAGTATTGGTTAGGGTTAGGGTTAGGGCTAGTGTTAGGGTAAGGGCTCGGTTTAGGGTACGGGTTAGGATTAGGGTACGCGTTAGGGTTAGGGTAGGGGTTAGGGTTAGGGAACGCGTTAGGGTGAGGGTAGTTATTAAACCTATCCCACTCTCTAGATACCCCTTAGCACGTAAAGGAATAATATTTGGGGGTCCAGCCATGGAGAAGAGTTTAGACACGAGGAGAAGATAAGGAACACACCCATTATCAAGAAATCACATTAGGATTCTCTTTTTAACCTGTTACTTAAAACACTAGTGCTTAGGAAATCTATTGGAGGCAGAAGCCGTCAAGGGTAGCTTAGGGTTAGGGTTAGGGTTAGGGTGAGGGTTAGGGTACGGTTTAGGGTACGGGTTCAGGGAGGGGTTCGGGTAGGGCGTAGGGTATGGGTTAGGGTTAGGGTTAGAGTTAGTGTTAGGGTTCGGGCTCGGTTTAGGGTACGGGTTAGGATTAGGGTACGCGCTAGGGTTAGGTTAGGGGTTAGAGTTAGGGTACGCGTTAGGGTGAGGATAGTTATTAAACCTATCCCACTCTCTAGATACCCCTTAGCACGTAAAGGAATATTATTTGGGGGTCCAGCCATGGAGAAGAGTTTAGACACGAGGAGAAGATAAGGAACACACCCATTATCACGAAATCACATTAGGATTCTCTTTTTAACCTGTTCCTTAAAACACTAGTGCTTAGGAAATCTATTGGAGGCAGAAGCAGTCAAGGGTAGCTTAGGGTTAGGGTTAGGGTTAGGGTGAGGGTTAGGGTATGGCTTAGGGTACGGGTTCGGGGAGGGGTTCGGGTAGGGCGTAGGGTATGGGTTAGGGTTAGGGTTAGGTTTACTGTTAGGGTTAGGCCTCGGTTTAGGGTACGGTTTAGGATTAGGGTACGTGTTAGTGTTAGGGTAGGGGTTAGGGTTAGGGTACGCGATAGGGTGAGGTTAGTTATTAAACCTATCCCACTCTGTAGATACCCCTTAGCACGTAAAGGAATATTATTTGGTGGTCCAGCCATGGAGAAGAGTTTAGACACTAGGAGAAGATAAGGAACACACCCATTATCACGAAATCACATTAGGATTCTCTTTTTAACCTGTTCCTTAAAACACTAGTGCTTAGGAAATCTATTGGAGGCAGAAGCAGTCAAGGGTAGCTTAGGGTTAGGGTTAGGGTTAGGGTGAGGGTTAGGGTACGGCTTAGGTTACGGTTTCGGGGAGGGGTTCGGGTAGGGCGTAGGGTATGGGTTAGGGTTAGGGTTAGGGCTAGTGTTAGGTTTAGGGCTCGGTTTAGGGTACGGGTTATGATTAGGGTACGCGTTAGGGTTAGGATAGGGGTTAGGGTTAGGGTACGCGTTAGGGTGAGGGTAGTTATTAAACCTATCCCAATCTCTAGATACCCCTTAGCACTTAAAGGAATATTATTTGGGGGTCCAGCCATGGAGAAGAGTTTAGACACGAGGAGAAGATAAGGAACACACCCATTATCAAGAAATCACATTAGGATTCTATTTTTAACCTGTTCCTTAAAACACTAGTGCTTAGGAAATCTATTGGAGGCAGAAGCCGTCAAGGGTAGCTTAGGGTTAGGTTTAGGGTTAGGGTGAGGGTTAGGGTACGGCTTAGGGTACGGGTTCGGGGAGGGGTTCGGGTAGGGCGTAGGGTATGGGTTAGGGTTACGGTTATGGTTAGTGTTAGGGTTAGGGCTCGGTTTAGGGTACGGGTTAGGATTAGGGTACGCGTTAGGGTTAGGGTAGGGGTTAGGGTTAGGGAACGCGTTAGGGTGAGGGTAGTTATTAAACCTATCCCACTCTCTAGATACCCCTTAGCACGTAAAGGAATATTATTTGGGGGTCCAGCCTTGGAGAAGAGTTTAGACACGAGGAGAAGATAAGGAACACACCCATTATCAAGAAATCACATTAGGATTCTCTTTTTAACCTGTTCCTTAAAACACTAGTGCTTAGGAAATCTATTGGAGGCAGAAGCCGTCAAGGGTAGCTTAGGGTTAGGGTTAGGGTTAGGGTGAGGGTTAGGGTACGGTTTAGGGTACGGGTTCAGGGAGGGGTTCGGGTAGGGCGTAGGGTATGGGTTAGGGTTAGGGTTAGAGTTAGTGTTAGGGTTAGCGCTCGGTTTAGGGTACGGGTTAGGATTAGGGTACGCGCTAGGGTTAGGTTAGGGGTTAGAGTTAGGGTACGCGTTAGGGTGAGGATAGTTATTAAACCTATCCCTCTCTCTAGATACCCCTTAGCACGTAAAGGAATATTGTTTGGGGGTCCAGCCATGGAGAAGAGTTTAGACACTAGGAGAAGATAAGGAACACACCCATTATCACGAAATCATATTAGGATTCTCTTTTTAACCTGTTCCTTAAAACACTAGTGCTTAGGAAATCTATTGGAGGCAGAAGCAGTCAAGGGTAGCTTAGGGTTAGGGTTAGGGTTAGGGTGAGGGTTAGGGTACGGCTTAGGGTACGGGTTCGGGGAGGGGTTCGGGTAGGGCGTAGGGTATGGGTTAGGGTTAGGGTTAGGGCTAGTGTTAGGTTTAGGGCTCGGTTTAGGGTACGGGTTAGGATTAGGGTACGCGTTAGGGTGAGGGTAGTTATTAAACCTATCCTACTCTCTAAATACCCCTTAGCACGTAAAGGAATATTATTTGGGGGTCCAGCCATGGAGAAGTGTTTAGACACTAGGAGAAGATAAGGAACACACCCATTATCAAGAAATCACATTAGGATTCTCTTTTTAACCTGTTCCTTAAAACACTAGTGCTTAGGAAATCTATTGGAGGCAGAAGCCGTCAAGGGTAGCTTAGGGTTAGGTTTAGGGTTAGGGTGAGGGTTAGGGTACGGCTTAGGGTACGGGTTCGGGGAGGGGTTCGGGTAGGGCGTAGGGTATGGGTTAGGGTTACAGTTAGGGTTAGTGTTAGGGTTAGGGCTCGGTTTAGGGTACGGGTTAGGATTAGGGTACGCGTTAGGGTTAAGGTAGGGGTTAGGGTTAGTGTACGCGTTAGGGAGAGGGTAGTTATTAAACCTATCCCACTCTCTAGATACCCCTTAGCACGTACAGGAATATTATTTGGGGGTCCAGCCATGGAGAAGAGTTTAGACACGAGGAGAAGATAAGGAACACACCCATTATCAAGAAATCACATTAGGATTCTCTTTTTAACCTGTTCCTTAAAACACTAGTGCTTAGGAAATCTATTGGAGGCAGAAGCAGTCAAGGGTAGCTTAGGGTTAGGGTTAGGGTTAGGGTGAGGGTTAGGGTACGGCTTAGGGTACGGGTTCGGGGAGGGGTTCGGGTAGGGCGTAGGGTATGGGTTAGGGTTACGGTTAGGGTTAGTGTTAGGGTTAGGGCTCGGTTTAGGGTACGGGTTAGGATTAGGGTACGCGTTAGGGTTAGGGTAGGGGTTAGGGTTAGTGTACGCGTTAGGGAGAGGGTAGTTATTAAACCTATCCTACTCTCTAAATACCCCTTAGCACGTAAAGGAATATTATTTGGGGGTCCAGCCATGGAGAAGAGTTTAGACACGAGGAGAAGATAAGGAACACACCCATTGTCAAGAAATCACATTAGGATTCTCTTTTTAACCTGTTCCTTAAAACACTAGTGCTTAGGAAATCTATTGGAGGCAGAAGCCGTCAAGGGTAGCTTAGGGTTAGGGTTAGGGTTAGGGTGAGGGTTAGGGTACGGCTTAGGGTACGGGTTCGGGGAGGGGTTCGGGTAGGGCGTAGGGTATGTGTTAGGGTTAGCGTTAGGGTTAGTGTTAGGGTTAGGCCTCGGTTTAGGGTACGGGTTAGGATTAGGGTACGCGTTAGGGTTAGGGTAGGGGTTAGGGTTAGTGTACGCGTTAGGGTGAGGGTAGTTATTAAACCTATCCCACTCTCTAGATACCCCTTAGCACGTACAGGAATATTATTGGGGGTCCAGCCACGGAGAAGAGTTTAGACACTAGGAGAAGATAAGGAACACACCCATTATCACGAAATCACATTAGGATTCTCTTTTTAACCTGTTCCTTAAAACACTAGTGCTTACGAAATCTATTGGAGGCAGAAGCCGTCAAGGGTAGCTTAGGGTTAGGGTTAGGGTTAGGGTGAGGGTTAGGGTACGGCTTAGGGTACGGGTTCGGGGAGGGGTTCGGGTAGGGCGTACGGTATTGGTTAGGGTTAGGGTTAGGGCTAGTGTTAGGTTTAGGGCTGGGTTTAGGGTACGGGTTAGGATTAGGGTACGCGCTAGGGTTAGGGTAGGGGTTAGAGTTAGGGTACGCGTTAGGGTGAGGGTAATTATTAAACCTATCCCACTCTCTAGATACCCCTTAGCACGTAAAGGAATATTGTTTGGGGGTCCAGCCATGGAGAAGAGTTTAGAAACTAGGAGAAGATAAGGAACACACCCATTATCACGAAATCATATTAGGATTCTCTTTTTAACCTGTTCCTTAAAACACTAGTGCTTAGGAAATCTATTGGAGGCAGAAGCAGTCAAGGGTAGCTTAGGGTTAGTGTTAGGGTTAGGGTGAGGGCTAGGGTATGGCTTAGGGTACGGGTTCGGGGAGGGGTTCGGGTAGGGCGTAGGGTATGGGTTAGGGTTAGGGTTAGGGCTAGTGTTAGGTTTAGGGCTGGGTTTAGGGTACGGGTTAGGATTAGGGTACGCGTTAGGGTTATGTTAGGGGTTAGAGTTAGGGTACGCGTTAGGGTGAGCGTAGTTATTAAACCTATCCCACTCTCTAGATACCCCTTAGCACGTAAAGGAATATTATTTGGGGGTCCAGCCATGGAGAAGAGTTTAGACACGAGGAGAAGATAAGGAACACACCCATTATCAAGAAATCACATTAGGATTCTCTTTTTAACCTGTTCCTTAAAACACTAGTGCTTAGGAAATCTATTGGAGGCAGAAGCAGTCAAGGGTAGCTTAGGGTTAGGGTTAGGGTTAGGGTGAGGGTTAGGGTACGGCTTAGGGTACGGGTTCGGGGAGGGGTTCGGGTAGAGCGTAGGGTATTGGTTAGGGTTAGGGTTAGGGCTCGGTTTAGGGTACGGGTTAGCTTTAGGGTACGCGTTAGGGTTAGAGTAGGGGTTAGGGTTAGTGTACGCGTTAGGGTGAGGGTAGTTATTAAACCTATCCCACTCTCTAGATACCCCTTAGCACGTACTGGAATATTATTGGGGGTCCAGCCATGGAGAAGAGTTTAGACACTAGGAGAAGATAAGGAACACACCCATTATCACGAAATCACATTAGGATTCTCTTTTTAACCTGTTCCTTAAAACACTAGTGCTTACGAAATCTATTGGAGGCAGAAGCCGTCGAGGGTAGCTTAGGGTTAGGGTTAGGGTTAGGGTGAGGGCTAGGGTATGGCTTAGGGTACGGGTTCGGGGAGGGGTTCGGGTAGGGCGTAGGGTATGGGTTAGGGTTAGGGTTAGGGTTAGTGTTAGGGTTAGGGCTCGGTTTAGGGTACGGGTTAGGATTAGGGTACGCGTTAGGGTTAGGGTAGGGGTTAGGGTTAGGGAACGCGTTAGGGTGAGGGTAGTTATTAAACCTATCCCACTCTCTAGATACCCCTTAGCACGTAAAGGAATATTATTTGGGGGTCCAGCCTTGGAGAAGAGTTTAGACACGAGGAGAAGATAAGGAACACACCCATTATCAAGAAATCACATTAGGATTCTCTTTTTAACCTGTTCCTTAAAACACTAGTGCTTAGGAAATCTATTGGAGGCAGAAGCCGTCAAGGGTAGCTTAGGGTTAGGATTAGGGTTAGGGTGAGGGTTAGGGTACGGCTTAGGGTACGGGTTCAGGGAGGGGTTCGGGTAGGGCGTAGGGTATGGGTTAGGGTTAGGGTTAGAGTTAGTGTTAGGGTTAGGGCTCGGTTTAGGGTACGGGTTAGGATTAGGGTACGCGCTAGGGTTAGGTTAGGGGTTAGAGTTAGGTTACGCGTTAGGGTGAGAATAGTTATTAAACCTATCCCACTCTCTAGATACCCCTTAGCACGTAAAGGAATATTGTTTGGGGGTCCAGCCATGGAGAAGAGTTTAGACACTAGGAGAAGATAAGGAACACACGCATTATCACGAAATCATATTAGGATTCTCTTTTTAACCTGTTCCTTAAAACACTAGTGCTTAGGAAATCTATTGGAGGCAGAAGCAGTCAAGGGTAGCTTAGGGTTAGTGTTAGGGTTAGGGTGAGGGCTAGGGTATGGCTTAGGGTACGGGTTCGGGGAGGGGTTCGGGTAGGGCGTAGGGTATGGGTTAGGGTTAGGGTTAGGGCTAGTGTTAGGTTTAGGGCTCGGTTTAGGTACGGGTTAGGATTAGGGTACGCGTTAGGGTTAGGGTAGGGGTTAGGGTTAGGGTACGCGTTAGGGTGAGGGTAGTTATTAAACCTATCCTACTCTCTAAATACCCCTTAGCACGTAAAGGAATATTATTTGGGGGTCCAGCCATGGAGAAGAGTATAGACACGAGGAGAAGATAAGGAACACACCCATTATCAAGAAATCACATTAGGATTCTCTTTTTAACCTGTTCCTTAAAACACTTGTGCTTAGGAAATCTATTGGAGGCAGAAGCCGTCAAGGGTAGCTTAGGGTTAGGTTTAGGGTTAGGGTGAGGGTTAGGGTACGGCTTAGGGTACGGGTTCGGGGAGGGGTTCGGGTAGGGCGTAGGGTATGGGTTAGGGTTACGGTTAGGGTTAGTGTTAGGGTTAGGGCTCGGTTTAGGGTACGGGTTAGGATTAGGGTACGCGTTAGGGTTAAGGTAGTGGTTAGGGTTAGTGTACGCGTTAGGGAGAGGGTAGTTATTAAACCTATCCCACTCTCTAGATACCCCTTAGCACGTACAGGAATATTATTTGGGGGTCCAGCCATGGAGAAGAGTTTAGACACGAGGAGAAGATAAGGAACACACCCATTATCAAGAAATCACATTAGGATTCTCTTTTTAACCTGTTCCTTAAAACACTAGTGCTTAGGAAATCTATTGGAGGCAGAAGCAGTCAAGGGTAGCTTAGGGTTAGGGTTAGGGTTAGGGTGAGGGTTAGGGTACGGCTTAGGGTAAGGGTTCGGGGAGGGGTTCGGGTAGGGCGTAGGGTATGGGTTAGGGTTACGGTTAGGGTTAGTGTTAGGGTTAGGGCTCGGTTTAGGGTACGGGTTAGGATTAGGGTACGCGTTAGGGTTAAGGTAGGGGTTAGGGTTAGTGTACGCGTTAGGGAGAGGGTAGTTATTAAACCTATCCCACTCTCTAGATACCCCTTAGCACGTACAGGAATATTATTTGGGTGTCAAGCCATGGAGAAGAGTTTAGACACGAGGAGAAGATAAGGAACACACCCATTATCAAGAAATCACATTAGGATTCTCTTTTTAACCTGTTCCTTAAAACACTAGTGCTTAGGAAATCTATTGGAGGCAGAAGCAGTCAAGGGTAGCTTAGGGTTAGGGTTAGGTTTAGGGTGAGGGTTAGGGTATGGCTTAGGGTACGGGTTCGGGGAGGGGTTCGGGTAGGGCGTAGGGTATGGTTTAGGGTTAGGGTTAGGGTTAGTGTTAGGGTCAGGGCTCGGTTTAGGGTACGGGTTAGGATTAGGGTACGCGTTAGTGGTAGGGTAGGGGTTAGGGTTAGGGTACGCGATAGGGTGAGGTTAGTTATTAAACCTATCCCACTCTCTAGATACCCCTTAGCACGTAAAGGAATATTATTTGGGGGTCCAGCCATGGAGAAGAGTTTAGACACTAGGAGAAGATAAGGAACACACCCATTATCAAGAAATCACATTAGGATTCTCTTTTTAACCTGTTCCTTAAAACACTAGTGCTTAGGAAATCTATTGGAGGCAGAAGCAGTCAAGGGTAGCTTAGGGTTAGGGTGAGGGTTAGGGTAAGGCTTAGGGTACGGGTTCGGGGAGGGGTTCGGGGAGGGCGTAGATTATTGGTTAGGGTTAGGGTTAGGGCTAGTGTTAGGGTTAGGGCTCGGTTTAGGGTACGGGTTAGGATTAGGGTACGCGTTAGGGTTAGGGTAGGGGTTAGGGTTAGGGAACGCGTTAGGGTGAGGGTAGTTATTAAACCTATCCCACTCTCTAGATACCCCTTAGCACGTAAAGGAATATTATTTGGGGGTCCAGCCTTGGAGAAGAGTTTAGACACGAGGAGAAGATAAGGAACACACCCATTATCAAGAAATCACATTAGGATTCTCTTTTTAACCTGTTCCTTAAAACACTAGTGCTTAGGAAATCTATTGGAGGCAGAAGCCGTCAAGGGTAGGTTAGGGTTAGGGTTAGGGTTAGGGTGAGGGTTAGGGTACGGTTTAGGGTACGGGTTCAGGGAGGGGTTCGGGTAGGGCGTAGGGTATGGGTTAGGGTTAGGGTTAGAGTTAGTGTTAGGGTTAGGGCTCGGTTTAGGGTACGGGTTAGGATTAGGGTACGCGCTAGGGTTAGGTTAGGGGTTAGAGTTAGGGTACGCGTTAGGGTGAGGATAGTTATTAAACCTATCCTACTCTCTAGATACCCCTTAGCACGTAAAGGAATATTGTTTGGGGGTCCAGCCATGGAGAAGAGTTTAGACACTAGGAGAAGATAAGGAACACACCCATTATCACGAAATCATATTAGGATTCTCTTTTTAACCTGTTCCTTAAAAGACTAGTGCTTAGGAAATCTATTGGAGGCAGAAGCAGTCAAGGGTAGCTTAGGGTTAGGGTTAGGGTTAGGGTGAGGGTTAGGGTACGGCTTAGGGTACGGGTTCAGGGAGGGGTTCGGGTAGGGCGTAGGGTATGGGTTAGGGTTAGGGTTAGAGTTAGTGTTAGGATTAGGGCTCGGTTTAGGGTACGGGTTAGGATTAGGGTACGCGCTAGGGTTAGGTTAGGGGTTAGAGTTAGGGTACGCGTTAGGGTGAGAATAGTTATTAAACCTATCCCACTCTCTAGATACCCCTTAGCACGTAAAGGAATATTGTTTGGGGGTCCAGCCATGGAGAAGAGTTTAGACACTAGGAGAAGATAAGGAACACACCCATTATCACGAAATCATATTAGGATTCTCTTTTTAACCTGTTCCTTAAAACACTAGTGCTTAGGAAATCTATTGGAGGCAGAAGCAGTCAAGGGTAGCTTAGGGTTAGTGTTAGGGTTAGGGTGAGGGCTAGGGTATGGCTTAGGGTACGGGTTCGGGGAGGGGTTCGGGTAGGGCGTAGGGTATGGGTTAGGGTTAGGGTTAGGGCTAGTGTTAGGTTTAGGGCTAGGTTTAGGGTACGGGTTAGGATTAGGGTACGCGTTAGGGTTAGGGTAGGGGTTAGGGTTAGGGTACGCGTTAGGGTGAGGGTAGTTATTAAACCTATCCTACTCTCTAAATACCCCTTAGCACGTAAAGGAATATTATTTGGGGGTCCAGCCATGGAGAAGAGTTTAGACACGAGGAGAAAATAAGGAACACACCCATTATCAAGAAATCACATTAGGATTCTCTTTTTAACCTGTTCCTTAAAACACTAGTGCTTAGGAAATCTATTGGAGGCAGAAGCAGTCAAGGGTAGCTTAGGGTTAGGGTTAGGGTTAGGGTGAGGGTTAGGGTATGGCTTAGGGTACGGGTTCGGGGAGGGGTTCGGGTAGGGCGTCGGGTATGGATTAGGGTTAGGGTTAGGTTTAGTGTTAGGGTTAGGGCTCGGTTTAGGGTTCGGGTTAGGATTAGGGTACGTGTTAGTGTTAGGGTAGGGGTTAGGGTTAGGGTACGCGATAGGGTGAGGTTAGTTATTAAACCTATCCCACTCTGTAGATACCCCTTAGCACGTAAAGGAATATTATTTGGTGGTCCAGCCATGGAGAAGAGTTTAGACACTAGGAGAAGATAAGGAACACACCCATTATCAAGAAATCACATTAGGATTCTCTTTTTAACCTGTTCCTTAAAACACTAGTGCTTAGGAAATCTATTGGAGGCAGAAGCAGTGAAGGGTAGCTTAGGGTTAGGGTTAGGGTTAGGGTGAGGGTTAGGGTACGGCTTAGGGTACGGGTTCGGGGAGGGGTTCGGGTAGGGCGTAGGGTATGGGTTAGGGTTAGGGTTAGGGCAAGGGTTAGGGTTAGGGCTCGGTTTAGGGTACGGGTTAGGATTAGGGTACGCGTTAGGGTTAGGGTAGTGGTTAGGGTTAGGGTACGCGTTAGGGTTAGGGTAGTTATTAAACCTATCCCACTCTCTAGATACCCCTTAGCACGTAAAGGAATATTATTTCGGGGTCCAGCCATGGAGAAGAGTTTAGACACGAGGAGAAGATAAGGAACACACCCATTATCAAGAAATCACATTAGGATTCTCTTTTTAACCTGTTCCTTAAAACACTAGTGCTTAGGAAATCTATTGGAGGCAGAAGCAGTCAAGGGTATCTTAGGGTTAGGGTTAGGGTTAGGGTGAGGGTTAGGGTACGGCTTAGGGTACGGGTTCGGGGAGGGGTTCGGGTAGGGCGTAGGGTATGGGTTAGGGTTAGGGTTAGGGTTAGTGTTAGGGTTAGGGCTCGGTTTAGGGTACGGGTTAGGATTAGGGTACGCGTTAGTGTTAGGGTAGTGGTTAGGGTTAGGGTACGCTTTAGGGTGAGGGTAATTATTAAACCTATCCCACTCTCTAGATACCCCTTAGCACGTAAAGGAATATTATTTGGGGGTCCAGCCATGGAGAAGAGTTTAGACACTAGGAGAAGATAAGGAACACACCCATTATCAAGAAATCACAATATGATTCTCTTTTTAAACTGTTCCTTAAAACACTAGTGCTTAGGAAATCTATTGGAGGCAGAAGCAGTCAAGGGTAGCTTAGGGTTAGGGTTAGGGTTAGGGTGAGGGTTAGGGTACGGCTTAGGGTACGGGTTCGGGGAGGGGTTCGGGTAGGGCATAGGGTATTGGTTAGGGTTAGGGTTAGGGCTAGTGTTAGGGTTAGGGCTCGGTTTAGGGTACGGGTTAGGATTAGGGTACGCGTTAGAGTTAGGGTAGGGGTTAGGGTTAGGGAACGCGTTAGGGTGAGGGTAGTTATTAAACCTATCCCACTCTCTAGATACCCCTTAGCACGTAAAGGAATATTATTTGGGGGTCCAGCCATGGAGAAGAGTTTAGACACGAGGAGAAGATAAGGAACACACCCATTATCAAGAAATCACATTAGGATTCTCTTTTTAACCTGTTCCTTAAAACACTAGTGCTTAGGAAATCTATTGGAGGCAGAAGCCGTCAAGGGTAGCTTAGGGTTAGGGTTAGGGTTAGGGTGAGGGTTAGGGTACGGTTTAGGGTAGGGGTTCAGGGAGGGGTTCGGGTAGGGCGTAGGGTAAGGGTTAGGGTTAGGGTTAGAGTTAGTGTTAGGGTTAGGGCTCGGTTTAGGGTACGGGTTAGGATTAGGGTACGCGCTAGGGTTAGGGTAGGGGTTAGGGTTAGGGTACGCGTTAGGGTGAGGGTAGTTATTAAACCTATCCCACTCTCTAGATACCCCTTAGCACGTAAAGGAATATTATTTGGGGGTCCAGCCATGGAGAAGAGTTTAGACACTAGGAGAAGATAAGGAACACACCCATTATCACGAAATCACATTAGGATTCTCTTTTTAACCTGTTCCTTAAAACACTAGTGCTTAGGAAATCTATTGGAGGCAGAAGCAGTCAAGGGTAGCTTAGGGTTAGTGTTAGGGTTAGGGTGAGGGCTAGGGTATGGCTTAGGGTACGGGTTTGGGGAGGGGTTCGGGTAGGGCGTAGGGTATGGGTTAGGGTTAGGGTTAGGGCTAGCGTTAGGTTTAGGGCTCGGTTTAGGGTACGGGTTAGGATTAGGGTACGCGTTAGGGTTAGGGTAGGGGTTAGGGTCAGTGTACGCGTTAGGGTGAGGGTAGTTATTAAACCTATCCCACTCTCTAGATACCCCTTAGCACGTAAAGGAATATTATTTGGGGGTCCAGCCTTGGAGAAGAGTTTAGACACGAGGAGAAGATAAGGAACACACCCATTATCAAGAAATCACATTAGGATTCTCTTTTTCACCTGTTCCTTAAAACACTAGTGCTTAGGAAATCTATTGGAGGCAGAAGCAGTCAAGGGTAGCTTAGGGTTAGGGTTAGGGTTAGGGTGAGGGTTAGGGTATGGCTTAGGGTACGGGTTCGGGGAGGGGTTCGGGTAGGGCGTAGGGTATGGGTTAGGGTTAGGGTTAGGTTTAGTGTTAGGGTTAGGCCTCGGTTTAGGGTACGGTTTAGGATTAGGGTACGTGTTAGTGTTAGGGTAGGGGTTAGGGTTAGGGTACGCGATAGGGTGAGGTTAGTTATTAAACCTATCCCACTCTGTAGATACCCCTTAGCACGTAAAGGAATATTATTTGGTGGTCCAGCCATGGAGAAGAGTTTAGACACTAGGAGAAGATAAGGAACACACCCATTATCAAGAAATCACATTAGGATTCTCTTTTTAACCTGTTCCTTAGAACACTAGTGCTTAGGAAATCTATTGGAGGCAGAAGCAGTCAAGGGTATCTTAGGGTTAGGGTTAGGGTTAGGGTGAGGGTTAGGGTACGGCTTAGGGTACGGGTTCGGGGAGGGGTTCGGGTAGGGCGTAGGGTATGGGTTAGGGTTAGGGTTAGGGTTAGTGTTAGGGTTAGGGCTCGGTTTAGGGTACGGGTTAGGATTAGGGTACGCGTTAGTGTTAGGGTAGTGGTTAGGGTTAGGGTACGCTTTAGGGTGAGGGTAATTATTAAACCTATCCCACTCTCTAGATACCCCTTAGCACGTAAAGGAATATTATTTGGGGGTCCAGCCATGGAGAAGAGTTTAGACACTAGGAGAAGATAAGGAACACACCCATTATCAAGAAATCACAATATGATTCTCTTTTTAAACTGTTCCTTAAAACACTAGTGCTTAGGAAATCTATTGGAGGCAGAAGCAGTCAAGGGTAGCTTAGGGTTAGTGTTAGGGTTAGGGTGAGGGCTAGGGTATGGCTTAGGGTACGGGTTTGGGGAGGGGTTCGGGTAGGGCGTAGGGTATGGGTTAGGGTTAGGGTTATGGCTAGCGTTAGGTTTAGGGCTCGGTTTAGGGTACGGGTTAGGATTAGGGTACGCGTTAGGGTTAGGGTAGGGGTTAGGGTCAGGGTACGCGTTAGGGTGAGGGTAGTTATTAAACCTATCCCACTCTCTAGATACCCCTTAGCACGTAAAGGAATATTATTTGGGGGTCCAGCCATGGAGAAGAGTTTAGACACGAGGAGAAGATAAGGAACACACCCATTATCAAGAAATCACATTAGGATTCTCTTTTTCACCTGTTCCTTAAAACACTAGTGCTTAGGAAATCTATTGGAGGCAGAAGCAGTCAAGGGTAGCTTAGGGTTAGGGTTAGGGTTAGGGTGAGGGTTAGGGTATGGCTTAGGGTACGGGTTCGGGGAGGGGTTCGGGTAGGGCGTAGGGTATGGGTTAGGGTTAGGGTTAGGTTTAGTGTTAGGGTTAGGCCTCGGTTTAGGGTACGGTTTAGGATTAGGGTACGTGTTAGTGTTAGGGTAGGGGTTAGGGTAAGGGTACGCGATAGGGTGAGGTTAGTTATTAAACCTATCCCACTCTGTAGATACCCCTTAGCACGTAAAGGAATATTATTTGGTGGTCCAGCCATGGAGAAGAGTTTAGACACTAGGAGAAGATAAGGAACACACCCATTATCAAGAAATCACATTAGGATTCTCTTTTTAACCTGTTCCTTAGAACACTAGTGCTTAGGAAATCTATTGGAGGCAGAAGCAGTCAAGGGTATCTTAGGGTTAGGGTTAGGGTTAGGGTGAGGGTTAGGGTACGGCTTAGGGTACGGGTTCGGGGAGGGGTTCGGGTAGGGCGTAGGGTATGGGTTAGGGTTAGGGTTAGGGTTAGTGTTAGGGTTAGGGCTCGGTTTAGGGTACGGGTTAGGATTAGGGTACGCGTTAGTGTTAGGGTAGTGGTTAGGGTTAGGGTACGCTTTAGGGTGAGGGTAATTATTAAACCTATCCCACTCTCTAGATACCCCTTAGCACGTAAAGGAATATTATTTGGGGGTCCAGCCATGGAGAAGAGTTTAGACACTAGGAGAAGATAAGGAACACACCCATTATCAAGAAATCACAATATGATTCTCTTTTTAAACTGTTCCTTAAAACACTAGTGCTTAGGAAATCTATTGGAGGCAGAAGCAGTCAAGGGTAGCTTAGGGTTAGGGTTAGGGTTAGGGTGAGGGTTAGGGTACGGCTTAGGGTACGGGTTCGGGGAGGGGTTCGGGTAGGGCGTAGGGTATTGGTTAGGGTTAGGGTTAGGGCTAGTGTTAGGGTTAGGGCTCGGTTTAGGGTACGGGTTAGGATTAGGGTACGCGTTAGGGTTAGGGTAGGGGTTAGGGTTAGGGAACGCGTTAGGGTGAGGGTAGTTATTAAACCTATCCCACTCTCTAGATACCCCTTAGCACGTAAAGGAATATTATTTGGGGGTCCAGCCATGGAGAAGAGTTTAGACACGAGGAGAAGATAAGGAACACACCCATTATCAAGAAATCACATTAGGATTCTCTTTTTAACCTGTTCCTTAAAAGACTAGTGCTTAGGAAATCTATTGGAGGCAGAAGCAGTCAAGGGTAGCTTAGGGTTAGGGTTAGGGTTAGGGTGAGGGTTAGGGTACGGCTTAGGGTACGGGTTCAGGGAGGGGTTCGGGTAGGGCGTAGGGTATGGGTTAGGGTTAGGGTTAGAGTTAGTGTTAGGATTAGGGCTCGGTTTAGGGTACGGGTTAGGATTAGGGTACGCGCTAGGGTTAGGTTAGGGGTTAGAGTTAGGGTACGCGTTAGGGTGAGAATAGTTATTAAACCTATCCCACTCTCTAGATACCCCTTAGCACGTAAAGGAATATTGTTTGGGGGTCCAGCCATGGAGAAGAGTTTAGACACTAGGAGAAGATAAGGAACACACCCATTATCACGAAATCATATTAGGATTCTCTTTTTAACCTGTTCCTTAAAACACTAGTGCTTAGGAAATCTATTGGAGGCAGAAGCAGTCAAGGGTAGCTTAGGGTTAGTGTTAGGGTTAGGGTGAGGGCTAGGGTATGGCTTAGGGTACGGGTTCGGGGAGGGGTTCGGGTAGGGCGTAGGGTATGGGTTAGGGTTAGGGTTAGGGCTAGTGTTAGGTTTAGGGCTAGGTTTAGGGTACGGGTTAGGATTAGGGTACGCGTTAGGGTTAGGGTAGGGGTTAGGGTTAGGGTACGCGTTAGGGTGAGGGTAGTTATTAAACCTATCCTACTCTCTAAATACCCCTTAGCACGTAAAGGAATATTATTTGGGGGTCCAGCCATGGAGAAGAGTTTAGACACGAGGAGAAGATAAGGAACACACCCATTATCAAGAAATCACATTAGGATTCTCTTTTTAACCTGTTCCTTAAAACACTAGTGCTTAGGAAATCTATTGGAGGCAGAAGCAGTCAAGGGTAGCTTAGGGTTAGGGTTAGGGTTAGGGTGAGGGTTAGGGTATGGCTTAGGGTACGGGTTCGGGGAGGGGTTCGGGTAGGGCGTCGGGTATGGATTAGGGTTAGGGTTAGGTTTAGTGTTAGGGTTAGGGCTCGGTTTAGGGTTCGGGTTAGGATTAGGGTACGTGTTAGTGTTAGGGTAGGGGTTAGGGTTAGGGTACGCGATAGGGTGAGGTTAGTTATTAAACCTATCCCACTCTGTAGATACCCCTTAGCACGTAAAGGAATATTATTTGGTGGTCCAGCCATGGAGAAGAGTTTAGACACTAGGAGAAAATAAGGAACACACCCATTATCAAGAAATCACATTAGGATTCTCTTTTTAACCTGTTCCTTAAAACACTAGTGCTTAGGAAATCTATTGGAGGCAGAAGCAGTGAAGGGTAGCTTAGGGTTAGGGTTAGGGTTAGGGTGAGGGTTACGGTACGGCTTAGGGTACGGGTTCGGGGAGGGGTTCGGGTAGGGCGTAGGGTATGGGTTAGGGTTAGGGTTAGGGCAAGGGTTAGGGTTAGGGCTCGGTTTAGGGTACGGGTTAGGATTAGGGTACGCCTTAGGGTTAGGGTAGTGGTTAGGGTTAGGGTACGCGTTAGGGTGAGGGTAGTTATTAAATCTATCCCACTCTCTAGATACCCCTTAGCACGTAAAGGAATATTATTTGGGGGTCCAGCCATGGAGAAGAGTTTAGACACGAGGAGAAGATAAGGAACACACCCATTATCAAGAAATCACATTAGGATTCTCTTTTTAACCTGTTCCTTAAAACACTAGTGCTTAGGAAATCTATTGGAGGCAGAAGCAGTCAAGGGTATCTTAGGGTTAGGGTTAGGGTTAGGGTGAGGGTTAGGGTACGGCTTAGGGTACGGGTTAGGGTTAGGGTTAGGGTTAGTGTTAGGTTTAGCGCTCGGTTTAGGGTACGGGTTAGGATTAGGGTACGCGTTAGTGTTAGGGTAGTGGTTAGGGTTAGGGTACGCTTTAGGGTGAGGGTAATTATTAAACCTATCCCACTCTCTAGATACCCCTTAGCACGTAAAGGAATATTATTTGGGGGTCCAGCCATGGAGAAGAGTTTAGACACTAGGAGAAGATAAGGAACACACCCATTATCAGGAAATCACAATATGATTCTCTTTTTAAACTGTTCCTTAAAACACTAGTGCTTAGGAAATCTATTGGAGGCAGAAGCAGTCAAGGGTAGCTTAGGGTTAGGGTTAGGGTTAGGGTGAGGGTTAGGGTATGGCTTAGGGTACGGGTTCGGGGAGGGGTTCGGGTAGGGCATAGGGTATTGGTTAGGGTTAGGGTTAGGGCTAGTGTTAGGGTTAGGGCTCGGTTTAGGGTACGGGTTAGGATTAGGGTACGCGTTAGAGTTAGGGTAGGGGTTAGGGTTAGGGAACGCGTTAGGGTGAGGGTAGTTATTAAACCTATCCCACTCTCTAGATACCCCTTAGCACGTAAAGGAATATTATTTGGGGGTCCAGCCATGGAGAAGAGTTTAGACACGAGGAGAAGATAAGGAACACACCCATTATCAAGAAATCACATTAGGATTCTCTTTTTAACCTGTTCCTTAAAACACTAGTGCTTAGGAAATCTATTGGAGGCAGAAGCCGTCAAGGGTAGCTTAGGGTTAGGGTTAGGGTTAGGGTGAGGGTTAGGGTACGGTTTAGGGTAGGGGTTCAGGGAGGGGTTCGGGTAGGGCGTAGGGTAAGGGTTAGGGTTAGGGTTAGAGTTAGTGTTAGGGTTAGGGCTCGGTTTAGGGTACGGGTTAGGATTAGGGTACGCGCTAGGGTTAGGGTAGGGGTTAGGGTTAGGGTACGCTTTAGGGTGAGGGTAATTATTAAACCTATCCCACTCTCTAGATACCCCTTAGCACGTAAAGGAATATTATTTGGGGGTCCAGCCATGGAGAAGAGTTTAGACACTAGGAGAAGATAAGGAACACACCCATTATCAAGAAATCACAATATGATTCTCTTTTTAAACTGTTCCTTAAAACACTAGTGCTTAGGAAATCTATTGGAGGCAGAAGCAGTCAAGGGTAGCTTAGGGTTAGGGTTAGGGTTAGGGTGAGGGTTAGGGTACGGCTTAGGGTACGGGTTCGGGGAGGGGTTCGGGTAGGGCGTAGGGTATTGGTTAGGGTTAGGGTTAGGGCTAGTGTTAGGGTTAGGGCTCGGTTTAGGGTACGGGTTAGGATTAGGGTACGCGTTAGGGTTAGGGTAGGGGTTAGGGTTAGGGAACGCGTTAGGGTGAGGGTAGTTATTAAACCTATCCCACTCTCTAGATACCCCTTAGCACGTAAAGGAATATTATTTGGGGGTCCAGCCATGGAGAAGAGTTTAGACACGAGGAGAAGATAAGGAACACACCCATTATCAAGAAATCACATTAGGATTCTCTTTTTAACCTGTTCCTTAAAAGACTAGTGCTTAGGAAATCTATTGGAGGCAGAAGCAGTCAAGGGTAGCTTAGGGTTAGGGTTAGGGTTAGGGTGAGGGTTAGGGTACGGCTTAGGGTACGGGTTCAGGGAGGGGTTCGGGTAGGGCGTAGGGTATGGGTTAGGGTTAGGGTTAGAGTTAGTGTTAGGATTAGGGCTCGGTTTAGGGTACGGGTTAGGATTAGGGTACGCGCTAGGGTTAGGTTAGGGGTTAGAGTTAGGGTACGCGTTAGGGTGAGAATAGTTATTAAACCTATCCCACTCTCTAGATACCCCTTAGCACGTAAAGGAATATTGTTTGGGGGTCCAGCCATGGAGAAGAGTTTAGACACTAGGAGAAGATAAGGAACACACCCATTATCACGAAATCATATTAGGATTCTCTTTTTAACCTGTTCCTTAAAACACTAGTGCTTAGGAAATCTATTGGAGGCAGAAGCAGTCAAGGGTAGCTTAGGGTTAGTGTTAGGGTTAGGGTGAGGGCTAGGGTATGGCTTAGGGTACGGGTTCGGGGAGGGGTTCGGGTAGGGCGTAGGGTATGGGTTAGGGTTAGGGTTAGGGCTAGTGTTAGGTTTAGGGCTAGGTTTAGGGTACGGGTTAGGATTAGGGTACGCGTTAGGGTTAGGGTAGGGGTTAGGGTTAGGGTACGCGTTAGGGTGAGGG